>NC_079496.1:101152500-101491489 GCF_030052815.1 Hevea brasiliensis
TCAATTGAGAATCGTGAATGAGGACGTGTCCAAAACGGCTTTCAGACAAGATATGGTCATTATGAGTTCTTGGTGATGTCTTTTGGACTCACTAATGCACCAAAGACCTTCATGGACTTGATGAACAGGTGTTCAAGCCATTTTTGGACCGCTTTGTCATCGTATTCATAGATGACATTCGTATACTCTGACCGAGGAAGAACACGTGTGGCACTTGAGGATGGTGTTGCAGACTTTGAGGAGCACCACTATACGCCAAATTTTCAAATGTGAATTTTGGCTAGAAAGCATCTCATTCTTGGGACACGTGGTTTCAAGTGACGGTATTCAAGTGGATCCCAAGAAAATTGAAGTCAGAATCGATTGGCTTAGGCCTACAACACCACCGAGGTGCGAAGTTTTCGGGTTTAGCCGCTACTACAGCGTTTTGTGCAAGATTTCTCCGTGATAGCGCTCCTAACTAAGTTGACCAGAAGAATGTTCCATTCATTTGGACAGATGATCGTGAGGTGAGTTTCCGTAAGCTCAAGGAGTGTCTAACCACCGCCTCGTGTTGACACTACCTCGTGAGTGGTGAAGGATACGCCGTGTACCGTGGACGCCCAGAGTTGGCCTAGGTGTGTTTTGATGCAATGGAAAAGTAGTGGCTTATGCTTCAAGACAGCTGAAGAGGCATGAGCAGAACTACCCCACCCATGATTTGGAAATGGCGGCTGTAATCTTTGCACTTAAAATCTGGAGACACTACCTGTATGGTGAAGTATGCGAGATATACACCGACCACAAAAGTTTGAAGTACATCTTTCAGCAGAGGGATTTAAACTTGAGACAGAGGAGATGGATGGAGCTTCTGAAAGACTATGATTGCACCATCCAGTACCACCCTGGAAAGGCCAATGTTGTAGCAGATGCCTTGAGCAGAAAATCTTCTGGCAGTTTGGCGCACATTTCAGTAGAGAAGAGACCATTGATTCAGGAGGTACACGAGTTGATGGATCAAGGTTTAATCCTAGATCTTTCAGATGAGGGGGTATTGTTGGCTCACTTTTCAAAGGAGGCCGACTTGAGGGACAGAGTTAGAGTTTCCCAAAGACACGAGACCAACAATTGATGAAGATCATAGAAAGAGTACAAAGAAGGTGAAGGTGGTGAGTTTGGATTTGCCAATGATGGCGCCTAGTGCAAGGTTCTAGGATATGTGTGCCCGATGTGGACAACCTCAGAATGAAATCATGCAAGAGGCACACTATACATCAGACAAGATTCCACCTGTGTTCCACCAAGATGTACCATGATGTGAAAGATAGCTACCGTGGAATGTCATGAAGAGAGACATAGCAGACTTCGTGTCCAAGTTATTGACTTGTCAGAAGGTGAAGTTTGAACATCAGAGACCGTCAGTTAATCTGCAAGAGCTCCCTATCCCATTATGGAAGTGGGAAATGATTACTATGGATTTTGTGGACTGGGTTGCCTCGTACCACGCGAGGATATGACTCGATATGGGTAATTGTAGACCGCTTGACCAAATCAGCTCACTTCTTACCTGTAAAGACTACATACTCTATGGCACAGTATGCCCGGCTCTACATTCGAGAAATAGTCAGATTGCATGGAGTTCGCTTCCATAATATCCGATGAGGGCCCAGCCACTTCACTTCGGTTTTGGAGAAAGTTGCAGGAGGCACTTGGCACACAGCTGAACTTCAAGATGACCTTCCACCCTCGTATGCAGACGGACAAATTGAAAGGACGATCCAAACATCGAAGACATGCTTCGCATGAGTGTCTTGGATTTTGGAGGTCGATGGGATGAGCAACTAGCTCGTGGAGTTTGCCTACAACAACAGCTTATCACTCCAAAGATAGGGTTGGCACCCTATGAGGCATTATATGGAAGAAAGTGTAGGTCTCCTCTGTGTTGGACAGAAATGGGGAAGCGAAGTGCATGATGTAGACCTAGTGCAAGACACTTCGTGAGGTAGTTCCTTTAATCGTGGAACGACCGAGGACAAAAAGAGGCGTAAGAGTTATGCACCTGCACGAGGGATGTGGAGTTTGCAAAGTGGGCGACTATGTATTCCTCAAGGTTTCTCCAATGAAGGAGTCATGAGATTTGGAAAGAAGGGCAAGTTGGCACCTCGGATATCTGACCTTTGAGGTTACCGATAGAGCCGAGCAGCTTGCTCACCGCTGGAGCTACCACCCAACCTTTCTCACGCTCATCCCGTGTTTCACATCTCCATGCTCAGAAATACATTCCCGATCCTTCTCATGTACTGCAAATGGATGTGATAGAGCTAAAAGAGAACTTGACATTTGAGGAGCACCAGAGCCATAGTGGACTACCAAGTGAGACAGTGAGATCCAAACAGATCCCTATGGTTAAGGTTTTGTGGAGGAGTCGGTGGAAGAGTGCACTGGAGTCGAGCGGGACATGCGTAGCAAGTACCCTTACTTGTTCAATGCATAATCATGTGTTTTATTCGCTTGTGTAAAAATTCGAGGACTAATTTTCTGTAAGGGGGAAGAATGTAACACCCCAAATTTTATTATTTATGAGTATTTTTGATATTTTAATTTTATTTAAATTTTAGGAATTTTTGAGATTTTTCTGATTTTAAAAATCGGGTTCGATTTTCCAAAATATAAACTTTGATGATTTTTAAAAATTAATTTAAAGACCACGTGGCAAAACTAAAAATATATTTGGAGTCTACGATTTTTCTCGAGTTTTACTAATTTTTTCTAATTTTTGGACCTCGCTTTGGTCCGAGGCGCAGTAAAAATTCAAAATTTTGTATTTCGAATCGAACCGCCGAATCGAACTAGTCGGATCGGACCGATCGAATCGAACCGCTCCTTTCCTTTTTCTTCTCCGTCGTCCCTCTCTTTTTCTTTCTTTCTCTCTCCTCCTCCTCGCGCTGCCGCTCAGCTCCGCCAAATCCGGCCGATTCGCCACCGATTGGACCTGGTCTTGTGTCTAAAATCATCTACTCGGAGAGCTTTCCATAGACACCAAGAATGCCGAAATCCATCGAGCGGTTTGTCCGATTTTTGCTCGGGAAGATTTTAGCCCATTTCAATTTTTGGGCTAGATTTCTAAAACCGTGAATCCCACGAGGAAACCGAGGCCACCAAAGACGCTCCATTCGCCGAGAGCTTCGCAACGACATAAATTTCGAATTTTTCCGACACCGCTTTCGGTGGGTCCCACTGAACTTCGCAGTTGTAATTTCGAGCATTAAATGAGCTTAGAAAATTCGAAAAATTTATGTGCTAACCCCGTGTTATGGGCTTCGTGTAGGTATCCTCGATTCGCGAAATTCGGCGATTGACCGGGTTTGCAAATTTCGGCATGAACTGGACCGGAAAAGTCTCGAATTGGGCGAGGTTTTGGCTAGCCCCCATTGTCGACGTCGGCGCGTCCCCGAAGTCGGAATCGGCAAAGGTAAACCCGAACCTAGTTTTTACGTAATTTTCTAGTGCTTAAATAGGATTAAAAATCCATAAAATATTCGTGGTAGCTTAGAAAATTACGATTCTTTTTGCAATAGCTTAGTAATATTGCTAAGGACCGCGGGGCAAAGTTTTATAATTTTTAGAGCTTGTTTGGGCAGTTTTGCAAAAATGATCAATAATAAGGACTAAATTGAAATTTTGCGTATTGTGATGGATGATTGATTTGATGGGCCCAGGAGGGGCTGTGTGATATGATTGAACTGTTGATGTATGGATTGTGAGTATAGAAGTGCGTTTTTAGCCCTTTTGCAGGTTGGGTAGGTCCTAGGTATAGGGGAGACTCTGCCGGATTTTCGGCACGACTTAGGACGTAATTGGTCTTTTTCTTTATTTGTATTGAGTCAGATTGTATTAAATAAATGTAATATGATTGTCAGGTGAGCCGGGACAGCCTTCTTCCTCCGCCCAGCCGCCACAGTAATTTGTCGTCAAGTCTGTGAGTAAAATATTAATTTTAATTATAATTTCGATATTATTATATGTTCAGCATGCCCATGCATCACTTATATGCATATATTTATGTAGTTAAACTCTAGGCACGATTTATGTTGCATTCATAACTGTTGATGTACCATGGATGTTGTTGTGGTAATTTGGAGCAGTGTGCGTGCGTTGGCGTGCGTGTGATGTGGTGTGGACTATGGATAGGACGGGTAGTCACGGCTTGAGTAATTCGGCCGACGTTCCTTCGAGGGGTAGTCACGCTTGAGTAATTCAGGGACCCTCGTTTTGGTTATTAAGTGGAAGTCCGAGCTTGAGTAATTCCGCACCGTGTTGGATTTAAGAGAGTCATAGGGATCACTCCCATATGTTATGATGGATACTACAGGGTGTGTGAGTGCTCCAAATTACCTTTTGATGTTATGATGTGATCATGTTGTGTATGTTGGATTTCACTCTACTGGTTGCATTAGTTTCTGATATTTATAGAGATTATAGTTAATATTTATATTTTTCTCTCTGAGTCGAACGCTCACTCCTGTGTTCAAATTTTTACAGGCCACAGGAGGCTATTTTGTTCGGGGTTTACATGGCTTTTTACCTCGCAGGTTGTTTATCAATATTGTGTAATTTTAATTACTCCTAGAATTTCCGCATGTGTTAGCAGTAATTATTTGAAATTGGTCTGTAATATTATATTCATGTTGGACCTGTAAACTTAATATTTTAAGTCTGTTTGATGGAGTGGATGAGGGAGCTGAGCTCCCATTTATTATTATGTTGATGAGTATGTGGAGGGTGAGCTGAGCTCCCCAATGGATTGTTTATTGTGTTTACAGGTCGGGTGAGTCGAAAACTCCCCGTTGGAAAGTCCATTTTATGGCCGGACTCTGTCCGTTTGTTTTCTTGATATTGGGCCCAAATGGGCCTTAGAGTTGGGTTAATGAATAGTTAAGGCTTACTACGGGCCTCGGGGGCTTTAGGCTGGCCCAGGTCCTAGTGCCGGTCCGGCCCATAGGTTGGGTCGTGACAATATATTACATTCTTTTATAATTATCAAGTTAATGTACTTATTTCATATGCTCATATTTGCCATACATAGCCAAAATTTCACTTAATTCATTTCAAACAAGGTTTATTTCACAATTTGATGAGAAATACTCAAACAAACCTACATGAGAAGTGTGTAGCTTAACAATTACTTTCTACAGAAAATTGTAGAAAACTAGCCACGTGAATCTACAGAAAATTGTAGAAAACTAGCCACGTGAATACTAACATTCAAAATTCCACCAAAATTCATAGAGATAGAATTTTAATGCAAAATTTTGCAAAACTCAACTTTCTTATATCTATTTTGATTTCCAATTGGAATCATAGCAAAATATACTTTAAAACTCAAGATATAAGCAAAAGTATACAAGCTATCTAGAAATCTGTTTCAGTGTACACAGCAATAGAAAAGTATGAATTCTAATACGTGAAATTAATTCCTGGCTATAACTACAAAGTTTTAAAGCTCTTTTAAGATTTCCAAAGCCTCAAGAATCACCCTATTTGGAGTTTTCTTGCTCAAGTTATGAATTTTTAAAATTGAGTCCTTATTGCTGGAATCTACCAGACTAGTTCCAGAATTAAGCAATTAAATGTTTTGGCTTCAACCTCTATTCTATCATTAAAATTAAGGCTAACACTGAACTACAAAGTTTTAGGGCACTCTTCAAAGTTTCATTTTCCATAAGAATCATCTCATTTTGACTTTCCTAACTCAAGTTATGAATTTTTGAATGTGGCTATCCGATAGCCTCACCCAACACAGATTTCATATTTCAATCCCTCAAACTCTAATTTCATCTAATTAGCAAATAACAAGAAATCACATATATAAACATGGCAATAAGGATGAGTTTAAGCACTAATCTCTAGTAGAATCACTTAATTCTACTTCTCTTCAACTCTTCTACTCAAAACCCTAGAAGGGGATGCCTAACTTCAACTTCTTCAAAAGCTAGTTTTCTTCTTCTTCCTAAGGCTTGAATTAATGATGTTTAAGGTAGAAATCAACTAGGTTAATCTTCTTGATCTTCTTCTTCTTCAATTTGAGAGAGTTTGGCTATGGAGGGATGAAAGAAAAATGGGAGAAGAGGGTTTTAATTGGGGCAATAGAATGGTGAGGTAGATAAGGACAAATTTTCTTTTATCCAATGGTTAATACAAGTTTTTGTCAAATGGTCTTAATCCCCCTTATACATTCTACCCCAAAACTTTTTTATTTACTTTAATTTAGTCCTTATTTATTTTAATTTACCCCTTAACTTTTTAATGTCATCTTCAAGTCCTTTCTTCCTTACAAAAAAAAAATGTACATATTACTCTTTATAAATAACTTTTATGTTAAAGCTCCAATGTCAATATGATAACTCTTACAATATAAATAAATAAAATTTTAGGGTAGAATTGAGAATGTTACAATTTACTACCTTGATCGGAGTGAAGGGACCATTTTCAGTGATGAGCAACCCAAGAGGAGGGGTGAATTGGGTGTCGAGCACAAAGAGAAATTTTGAGTGATGAGCACAAAGAAAAGATAGGAAAAAAAAAACATAAAGAATTTTATAGAGCTTCTGCTATTCCAAGCCTACGTCCTCTCATCAAGGCCCTCCTTGAGAGTTAAGTCCACTAAAATTCTTTTTTAGGTAAAGAAAAAATCTCTTACAATCACCACAAGAGCAAACCCTTGCTCTTTTTTAAATCTCTTTGCACTCGAGCAATTTAATGCTCTATCAAACTCAAGTTATAATAAATGCTCACAATAACCTTGAACTAACACTCAGAACAAAGAAATTATAACTCAAAATATAAAGCTCTCAGTAATCAATTATGGTAGCTCAAGTTCTAGAGAGAGAGAAGAAGAAAAAATCTTTTGAACACAATAAATTTTAAAAAAATAGTTGTTGTTTGCTTCCTTCTATCATAAATGGCCTCTATTTATAGTTTTGGAAAGAAAATTAATGTTAGGGGTGTATTAAATGTAAATGTAGCTATTCAACTATCCAAAACTCTATTTATTGAGTTTCAGAAACCCAAGTTTGACTGCTAAAGTTCTTTACTTCGGCTGCCATAGGTTGGAGAGCCAAAAAACACCATTCAAAAAGTTAACTTCGTCTACTAAAGTTTTCACTTTTGGCTACCAAAGTGCTCTCTGAATAAAAAGGGTTTAAACACTTTAAAACCATCATTTAAGAAGTGAACTTTAGCTACCAAAGTTCCCACTTTCAGTTGTCGAAGTGCTCTCTGGACAAAAGAGTACTTAGGTTTTAAAAACTCATAACTTTTTGACCCATACTCGGATATTTGATCCGTTTGAACTATTAGAAAGCTAATTTGATAAATTTTTCAATCAAAACACTTTCAAAAATAAATTTTCATTTCTCAAAAGTGAAAATTTCATTTTACTCCCGTTTAGTCAAGAAAAAGTTACAAATAGAGACACTAAGAAGTTTAGAGATTAAAAACTCATAACTTTTTGATCCAAACTTAGATTTTCAATATGTTTGAATCATTAAAAAGCTAATTTGATAAATTTTAACCCTAAAGACACTTCAATAAGTTTGGTGCAATAATCAATAAAAGTAGCAAACCATCGACAACCAAATAAAGAAATAGTTTGGGTAGGTTCCCACATATAAGAATGAATAGTCTTAAAAGGAACCAAGCTTTTATTATTAATTGAAGGGTAAGAATGACTTGTGTGTTTAGCAAGCTCACAAGCATCACAAAAAAGTAAATCAGATTTGTACTTATTAAATAAAATAGGGTATAACCTTTCTAAAACCTGAAAAGAAGGATGTCCTAAACATCTATGCCACTGAATAATCTCATTATTAGAAGTCATAAAGTGTCCAAGTAAAGCTTAGTCTGGAAACCCACATTTGTCATCTAAAAGATACACGCCATCTTACAATCTACTACTACCAATCATCCATCCTGTTTTCAGTTCTTGAAAAACATAGTGTGTAGGAAAAAACTAAATTTTGCAATTAAGAGCGCTGACAGACAATAGGTTCATAGAAAAACTAGGAACATGAAGAACTGAAGTAAGGTTAAGTGTAGGAGTGCAAGCAACAGAACCTGTTGTGACAACAAAGATCTGTTCGCTATACGGACTTTTTCTTTTTTTGAGCATGGAAAGCAAGTAAAAAATTTGTTTGAAGAGCCTGTCATATATTTGTTTGCTCTTGAATCTATAATCCAAAAAGATTTATCAAGATTGGCAAGAAGAGATGTACCTGACTTGACAAAGTTAGAGGAGGCAGCAATGGTTGGTTTAGACTCCAGTTGTGACAACAAACGTTTTAGGGTCTAAATTTCTGAACTTGAAAAACTCCCATTATTAGAAACCTCTTTAGATGATTCCACTATCTCAAGCACCATTATTTTCCCTCCACACCCCTTAGTTAGACAACCATGTAACTTCCAACAATATTCTTTTGTATGCCTCGACTTGCCACAATAGTCACAGTATAAATGATCCTTATCTGATGGACTCTGAGTAGCCTGTGACTATACTTTAAAGGAAGCCGCTATCAATTCTGGTTTGTCAACTGGTAAAGAATGAATCATAGCATTTCTGTGTCTTTCCTCCTACGGTACATAGGACTAAGTCTGCCTTAACGAAGGCATGGGCTCTTTACCAAGAACCTGAATTCGTATCTGATCATAGTCCATATTTAGTCTAGCAAGAAAATCATAGATCCATTCTTTCTCAACTAACTTCTAAAATTTAACAGCATCTGTAGGGCATGTGGCCTAAAAGTCCTGATAGTGATCTAGTTCCTGCCACAGACCAGTAAATTTAGCATCATACTGAGCAATAGTCATCTCACCTTATTTCATACCATGAACCTTGTTTATCAGCTCATAAACCTGTGCATCATTCCCAACTTGAGAATAGGTCTAGGAAACAGTACTCTAAATGGTAGCTGCACTATCCAACAGCAAATACCCATGAGCTATATGTGTTTGCATGGAATTGATGAGCCATGACATGATAAGAGAGTTTTTTGACTCCCATTGACTGTAGGTAGAAGTCCAAGTGTCTGGTTTCTTCTTATCTCCGATAAGATACCCTGTGGTCCTCTAGCCTAGATGAACAAAAGACAAAACCTTGACCAAGTAAGATAGTTGGCTCCATCAAGCTTCACGAGGCTAATTTGCAGAGAGAGATTATCAAAATTAATTTTTGAATCCATTGTCTTTCCATCAGCCATATTTTAAAAGGAACAAGAAAAAAACACACTGACAATGGTAAAATTATTCTAACAGTAGAATCCACATAGAAGCAGTACCAAACAAAAGGTTGAACCAATGAACAAAAGCAAACTAGCAAAGAGTAACAGGTTGAACAGGGTTATAGCACACGGGCGAGGCTATCGGAAGAGGATTCAGCCAAAAAGGTTGCTAGAAAATGCCCCATGTGCCGGTGCATATGAGAGACGTCAGGGACAAACAAGGCATGTGTACTCACGCCTGTGGCCAGATGATGGCACTTCCTCCAGAAAAGTGCCGATCGACGAGTGGGCTACCGTTTGAAGTGGGTGGTGACCTCCAACTCCCATCGTAGAGGGTGCTCCAAGTAATGACCTTAATAAAACCCTAGATCTTGGTACTGTTCAGGAAATTTCACACTAAAAAATTTGGCTGTGCTCTAATACCATGTTGAAAATAGTAAATTTAGAGAAAAATCACTATTTCTTATGTGTTTAAACATATACAAGGTTCTCTATTTATATAGGGTGAGTTACAGACATAAAAAGAAGCTAAATAAAGACCTAGCTAATTACAGGGATTCTAATTACATAGGTTTTCTATAATTACTGACACACCTAATAATTACAAGGATCCTAATAGTTGCAAAATGATCTGAGGTTACTGTTTGTTGATATTGCTTGTTCACAGACAAGCAAGCAGGCTATAAAATGACCCACAAAGAAGAATACAGAGGTGGCTGCTGATATATCTATGGAAATTTCAGAAGGTGGAGAGGATGTGAAAACTAAGTTAGCTGAAGACTTGTCAAAAATAAGAATGGTGGAAGCACAGAAGATAACTTTACCTATAAAGACAGAAAGAAAACAACAAAGAGCATGTTGTGGGGAAAGAGAGTGTGTTGTAGCAGATCCAATGCTTCCAATGCTGGCTCCAGTAAAACCTGCTGGACACCCAAGCTCTCATAAGAAAGCTATCTATTTCATTATCATTTGCATATGAATATTGCTCTAAATCATTTACCAAATTTAAATTAATCAGCTGATGACTGCATCTTGTTGTAATAGTTAAGCTAAGTTTGTTTTGCTGGTTGGCATGGTTAATGTTTCTCTGGCAGTAGAGAACCATTAAGTTTTCAGAAAAAAAAAATTACATGTTAGTTGAATAACATTGCCTATTGCATTGTTCTTATCATAATATACTGCTAAATGACAATATCTTTTAATTGGATTTATGCAGAAGAAAACAAGATTTGCTAGAAGCTGGTGTCCTCAAGTGGACTAAGCATAGTGGACATTGATTCAAATCTAAAAGATACTCAATTCTATGGCATGTATGCTCCTGAAATATATAACAACATACGAGTTAAAGAGGTTAGTGCTGAAATTGTTACTTTGTTAAGTGCTGCAATAAATTTTCATTCTTTAATTATTGTTATTCTTAAATGTTAAAAAGTTGTTTCACATTTTAAGCACATTGTTAATATTTCTGCAGTGTTTAATTTTGATTATTGTTTTTACTTTCTTCATTTAAGAAGTATTATCATTGTCGACTATAACTTGACATAATTATGTATATAGTAGGATTCATGCAAAATCCATTATATAATTACCATTGTTCTTCCAAGTTGGCTTTAGAGGCAATGTGGACTTTTTCCTTTCCCTCAATGGGAACGAAAAAAGGCAGCAAAACAACATTAGTTTAGTACTTCAGTTTGAAAATGGAATTCACTCTTGGCAGGGTACTTATAAAGACAAAACTAGTGATTTAACAAATCACTATTTATCACCCATCAAATATATTGCTAACTTTATGATATGTCTACTTCTATAGCTTGACCAGAGACCTTGACCAACTACATGGAAAAAATGAAGCATGATATCACTCCAAGCATGCGTGGAATTTTGATTGATTAGCTTGTGGAGGTCAGTATATCTAGAAAGCCATCTGAGGCACATGCTTTAAAACAAGCATAGGCATAGCTCTTATGTTTTAACTAAATACATTGGAACAAGTTTGCATCCTTGTCCATTAAAAAGAAGAGAAACAACTGTTTTGTCTTAGCCAAGAAGCTATTATCAACCTATTACTTGCATTTTCATCCAAACTTTCTTGGTTAAGTTGCATTGTAGCATATCGACTTTGTTAAGGCAATCACAAATCGAAACAAATTTGTTAAATGTTTTGCTTTCATTCTCTTTTACATTGTCCCATCCTTTTAATGTTGGTTATTTTCAAAATTGACAATTATTTTCTCAAGCCAAAGGATAGCCCAAAGTCCTGTGAATAGGGTCATCATTAGAGAACACCTGATCTTTCTTACTAATTTGAATACTGTTTCAGCAAGCCGGTCCAAATCACATTTGTCAGTTTTAATGTTTATTTTTGGAATTTC
Organism: Hevea brasiliensis; assembly: GCF_030052815.1. Classification (NCBI taxonomy): domain Eukaryota; kingdom Viridiplantae; phylum Streptophyta; class Magnoliopsida; order Malpighiales; family Euphorbiaceae; genus Hevea; species Hevea brasiliensis. The sequence goes on from NC_079496.1 coordinate 101,164,127, forward strand.
TATTTATTTTATTTTATTATTAACATAAAACTCCTAAATTTGATGACAAGTTGATCTACTTCATTTTTAGGATACATTGACCATAAATTGGGAATTTGTGTTGTATTATATAAAGCTCTAGACTTTTAAGAATACATTGATCTTTTCTTATCTAAATGTGAATTAAATATTAGGTCTTTGTTTACTGATATAGTGATATTAGATGATGAAAAATTGATTGAAGACTGATGATTTATATGTCCTATTTCAGGTTTCTGAGGAGTATGGGCTTGTTCCTAATACGCTTTACCTCACAGTTAATCTCATTGATAGATTCCTCTCTAAAAATTATGTTGAGAAATGAAGGCTCCAACTACTTGGTGTTACTTGCATGCTAATTGCCTCGTAAGTTTCATTGGTGGTTTTGAATTTAGGTGGGATGAATGCACCAGTTTTCTTTGAGTTTTTAGGTCTAATTATAGTTGGTATAAATCTATAATGATCGCAAAATAATGATGGATATTGGATAGTGATAGAAATCCTTGACCTAATTAGCATAGTATGGCACATAATTCATTAGGTGTTGAATAATTCATTAGATGTTGAATTGTAATTTTCAAAATTCCTGTTGTATTTTTGGCTTCTAGATGATGGCGCATATGATGCATTACACATGTTTACATCTCCCTCCTTGTTTTCGAAATTTTTGCAGATATTCACATTTTTGCATGAATAGGCTCGTAACATTTTGATACAAGTCCTTATCTTATAGTATAGGAGATCAGGAGTTCAATCACTAACACCTTTCTACCACTTAAAAGTTTTAATATGTACCACAAAAAAATATTTATTGCCATTGTCATGCTAGTTTTATATTTTATTGACTGTATCTATTATTTGGTTCTTTACCACCATGGTTGCAGAAAGTATGAAAAAATTTGTGCTCCATGGGTTGAAGAATTTTGCTTCATTACTGACAACACTTACACAAGAAAAGAGGTATAGTTAAAGGCTGCTTGACAACTTTATGTATAAGCTACAACATAGTCTGTTGCATCATTGACATTTTTTTATTTTTTGTTAACTTAAGCCACATACTTTTGGACTTTCAACCTTCCTTTGTGTTTTCTTAAACCTAATGAATTATTTGGGTCTTGCTATGGCTGTGAGAAATTATTTGTGAGATGAAGCCCATTGTAGCATTTCAGCAATTGACCTCAGACAAATGGGGTTAAAATTATTCAATTTGTTTCATATTAAGATGAAATTTGTTAATAAATTGCCTCAGGAATCACTTGCTATAAAGCATAGTACAACTTTTGAAGTTCCTCTTCTATTTTTGTCTCCAAAGTCTTGACAAATTTGCAAAATCTTATGTTTTTTGCAATCTTTAGTGTATAGAGGAATTTAAAATACACCTGAGTGTTGGATCATGTGGCATACATATAATCTATATGAGATACATTTTCAAGCATTAAATTTAGTTGCATTTTGAAATATAAGCTTCCTAATATAGTATTATGGCAGGTATTGAAAATAGAGAGTTAAGTTCTGAATTTCTTATACTTTCAAATCTCTGTTCCCACTACAAAAACATTTCTAAGGTAAAATATTCTCTCCTGCTATTATAAAAGTCTCATCTAATAATGGAATGCTTATCTTTCCAAACCTAATGATTGGTTTTCAGGAGATTCATTAAAGTAACACAAGTTTCTTACAAGATATTTTAAATGGAAACCATTGTTTCTAATATAGCTACTAAGAAATTATCCAAGCATAAAATTAAAATTGATTCTTAAATCTTATCTGATATTAGGTTTATTGTCACACCTTACCCCTCTGTAAGGCATAACCTGATCTCGTAGAATACCTAATGAATTACCGAACTTCACCTACCGATAACTCATTAAGTACCCTATAAGGGATTTTAAAACAATTTTCTTACTTTTTGGAAGTGGTGAGCATTTTCTAATAGGTATTAAAAACATTTAATTGGAGTTTGAAAACTAGTTAGAATTTTTGTCCATTTTTATTTGTCTACAAATTTTGGACAAATTTCGGCAGAGTGTCATCTGTATTTTAAGAAAATAGTTCTTCAAAAATCTGTAAAAACACTTCCAATGATTCTTTTTCATCAAACTCACTACTACCTCAACACAATTCAATATCATTTCTCAATTCAATTGTCATAAAAAATAGTACTCAATAATTCCATTCATATTTCATTATAATAAATTCACTTTACATTAATCAACCAAACTTTACATTTACAAATCCAAAATACTATTATTACAACTCTATACAACTGCTCATGACCAGTTATTACATTTACATACATCAAAATAAATATTAAAAATAGGGTATAAAATATACCCGACAGAACTTCAGGGTTGTAGGTCTAATATCTTCAGCAGCTCACTCTGCTGCTCCTATAGTCTCTATATCTGCGACAGCAATAACAGCCATCTCTGAGTACTATCACTCAGTGGTGCACAACATACAAAAAATAATAGTTTATGCATAATCCAAATCACATTTATTCAAATATTGAACTAAACATGAAAAACAGGTACAAAACATGATTTATAAATTTTTAGTCCAAACAATCTCATTTAGGAAATCTCAAAACGAATTTCATAAAAATACACAGTTAAATCATGCCATTCGAAACATATTCATCTCAATAGCCAGAAGCTTATGAGAAATCACAAGGCTAGCTAGCACAAATATATGGGTACCCATTCAATTTCTTCCTCTATTGGCACACACCTCAATACTTTAGCCAGAGAGAGAATTAAAATTCAAAACTAATTCCTCTCACTAGTCATGCTAGTGGGGCATTCAAATATATGGTCATGACACTGTGGTTTCAAAACTGTCTTAGCAATTTACTAAACATTTATTGCTAAATCAAACATATACAATTAAACTTTTAACAATTTAAGTCAAAAGCATAACATATATTTCAATCACCATTTTGCAATATAAGTAAATCACAATTCATTTCATGCACTTTGCAAAGGAATTTTAAAGAATATTTATGTTGTGCACAAACTTTATGCGAGTCACCTCTTGGCCTTGACTCGATGCCTTGGGTTCTTTCCCAGTATGCTTTTCAATTGAAACATACAGTTTCACAGTATTTCAGTATCACAATTTATCATAAGTCCAAAAATAAATTTAAATCTACTTATACTTAGCTTTAATATGCTAAACTTGACGTTATTTAAAATTTGTATTTCGGGGTTACTATTCATGATACTATTCAAGTCAATTTGTTGACATTCTAATGCTTAATAGGTATGAGAATTCTAATTTCACCCATATACCACATTTTGGTTGCCTAATTTGTTGGTCTTGGTTGTTTTCTCAAATCTTAAGTCTTTTAGGCACAAATTTCAAATTTTCAATTTTGGTATCCTGTTTCGTACTGTTCCATTCATCATGTTGCTATGAAAATTTGGCTAAGTTTTCTTCATAGAAGTTGTTCCTCATTGTCTTAACTTTATTTCCCTTTTTGAATCACTCCATTTGAAGTTTTGTAGCCCAAGTTATAGCCATTTGAACATGGCTGGCCGGATTTGGTGTTACCCAGAATTCTGGGCAAATTCTGGATTTTGGCAATTTTTATGGTTGATTACAGGTGGATTTTCAAATAGGTTATGGTCAAAATTTGGGTTTGTTTTCTTCATGAAAGTTGTAGGGCTATGTCTCATCTTTCTACTGGTAAAAATTCAGGTCATTTGGACTTTCCTAGACCAAGTTATGGTCATTTACATAACTACTGTTTATTTGGTCATTTTTGTACAGGTAAGTTTGCCTAATCCAGATTTGGCCAATTTGTTCACTAAGTTATGGTCACTTTCTGGGCATGATTCCTAAATGAAAAATGTGACATTTTGTGTCTAGTTTCATTCCCAATTGGCTTCACACCAATTGGATTGGTAAATTTTCAGTTTTGGTCCCTGAAAGGGACCTAGGTCAAGCTGCCTGCAAATTGACCCTCACCAATCCGAATTTAAACTTGTTTCCAATAATTCATACACATCACAAATGATCACAATTGACCATTTCTCATCTCAAATAAGGTCAATAACATCATTTGGCCAATTCTCAAATTTTTCTTCAAATTTTCCTCCAAACTTCAAAGTTCAAGAACCCTAAATTTTTGAAATCAATCAATTCACTTTAAATTCAATGTATAATTCACTTAATCCACCTCAAGTAAGCTTAATCTCATATCCAATTTAACTTAAACATACTAAACCCTAATCCCCTAGAGTTGTTACACTTCTTCAAATTCTCTATAATTACTTTCATTTCTTACTTATTTGATTACATCTACACTAGTTTACAAGGCATACATACAAAATAAAGTGTAATAGTTACTAACCTTTCTTTGATTTTCACCTCTTCAATTTTCTCTCTTTTCTTCCTTTCTTTTCTTCCTCAATCTCCTTGCCTAGTGTAGATTGGAAGTTTTTTAGGGTTTAGGGTTAGAATTTATGGGACAAAACTAAGTTATTCAAGCTTAAAAAGCTTGTTAATGGAGGAAACCATGGGAAGAGAGAGGTTAGGAGAGTTTGGTCGGCTAATGGTGGTAGAAGGAATGAATATTTTCTTTTAATTTTTTGTATTTTTATGTCTAAATGAGTTGAATTTGACTTGGTCAAAAAAATTGGGTAATTAAAATTTAATTTGACATCATGGTGAGGTCACAAAAATGATGTAATAATCTATTTCTTTTCCTTTTTTTTTCATTAGTTCTTTAATTTAATTCTTGATCCTAAAATTTTCTTTTCCCCAATTTTATTGGACAGCTAGGTCAGGAGTCAGGTCTAGGGGAGAATTGACCAAATTGCTCCTCACCGGTTCAATCTAGTTTACTAGTTATTCGATATTTCTTCTGGATCCCTGACCTAATTATTTGACCTGCTTAACAACTCTTTTTCATGATTGTCTCTTTTCCACTATGTTCGCAATGGTCCTAAGGACCGCGTTGTCACATTTTACGATTCGAAATTTGAGTTTAGACTGACCTCGCAATCATTCCCGAGAAGGTCACCCATCGTTGTGACTCCCTGCTCATTTAACTTTTTGTGTTCTGTTTTTCTTATTTATACTTAACTATTTGGCAATTACTAATTATTTGTGTTCAGGGCTTATCTAGGTGTCTTAGTTGTGGTTCTAATTCTCTTAATTGTCTGGACCGACACCGGTCACCGGAACAATAAAATGTACCAGGCTATGCAAATAGGGATGTTACATTTATTGCATTGAACTGGAGTTCCTAGCAAATTATGTAGTAGAGCTGACACTTCTTGAATATGACTGCCTTAAGTTCCTACCTTCTCTTATAGTAGCATCTTCAGTGTTCCTTGCTCAATGGACTTTCGATCAATCGAACCACCCATGGGTCTACCTTTTTTAGTTCCATTTTTTTCACTGTTTCTTTCATCTAAGAAATGTCTAAAGAAAATACCCTATACATATATATTTCAGAATCCAACTCTATACATACAAATTACAACGCATCATAACTGAAAACTATAGTACTTGCACTTGAAGAATTATAGTAGAACACTAACGGTTGCTCCCTCAATGTTATACGTGAAAAGTATCGACAACAGAAGGTAACCAATTAGTACACTCAGCCATAGTTTGCTTATTTCATTCTATTTTAACTGATAACACATTGAGGTAGTTCTATTGCATTTCCAAGATATGACATTTTCATTAATTAGTTATTTTACATATTATCATGACACAGTTCAAGTGCGTGGCAAGTTTGAGCTCTTCACAACGAGTTTTATCACTATTCCAATCATGAAGGATATCTGGGCTTGCTTTAACATGTGCAGCATCTTACATTAATCACAAAAAATTTCTTTTTAAATCCAAAAGTTGTGCTTGTCATAATTTTTGTAACATCTAATCTTATTTTGGGACCCAAGCCACTGTAAATACTAGTTGCAAGTGTAACATACTTACTCAATGTAATTTATGTCTTAAGCAAAATAATGTTGAAAACTTTGAAGCCCATGGGAAGTTTTAACAGTAGCTAGATTATTCACTAGGTTGCAAATTGGCACTAGGAAAATATACTTATTTAGAGATCATTTTTGTATGTAAACCTTGTGAATTATATAGTGAAACAAAAAGAAATATTTTCATTTCTTTACTTATTGATTACTTGCTTTGCAAATGTAAAGTTTATTTATTTATTTTGATAAAGAACATACAAAACAGGATAACAAATACTTCTTACCAAAATCATAATAATTTTATCAAGATAAGTTAAGTTACACATACTATATATACATTCTTCTCCACAAGTAATGTGAAATTTCGAAAGATTAGTCCTTACACATTGAAACATTCAGAGGATAACATATGGCATCACACCTCATATAAGCATAATTTTAGTTTTTTTCTTTAATTTTTTTTAGAAAATATGCACAAGATAAGAACACACCTCTTAATGAAATCATGGTAATTTTATCAAAATATGTTAAGTTATATATCCTATACATACACCCTCACAAGTGATGTGTGTCACGACTCGATCCCATGGGCCAGGCTAGCACTAGGACTTAAGTCAGTATAAGGCCCCCAAAGCCCGTAGTAAGCCCAACTAATCTCTAACTAATCCATGTAGCCCATATTTTGAGCCCAATTCCAAGAAATCAACCAGATAGAATCAGCCACAACATGGACCATCCAATGGGGAGTTCTCAACTCACTCGACCTGTAATCTCAAAATAAAATTATTTGGGGAGCTCAACTCACCCTTACAATCATCCACAAATCAATATAAAATCAAATGGGAGTCCGACTCACTCATTCAATGAGCCATCCATCCATACATTTATACGTTCATAGATTAATAAGTTTACAACCCCAAAATAATTAATTTTATAGTCCTAAGCTAAATAAAATGGTTCTACACATGCGGAGATCTAGAATTCAAATTTAACATCACAAAATATGAAAATAACAGCTAGTAGACCTGCGAGATAGGAAATAGGTTAGACACAAAAATAAGTTGTCCTGTAACCTGGAAAAATGAGTGAACATGAGTGAGCATTTGACTCATAGAGTAAGATATTGATTTTAAAAATAATTTCTATAACTATCTAGTTCTAATGCATGCCTAAGGATGAAATGCAACACCGATCAGTAATTTCACCAATTTCAAGCAATATTCGCACAAAGAATAATTTGGATCACTTACACACACCAATACATAATGGTAGATATAAACATATGGAAGCTAATCCCCTATATAACTCTCTCAATCCAAGGTCTGCCAGCAAGATTAACTCGAGCCGGACTTTCGCTTAATAATTCAAATGTGGGGGTCAATGAGATTAACTCAAAGCCATACTCACCCTAACTTTCTCAAAAAGGATCGGGCCCCAAGTGAGACTAGCTCAAGCTGATTTACCCGTCCTATCCATATCCATCACACCACACCATACGGACGTCAACACACGCACACAGCTTCAAATTTCCCTAAGGCGACATTCACAACCATTTTTCAAATAAGAAAATGCAACATATAGCATGCCTAGTATTTAACTATATGCACATATATATATGTGATGCATGAGCATGTCTTGAAAATATAATAATATTGAAATTGTGAATAAAATTAATATCTACTCACAAATTAACCCTTGATCACTGAAGTGACTGGGCGGAGGAGGAAGGCTGGCCCGACTCACCTAAACATTATATCAAAAATTTTATCAATATTTATTCAAACAAAACTTCAAAGAATCCAAAAACAAATCCTAAGTTTTACCGAAAATTCGGCAGAGTTTCTCCTATACCTAAGACCTATCTAACCTGCAAAATGATCCAAATAACACTTCTAATACACAAATCCCACATCCACATCTCATCATCATTATATGGCTCCTCCTGGGCCCTCCAAAATAGTTAATACTCATAATTTTAGAAAATTACATTTTAGTCCCTATAACTATCATTTTATTATAAATCATTTAAACGAGCTCTAAAATTTTTGAAGTTCTGCCCCGCGATCCTTAACAATATTATGAAGCTAATATAAAAGGATTTATAATTTTCTAACGACTCATGAATATTTTATACATTTTTATTCTAAATTTGACACTAGGTAATAGAAGAATCTTAGGGTTTGGGTTTACCTATGCCAATTCTGATGCTTGGAATGCGTTTGGGGCATCTGAAAATGGTGGGTAGACTAACTTCAACCCAAATTGAAAGTTGTTCTCACAGCCTGTCTGTCTGGCCCAAAGATCCAAACCCGAGCAACGATTGAATTTCTGCGAAACGAAAGTACCTAAGCGAAGCCCATAGCACCAAGGGTTAGAATAAGATTGTTAGAAAATTAAATAAGCTCATTTAGAGCTCAAACAAACATTGCAAAGTTCGAGAGACCCACCAAAATTTTAGTGTCAGAAAATTTTGAAATTTATATTTTTACGAAGCTCTCGTCGAGTAGAGTATGTTGGTATTCTTGAAATTTTTATGGTGTTTCCGATTTGAGAGAAATTTAACCCAAAAGTCAAAATGGGCTAAAACTTCTCGGGCAAAAATTAGACAAACTGCTCAATGGAATTGAGTGTTCTTAGTGTCTATGGAAAGCTCTTGAGGAGTAGAAGAGGTTTAGGATAAGACTCGATCCGATTGTTGGCTGGATCGGCCGAATTTTGGCTAACAAGGTGAAGACACACGCCTCTCAAAGGAGGAAGGGTGCATTTTTTAGTGTTTTGAGGTGGCGGCCGACAAGGGGAAGGCATGGGGGTAGTGCGCCAATGACTGGGGAAGGGAGGGGAGCTGATCGGCCGGTCAGGGGAGGAGGGAGGAGAGAGAATCGAAGGGGGGGGGGAAGAGAGGGTGTCGGGAGAGAGAAGAGGGAGGAAGAAAAAGAAGAGAATTGTTCCAATTCAATAGTTTGATTCGATTCAGTTCGATTCGATCGCTTCAATTTGGTCGATCTGATTCAAAATATCCGAAATTGAATTTTTTACTTTGCCCTGGGATAAAAAACGAGGCCAAAAAATTTTGAAAAAATTTCAGAAAACTCGAAAAAATTTTTGGATTCCAAATATATTTTTGTTTTTGCTATGTAGTCTTTAAATTAATTTTTATAAATCAATGAAATTTTTAGTTTAAGAAAATCGAACTCGATTTTTAAAATTCAAAAAACTTTCAAATAATTTCCATAATTTTAAGATAATAAAATATTAACATTTACATATAAAATAATTATTTAAAAATTAGAGGTGTTACATTCTTCCCCCCTTACAGAAAATTCGTTCTCGAATTTTACACAAAGCAGAATAAAATTACAGGGTTACACATTAAACAAGTTCGGGTACTTGCTGCGCATGTCCCACTCTGCATCCCAGGTGCATTCTTCCACTGACTGGCTCCTCCACAAGACCTTAACCATAGGAATCTACTTTGACCTTAACTGTCTCATCTGATAGTCCACTGTGGCTACTGGTTGCTCCTCGAAAGTCAAGTTTTCACTTAACTCCACTATATCAGGTTGCAGCACATGGGAAGGATCAGGTATGTACTTTCTAAGCATGGAGATATGGAACACTGGGTGGACATGTGAAAGGCTTGGGGGCAGCTCCAGTCGATAGGCAACTACTCCAACTCTATCAATAACCTCGAATGGCCCTATGTACCAAGGTGCTAGTTTACCTTTCTTCCTGAATCTCATAACTCCCTTCATAGGGGAGACCTTTAAAAATACATAGTCACCTACTGCAAACTCTACATCCTTTCGCCTAGGGTCTATATAGCTCTTCTGCCTGCTGAAAGCTGTTTTCAGACGTTCTCTAATCAAAGAAATCAATTCTGACATATATTGCACCAGATCTACATCATGTACCTTTGCCTCTCCAACTTCTATTTAACACGGAGGGGACCTACACTTCCTACCATATAGGGTCTCATAAGGTGCCATCCCAATGCTGGAGTGATAGCTGTTATTATAGGAAAACTCTACTAAAGGCAGCTGATTATCCCTTTGTCCCTCAAAGTTTAGGACACACATATGAAGCATATCTTCGAGTGTCTAAATTGTCCTCTCTGACTGTCCATTTATCTGAGGGTGGAAGGTAATATTGAAGTTCAACTGTGTGCCAAGTACCTCCTACAGCTTTCTCCAAAATTGAGAAGTAAATTGGGGCGCCCTGTCAGATATTATAAAAGTAGAAACTCCATGTAATCTGACTATCTCACCAATATAGAGTCTGACATATTGAGCAACAAAGTAGGTAGTCCACACAGGTAAGAAATGAGTTAACTTGGTCCAACGATCCACTATCACCCATATTAAGTCATATCCATGTGTGGTACGAGGCAACCTAGTCACGAAATCAATAATAATCATTTCCCACTTTTACTCTGGAATAGGGATCTCTTGCAACTTCCCTGATGGTCTTTAATGTTTAAACTTTACTTTCTGATAAGTCAAGCACTTGGACATAAAATCTACTATGTCTTTTTTTATGCCATTCTACCAATACGCATCTTTCACATCATGGTACATCTTGGTGGAGCCTAGATGGACATTATAGGGTGTGTAGTGTGCCTCTTGCATGATCTCAACTCTAAGGTTGTCCACATCCAACACACATATCCTGGAACTTTACACAAGAGCACCATCTGCAGCAAATCCAAATTCACAATCTTCCCCTTGTTGTACCCTTTCTACAATTCTCATTAATTGTGGGTCTCTGTGCTGGGATACTCTGATTCTATCCCGTAGGTCTGGCCTCACCCTAAAGTGGGCTAGCAATGCACCTTCATCTGAAATATCCAGAATCAAACCTTGGTCCATCAACTCTTGTATCTCTTGAATCAATGGTCTCCTTTCCACTGATATATGGGTAAAACTACCAAAAGACTTTTGGCTCAAGGCATTTGCCACTACATTTGCCGTCCCATGATGGTACTGAATGATGTAGTCTTAATCTTTCAGAAGTTCCATCCATCTTCTCTACCTCAGATTTAAGTCCCTCTGCTGAAAATTATACTTCAAGCTTTTATGGTAGGTGTATATCTCGCGCCCCTCACCACACAGATAGTGCCTCTAAATCTTTAATGTAAAGACCACAACTGCCATCTCCAAATCATGGGTGGGGTAGTTCTGCTCGTGCCTCTTTAGCTATCTTGAAGCATAGGCCACTACCTTTTCGTGCTGCATTAAGACACACCACAACTCACCCTTGGAAGCATCATAGTACACTGTATATCCTTCACTATTTATCAGTAATTTCAACATAGGAGCTATAATTAGACATTCCTTAAGTTTTTGGAAGCTTTCCTCACACTCGTCTGACCAAAAGAATGGGACATTCTTTCAAGTTAACTTGGTTAGGGGAGCTACTATCCTGGAGCAATTCTGCATAAAGCGCTAGTAATAGCCTGCCAGGCCTAGAAAACTCCGTACTTCAGTGACTGTTGTAGGCCTAAGCTAGTTAGTTACTGTCTCAATCTTCTTGGGATCCACTTGAATACCTTCACTAGAAACCATAAGTCCCAAGAATGAGATGTTTTTCAGCCAAAATTCACATTTTGAAAATTTGGCATACAACTAGTGCTCCCTTAATGTTTGCAACACCATCCTCAGATGCCAAACATGCTCTTATTTGGTATGGGAATATACCAAAATATCATCTATAAATACAATGACAAAGTGATCTAGGAACGGCCTAAAAACCTTGTTTATTAAGTCCATGAAGGCCACTGGTGCATTAGTGAGTCCACAAGACATCACCAAGAACTCATAATGACCATATCTTATCCTCAATGCTGTCTTTGGTACATCCTCACTTTGAATTATCAGCTGGTGATAATCCAACCACAAGTTTATTTTTGAAGAGTACCTTGCTCCTTGTAGTTGGTCAAAAAAACTATCAATATGAGGAAGTGGATGCTTGTTCGTAATAGTCACATTGTTTAACTGCCTGTAATCTATGCACAATCTCAAGGATCCATCCTTCTTCCTTACAAATAGAACAGGCGTACCTTAGGGTGAAGTACTTGGACAGATGAAACCCTTGTCCAAAAGCTCTTATAATTGCTCCTTTAATTCCTTCAACTCTATTGGTGCCATCCTGTAAGATGGCATAGATATGGGGTTGGTACCTGGCATAATGTCTATACAGAACTCTATTTCCCTCTTTGGTGGTAACCCTAGAAACTCCTCAGGAAATGTATTCATGAATTCTCTAACAGCAGGAACATTTTTCATATTTATACCTTTAGCAAATGTGTCCCTTGCTAGTGCCAAATATCCCTGACATCCGCGCCTCAAAATCTTCCTAGCATTGACAGCTGACACTAGGTTGTATGGTGCCACGCTTTTGTCACCATTGAAGCTGAACTCTTCTATTCCAAGTATATAGAAATATACTTTTTTATTTATGTAATCTAGGGTGGCATAATGAGTTGACAATCAATCCATTCCCAAGATTACATTAAAGTCCATCACTGGCAAAGGAACCAAGTCTGCTGGAAGGATATTTCCATCTACTACTACTGGGTTACCTAGAAAAACTATATCTACATCTATGTTATCACTAAGAGAGGTAGCTATAGACAAGGGACACTCTAGAGTTCTAGAATTCTTACCTAACCTTAGGGCAAAAATAGGAGAAACAAACAAGTGCATAGCACCCAAGTTTACTAAAACATGTGCCTCATAGGAATAGACTAGAAGAATACTTGCCACCACTGCATTTGAAGCTTGGGCATCCTGATAAGTCAAGTGAAAACTTGGGCTTAACCCCTGCCTTGAGCTGCAGGGCCCTAAAGTTGACTCCTACCCCCTAATTTGCCTCCAAATCCATGTCCTCCAAGTCCACGGCCCTGCTGGCCATTGTACTAGCTACCTGCCATACTAAAAGTGTTCATTGAACACGGGACATTCCCTGGCAAAGTGACCCTATTGGCCACATCTGAAGCATCGACTAGAGCTCACCAAATAAGGCCCTAAATGAATTTTGCCACATTGTGTGCATACAACCAAGGAAGACCTTGAACCAAAACCCAAACTGCTGCAGCCTAAACTTTGACCACTGCTAGAACCATACCGTAACCTGAATCCTCTAGCTCTATGTCTAAGGCCTGCTTTCTTATTGCCTCTGACCTTCCCACCATGGTGGCTTTGGCTGCCACCCATAATGCTCATCTGTGGCATACTGGATAACCCTTCAGCTCGGTTTTTCTTTGCTCCGCTTCCCTTATCTCCCATATAGCTAATTTCAATCTTTCTGGCTCTATCCACCACTACATCAAAGGGTTGATCTGACAATATAGCCAGGTTTGCACAATTCTTGTCTAGCCCCTTTAAAAATCTCTTTACTTTCATGCTTTCTGTAGCCGCTACTGTAGGGGCATACTTGCCCAACTCTAAGAATTATGAAGCATATTCATCTACAGATCTGCTATTCTATCTTAAGGCCTCAAAGACCCACTGCTTTTGGTCTCTGAAACTTTCTGGCACAAATCTATTAATAAACAGTTCCACAAACTTTGTCCATGATAACCTTTCAATGCGAGGTAGTACGTAGTCTGTTATCCACTGTCTTAGCATGGGCGCCAATACATGCTGCACACACTCTATTAATCTCCTGTCAGTTAACTATAGCTCCATCCCTGCTTGTCTGTAGGAGTCCAAAAATTGGTATGCATCATCTAAATTGTCATAAATGCCTGATACTAACTTCTTAAAATTGATTATTTATTTGTAAGGTTCTACTCTCTGTGTTGTGGGCTGCTGCTGTTGTGGAGGGCAGACCATCTACTGTGCCATTATGTCAATGGTCCTCTGTAGACCAGCTAGGGTAGCTGCCATTGGATCTATAAGACCCGGAGCAATAAAAGACTGCTCTTGCACTGGTGGCTGCTGCTCTTCCTCTTAAGCAGCTCTAGGTCTCCTGCCCCGTCTTCTTGTGGCAAGTGCCTCATCCTGTACAGACACCTCGTTTGGCACTTCCTATTTTGGCACTGTAGTAGCTTTTCTACTTCTAGGCATTTTCTTGAGATTCAAGAGCATTAGCCCACAAAAATCCAAAATAGCATGCTACACGGCTCTACAAACTCATTATCACACATGGTATATAAGGCAGAAACTAGATTTAAGGATGACAGTGTAAAGACGAACATAGACCCTATACTCTGCATGTGACCTACCAAAAAGACTCTCCTTAAAGCCAAAGACACATACTACCTAAGAATTTAGAGCCTAAGCTCTGATACCATTATTGTCATGACCCGATCTCACGGGCTGGACCGGCACTAAGACTTGGGTCAGCATAAGGCCCCCAAAGCCCGTAGTAAGCCTAACTAATCTTTAACCCATCTATACAGCCCACATTTTGAGCCCAATTCTAAGAAATCAACCGGACAAAGTCTGGCCATAACATGGACCATCCAATAGGGAGTTCTCAACTCACCCAACCTGTAATCTCAAAACAAAACTATTTGGGGAGCTCAGCTCACCCTTACAATCATCCACAGATCAATATAAAATCAAATGGAAGTCCAACTCCCTCATTCAACAAGCCATCCATCCACACATTTACACATTCATAGATTAATAAGTTTACAATCCCAAAATAATTAATTTTACATTCCCAAACTAAATAAAATGGTTCTACACATGCAGAGATTTAGAATTCAAATTGAACATTACAAAATACGAAAATAACAATTGGTAGACCTATGAGGTAGAAAGCAGGTTAGACACAAAAATAAGCTCTCTTGTAGCCTGGAAAAATGAGTGAATAGGAATGAGCGTTCGACACATAAAGTAAGTTATTGATTTTAAAAATAATTTCTATAACTATCCAGTTTTAATGCATCCCTAAGGATGAATTGCAACACCAATTAGCAATTTCACCAATTTCAAGCAATATCCGCATAAAGAATAATTTGGAGCACTCACACACACCAATACATCATGACAGGTATAAACATATGAAAGTTAATCCTCTATACGACTCTCTCAATCCAAGGCTTGCTAGTGAGATCAACTCAAGCCGGACTTTCGCTTGATAATCCAAATGCGAGAGTCAGCGAGATTAATTCAAAGTCTCACTCACCCCGACTTTCTCAAAAAAGACGGGGCCTCAAGCGAGACTAGCTCAAGCCGATTTGCTCGTCCTACCCATATCCATCATACCACACCACACGCACGCTAACACACGCACACAGCTCCAAATTGCCCTAAGGCGACATCCCCAACCATTTTTCAAATAAGAAAATGCAACATAGAGCGTGTCTAGTATTTAACTGCATACATATATTTATATGTGATGCATGAGCATACCTTGAAAATATAATAATATGGAAATTATAAATAAAATCAATATCTATCACAAATTAACCCTTGATCACTGAGGCAGCTAGGCGGAGGAGGAAGGCTAGCCTGGCTCACCTAAACATTATATCAAAAATTTTATCAATATTTATTCAAACAAAACTTCAAAGAATCAAAAGACAAATCCTAAGTTTTGCCGAAAATTCGGCAGAGTTTCTCCTATACTTAAAACCTACCCAACCTACAAAATGATCCAAATAAACTTCTTATATACAAATCCTACATCCACATCTCATCATCATCATATGACCCCTCCAAGACCCGCCAAAACAATCAATACTCACAATTTTAAAAAATTACATTTTAGTTCGTATAACTATCATTTTATTATAAATCTTTTAAACGAGCTCTAAAATTTCTAAAGTTTTGCCCACGGTCCTTAACAATATTATAAAGCTAAATACAAAAGGATTTATAATTTTTTAACTACCCATGAATATTTTATAGATTTTTATTCTAAATTTGGCACTAGGTAATTGAAGAATCTTAAGGTTCGGGTTTACCTATGCCAATTCTGATGCTTGGAATACATTCGGGGCATCTGAAAATGGTGGGGTAGACTATAACTTTAACTTGAATTGAAAGTTGTTTCAACAGCCTATATGTCTGGCCTGAAAATGTAAACTCGAACAACGGTCGAATTTTCATAAAACGAAAGTACCTATATGAAGCCCATAGCATCAAGGATTAGAATAAAATTGTTAAAAAAAAATTAAATAAGCTCATTTGAAGCTCAGAAAAATACTACAAAGTTCGAAGGATCCATTGAAATTTTAGTGTCGGAAAATTTTGAAATTTATATGGTTGCAAAGCTCTCGTCGAGTAGAGCGTGCCGGTACTCTCAAAATTTTTGTAGGGTTTCTAATTATGGAGAAATTTAGCCCAAAAATTAAAATGGGTTAAAACTTCCAGGATAAAAATTGGACAAACCGTTTAATGAAATTATGTGTTCTTGGTGTCTATGGAAATCTCTTGTGGAGTAGAAGGGATTTGGGACAAGACCTGATTCGATTGGTGGCCGGATCGGCTAGATTTTGGCCGAGAAGGTGAAGAGACGTGTCGCACAAAGGAGGAAGTTTGGGAGCGTTTTCTAGCATCCTGGGGTGGCGGCCAGGGAGGGGAAGGGGTGGGGTGGGGTGGTGCGCGGGCAACTGGGGAAGGGAGGGGAGGAAGTCGATTGCCTAGGGGAGAAAGGAGGAGAGAGAATCAAAGGGGGGAAGAGAGGGTGTCAGGAGAGAGAAGAGGGAGGAAGAAAAAGAAGAGAATTGGTCCGATTTGATCAATTTGATTCTGTCCGATTTGATTTGGCCGGTCTGATTCAGAATACCCGAAATTAAATTTTTTTACTCTGTCTTGGGACAAAAAACGAGGCCCAAAAATTTAGAAAAAATTTCAGAAAACTTGAAAAAATTTTTAGAATCCAAATATATTTTTATTTTTATCACATAATCTTTAAATTAATTTTTATAAATCAATGAAATTTATTAATTTAAGAAAATTGAACTCAATTTTTAAAATTTAGAAAATTTTCAAATAATTTTTATAATTTTAATATAATAAAATATTAATATTTACATATAAAATAATTATTTAAAAGTTAGAGGTGTTATAATGTGAGATACCGAAAGACCTGGACAAAATTTGGTTCACAGACAGTTTCTTATTGATATGTATAATTTTGTAATTTTATTTTTTCAAAAAGAAGGAACTTGAAATCTTTAAAATCCCTTTTAAATTAAAAGGTGTATCTATCATAATAGAATACTAGTTGAATTCCTGCGTGGCCTATGGATAATTATAGAAATTATATGAATTAATTTTATTCTTATTAGTACACTTACTTGGACATAAATAAAAAATTGTGTCCATTTTCCTTTTATACGTTGTATTGGAATTCATTCACTGAATAGAAGATTTGACATATATTCATAAATTTATATTGTGATTTTATTATATAAAAAAAATTTAAGAGAATATTTGCAATAATCTCCAATTATAATTTTCCTTTAATGTCAAAAAAATATATTTATAATGTAAATCATCCATTCAAATGAAGTACAATTTATATAACTATTGTTGTAAAATATTATTATAAAAAACATTAATTTTAAATTTAAAAAATATATTAATTAGTCCAATTAAAATATAGAAAGAAAATTCTCAAATTCCTATTAAAATTTTAAATATTAAAAACCACAACATAAAAAAATAACATACAAGGAATTAATTAATATAATTATATATCAAATATCATAATTAATAATTATACAAAAATATTAATGTCACAAAAATAAGAAAAAATAGCAATATACAATTAATATTGTTATATTTTCAATCTCATAATTAATAATTATATAAAATATTAATTTTTAAATTTAAAAATATGTTGATTAGCCTAATTAAAATATAAAAAAAATAAAGAAAAAAAACACTCAAAAATTCCTAAAACGAAAAATAAGAATGCTAAACAAAGAGAGAGTCACATTATATATAGATATAGATAGATAGATAAAGCGAAAGATAATTAGAGAATTAGCTGAACAGAAATGTATAATCCACTGCATGGCCCTTCCCATAACGTTACAAGGGAAGCAATTAATATCCACACAGTATCAATCAGAACAAGGCGACAATCCCAAACAGCAGCAATTTTCCTATCATACAATTTTCCCGCCTTTTTCTCACTTTTGCCTTGCTAGTGCCACCACCTTCATGAGAGAAAATAACAACAAGAACTCGACACAACATCGCGTTAGCAATGTCACTTAACAGATTATTGACGTTGCGAAAGGAGTTACCAAAACTGCAGTATTCCCTGTTATGGGCTTGAGACTGGCTGCATTCTCCAGTTGTTGCCATGCAACCTTCCGCTTCTCAGCCACCAAGCTTAGTTTTTCTTCACTGTCCTTAAACTGAGCAAGGCAGGAGAGGAACAGCGCCTCATCCATCTCTGAGAACAATTTTCTGACATTCAGAGTTAAGTTAAGCACTGCTTGATTCCAGTGGCTATGAGCATTCTTCTCTAATGCTGGAAATATAATAGGCAGTATCGCATGCCGGTTATGTGCAATCAAGTTGACAATTTGGTCATTGTTCCACAAGAAAAGGGCTCTTTCAGCCACCTGAAACAAAATAAGTAATGAAAATAGAGATTCTAATTTGTTTTTAATGCAGATAACAATCATAGCTCAAACAAATAAAAATTTGAAATGCTTAAGAGCATCTAGTCCACTCAGAAATCCTCATTTGGCCCTCATAGCAACAAATTTGCATTGTTCTTGGCAAATTTGTTATCCATAAAACACATGTAGCCGGAGCGTCTTGAGATCAACAACAGATCATTCATCAAAGACTTTAAATATAAAAAAAAGAACAAGACAGAAACCAAGCACAAAAAATTGCCCAGAATCCTTCAAAACAGACTAAATCCTCAAGAGGACAGGATATTTCTGTTTTTGAGGAGCATTCCTCAACCAAAGGCCATTATATAGCCTGACTGCAGACCTGAATCCTGATACAACAAATAAGCTAGAAATGAAAGAAAGATTCACACACACTAGCTAATGTTCAATGAGAATAGGGAGGAGTATATTCACAAACAAAGTTTAAATCTAGTAGCGCGCACTTGAGAAATCACATAAAGCTACTTGATAAAGGTTTAACCACTTTCAAATCAAGGTCTAACTCTTGGACCATTCTAACAAGTCCAAGCCCGATATGAGATTTGAAGCAGAAAACCATAACCCAGCTAATGAATGACCTTCTTCCACTCTCCTAACCTAGCACACATAAATTTTTAGCAAAAAAGGCTAGATTCTCAGTTATTCAACTGTAAGAGGCTACTCACTAGACTAGTAGTTTCTAATCCGTATATACTTCAGATCAACACAAAATGACATGAGGATTTGCTGTTGAACCAATATGAAAAAGTGTATTGTTGTGGATATTAAACAAGAAGTACCTTTAACTATTCAAAAACATCAAGAACCCTTCACTCGGCCAAAATGAAACATTTTAAGAATACTTCTACATAAATAGTCTGCATCAAAGGTGCACAATATGCAATATCAAGTGTAATGAAAGATATTCAAGTCATATCTAGCTCATCTCAATTCAAAGGCTCTAAAAACATAGCAAGGGAAATAACTATCAATTCCAAATATCTTTGTAGCTGTAGCCCACAGCCGTTTCAGTGTCAAAGCTAAACACAAAGCCCAGCCTGCCCAGGTAATAATAATAATAATAATAATAATAATAATAATAATGAAGCATCAGACCAAGCAAATCAGGCAAACATACTAAATATTGGGTACATGAAAAATAAAAAGTACCTGAAAGTGGAAACTGCTAATGCAGCATCCAATTCGCCAGAACAATGGAACCATGACCTTTTGGAATTCCACCATGTTAATAGCTTCCAAAATCTCTTCCAACTCACCCAGAAACATTAACTCCTTCTGGCTATTAGTTATTGGCCAGTATTTCAATATCCCTTTAATCACTATACTAGCCAACTTGGGCTCCTTCTCCATAAACTGTGTGACACAATAAGACAGCTGCTGAAAGTATATCCCTAAAGACTTTGGCTTATGCAGAGGTATCAAAACCCTCCACAAGAAAATCTTATGCTCCTCTTTCAAAGGCAAGGCAAATCCACTAATTATACTCCCAAAAATCTCCAACAACTCTGCAATCCCATTATGCTTCTCTGTCTCAAACACAAATCTATAGAATATATTGCTTATAGACTTTCGAATAAACGGCCTATGCACCATAAATTTTCCATAAACCTTGTGCAATATAGTCTTCAGACAATCCCTTTCTCTTGGATCCTCAGAATCGAACAAGTCGAGCAATCTCAATATAAATGAATGATCTATATACTTCTTAGCAACTTTGGCATCTAAGCACGTAGAAGTGATGAATCTAAGCAACAGATCATACACAATTTGTAAATGAGGCCAAGCGGGATCGAACACTGGCTCATCATTGTCATCATTTTCACTCATACTGATCGAATTAGACCTGTAATTTGGAGGGAACACCCTAAATAAATTAACAGCAGACATTCTACACATGGCTAAAATGGCTGGTTCGCTAAATTTCATGGACCCAGAAGCCACAAAATCTACGAGCTCGAGTAAAGTCTGCCTCTTTACATCCTTTTCTAGCGTGTTCTTAGTTGGGTCAGTGAAATCGAAGGTTACGCAACAGAGACTTACTTTTCTCACGAACAGGTTCATTCTCTCTGCACTGCTCACGTCCTTGAATGGCACCAGAGGCTCAATCCCAGCCACTACACTGGCTGGAAACACCGCAGAAGAAGTCCGTTTAGGACCATTGGATTTGGCTCTGGAGCCCGTGCTTGAACCGTTGGATCGCTGAGTTGACTGCGACTCAGGGCTAGTTAAATCAGCTGACTCAGGCTTCAACGATTTCCTAGGGAGTTTGCTCAAGATTTGCTTCAACATGGCGAAAGATTAAAACTTTATCTTCTCCTTTGTTATATTCCCCCAAAAGGAATACAAATCAAGGACAGTGTGTCAGATCATGGCCATTGGAGATGGATCTGAAGGGGATTGAAAGAATGTGGTCAGATCCAAAGGTTTGAGATTTGTTGAAAGGCGAAGAAAAAGCCAGTGCCTTGAAGCACATTTAGGTGAGAAAGAGATATCAGATCTTTACCAAAAAAAAATCACAGCCAGCAAATGGGTTTTTACTTTCAAGTGCATAAAACAAAACCCATTAGTAATTAGTCTCATTTTGGAAGGAAGGAACAGACTCACAGAATAGAGAGATTCAGGAAATGGAAATAAATATATTTATACATATATATAATAGAGACAGAGAATCTGAGGTTCTAAGTTGGAAAGAGATCTGAGCCTCTGAGGAAGGAGGAACATGATTTTATATTTGATGATGTTAAAGTTTAATCTCCTTGAAAATGAAAAATGGGTTTCATTATTTAATTTCACTTTGCTGCGGCACTCGAAAAAATTATTATACTTTATAACTATCGTTAACTATTAAACTTTGTTTTTATTTAATTTTTTGTTTTTTAAATATCTTTTATTATTATTATTATTATTATTATTATTATTATTATTATTATAATTCAATTTAATAATATTTAATTAAAGTTAATTTAATTATAAAATTTATATAAATTTCTTGTTTAATGTTTTTTAAAATTTTAAATATTTTAATTCATTACAAAAATTTTAAAATTATATATACATATTAAAATTAATAAAATAATTTAAAATTATATTATAAAAAGTAATATTTATTTTGATAATTGTTAATAGATTGATACAAGTTATTAATTAATTAATGTTTAATTATTCCGCCTCTTTTTTTAATTATTATCAATTAAAACAATTAAAATTTTAAAATGCATATATAATTCTAAAAATAGCTGCCATAAAAAACGATAATTCTTCAAGAAAAAAATATTAATTCAAACAAATTTTAATTACAATTTTTTATTAAACTTTTTAATTTTTTGAAGAAAATATTTTAGCATAAAAATTTTAAAAATAATTTCTGAAAAATATTTCCAAAAAAATAATTGAAAAAATACTAATAAAATATAATATTTCAAAAATCTCCTAAAAATCATTATTCTAATATTTTTTTTAACAAAAACTAAAAAGGAATTTTTTTAACTAAGAAAAATACTTTAGTAGTAATTATAAATATTTTATTAAATTTAGAATAACTAAACTAAATAGATTGATGAATTAAATTTCAAAACAATCTAGAATTATAATATTATCAAATTAGAAAGTAATTTGATGCAATCTAATTTATTTGATCAGTAAATTATTTTTTCAATAAATTTATCTTTTAATATTTTAAATAATATAATTAGAAAATTTCATTAATTTATATATAAAATAAATTAAATAAAATATTTTTAATTAATTTCACCATAAATTAATTTGAAAATTCTACTAATAGTAGATAAATAAAATTAATTAGAAGAAAATTTTAAATAAAAATTATATATATATATATATATATATGCACACTATGCACGGGATTCCGCCAGTTTGTTTATAGTATATTAAGCTGATTTAATATGCATTTATATAAAATTATTTAAAACTGTTTTGTAATAAATAATATTTGATTTACTGTAAATAAAATAATACTTAATATATTTATAAAAAAATGTACTTAATTTGAATTAATACTTAATTTCATGAATAATTTATTATTTGATGCTTGAATTTCAATTGATATTATAATTTGATTCTTATATTTTAAAAATTGAATAATTTAGCCTTTCACTTTTTCATTAAAATCAACGGTCAATCCATTCAATATTGCTGTTAGTTGAAGTGAGAAGATAAATAAATAAAAGTAAATTTATTATTTGATCCTTAGATTTTAATCGATATTACAACTTGATCTTTATACTTTAAAAATTAAACAATTTAATCTCTATATTTGATAATCGCTAAAGTTATTAGAATTTTTTTTTTCTATTAACTCTCTTCTTATTAAAATTTTTATTAACTTTGTTCTTATTAAAATTTTTTCTTGAATTCTTTTTATATAACAAAAAAAATTGATAATAATTAATTTTAATTGAGGAAAAATATGAGTGAGAGATTAAATTATTTAATTTATAAAATATAGATATCTAAGATCAAATCCCAATAGTCAAATGATAAATTTTTCTTAATTGAATAAAGGATATATTTGTCTTTTCACTTTCATTATCATTGGATTCCTCACAGGCTTGTTTAACAGAACTTGTATACTTTGTATGAGTTAACTTTGCATTTTTGTTTGATCGAACTTGAACTTTTAGATCAGCTTACTAGGAGATGACCAAGTTATGTTTGTTTGGCCAGTTATTGTAGCGCCATTCTCCTGTGGTAAAAGTAAAAGTAAATGAGAAGTGGGAGAATTTAATTGTCTATAATTTATTGTAGATTAGGAGACCTTCCTGTAGAGATAATGTAGAGGGGAAAACGGATGATAAGCCCATCTGGGAAGATGTAAATGAAAAGCTGAACAGGGTTCATTTTGTTGAGAAACTTTGGCACCACCCTAATTGGCTTTCCGAAGAAATGGTCTTGTGCATGAGAGTTTTTTATCCTCTTAGCAAACTCTTCTAAGTTCTCTTCTTCTAAATGTATGGCATCACCCTTTTCACCTTAGAGGCATCTCTCTTACTCTTCTTTGGCATCTTTCTCTGACTCCCGCATAATGAATTCATTTATGAAGAATCCATCAGTTAACATGGGACATGGTTCTGAAGTCTCTAAAAGATATTGTAAAATTGATCCATATAACATTCTTAGCAAGGTAGATTGGATAAAAGGCACTGGAGCTTATAGTACAGTAGTTAAGGTCTCGTGGTTGTCTGCTGGGAAGAAAGAACTTGAATATGCTTCTGGGGCTCTCAAAAGATTTAGGTTCAGTACTTAAATCTATTTCAGAATTAAATTACCTAAAATCTTGCCTTTTAGCCTTTGTATGCAGTGAGGAGTAGCCTTTTTCCCTCCTCTTTATGAGCTTTGGAGTCTTTCATGTTTGTAGGTCGTTACATAGCTACTGAGGAGCTTTTAGAGGAAAATAAGGACTGGTTGCAAAAGGTTTGTTGTGGCAACAATTTGAAATGTTCACTCTCTTACTACCTATATGATGGTGCAAGGTGTTTTCTTTGTAAAAGTCCCTCCTTTGGGGGGAGATATGGCACTGCTTTCTTTCGATTCTATTAAGTTGATGCATGGTTTTCTAAAGGATAGTTCAGAATGGTTGTATTAGCATAATTACAATAATTAGCATGATTATAGGAGATTTGTGTAGCATAATTACAGCAATTAGCATAATTATAAGAGATTTGTATTTTTCTTGTCTAAATTAGCTCATATTCTCATGTATAAATAGATGTAATATTTCTATAAATAAGACACAGATAAATACACAATCATTTCCTTCATTACTTGTATTTTTTCTTCTAACATGGTATCAGAGCCGTAATTTTTTTATTTCTAGTTTCTGGGGTCTCTCTTCTCTCTCTACAACTTTTTCTGGTTCATTCTTTCATTTCTGTTATTATAGCATTTTTTTTCCCTCATCTTGTTATCAATAGAAAAATCTAATATTTCAAAACCTATTGCAACAGTTCTAATTGGTTCCAACTATAATATTTGGGTTCAAGGAATAAAAAGTTTTTTGATAGGTCGCAAGCTTTGGCATATTGTTACCGGAGATATTACTATGCCGACAAGAGAGAACGATGAAACTAATGCAAAATTTGCTGACCGTCTTGAGGATTGGGATAGTAAAAATCATCAGATCATCACTTGATTTTACAATACCTCTATCTCGTCCATCTACATCCAATTTGCTAATTATGACTCTGCAAAAGAAATCTGGGATTTTTTGGCTAATCGATATTAGACCACCGGACTTGCCCACTATTATCAGTTGTAGACTACTCTTCATAATCTGAAACAAGAAGCAGGTCAATCTGTGAATGATTTTCTTGCCTAAGTCCAACCCATTTGGAATCAAATATCTCAGGCCAAAATCAGTGAAGATCATCTTCATCTCATTCAAGTTCTAATGGCTCTTAGATCAGAATATGAGGCCATTCGAGCATCCCTGCTACATCGAAATCCACTCCCATCATTGGATACTGCTATTCAAGAGATTATTTTTGAAGAGACTCGTCTTAGTTTGGATAAAACTCCTCAATTTGAAACTGCTCTTGCAACTACTCGATCCTCACATCAGAAATCTGGCAATCAACTCTGTAAGAATTGTAATAAAATTGGTCATACTTTTGCATATTGTTCTACTATAAAATGCAGATATTGTCATGATTACGGTCATATTCTTGAACATTGTCCCACACGCCCTCCAAGACCAAAAGGAGGGCATTCTAAATTCAAGAATGTCTCAAAGCCTGGATCTTCCTCTGTCACTGCTGTTGCTGCTACTGAGGGTTCTACTGCCATCACCATGAGTGATCTTGAGGCACTATTCAAATAGGTTATCTCTTCTAATTTTCTTGCTGCCATGCCTGCCACTCTGGGTAATTTTTATTGGCTTTTTGACTCTGCATGTTGTAATAATATGACCACTAATTTTAAATTCTTGTCTTCTGCAAAACCTGTATCTTCCTTACCACCAATCCATACTGCAAATGGTACTAAAATGAACATCACACATACTGGTCATGTGTCTACCTCAAATCTTCATCTCCCTGACACCTATTATATTCCTAATTTGGCACTCAATCTTATTTCTAATGGTCAGTTGTGTGAAAAAGGACTAAATGTTATTTTTTCTCCCCATGGTGTCCAGGTACAGGATCCACAAACGGGATAGATTCTTGGGGAGGGTCGCAGAGTGGGTCGATTATTTGAGCTTGCATCTTTACATCTTCCTCAGAGATTTGTGTTTGCAGCTACAATCCCTAATTCCTCCATTCACTAATGGCATCTTCGTCTTGGTCATGCTTTTGCCAGTAAAATTCAACCTTTAATTTCTCGTAGATTATTAGGATCTACTAAGTTTGAGTCATTAAATTGTCAGCTTGCAAAACAACCTACATTATCTTTTTCTCATAATAATACTACTTCAGACACTCCTTTTAGTTTAATTCATTCTGATATTTGGGGTCCTTCTCCTATTTTTTCAATAAATGGTTTTCGTTATTTTGTGATATTTATTTATGATTATTCTCGGTTTGCTTGGATATATTTTTTGAAACATCGATCTGAGTTATCACAAATTTACATCACATTTACAAAAATGATTAAAACTCAGTTCTCTTGTAACATTAAAATTCTCCAAACAGACAATGCCGTGGAATATCGGGATTCTTCTTTACTTCAGTTTCTTAGTCAACAAGGCACCGTTGTTCAACATTCTTGTCCTCACACCTCTCAACAGAATGGGCGAGCCAAACTCAAGCATTGCCATATTCTTGATTCTGTACGTACTCTTCTTCTTTTTGCCTCATGTCCAGAAAAATTTTGGGGAGAAGCAGCTCTTTATGCTGTTTATATTATTAACTGTCTTCCTACCTTGGTTCTTCATAATTTATCTCCTTTTGAAAAGTTGTTTGGACAACCTCATAACTATTCCATCTTTAAACCTTTTGGATGTGTTTCTTTTGTTCTTTTACAACCTCATGAACATACCAAATTAAAACCCCATGCTCGTCTATGTTGTTTTCTTGGTTATGGCATTGAACACAAAGAGTATCGTTGTTGGGATCTTGTTTCTAATAAGTTATGCATCTCTTATCATGTTACCTTTTGGGACAATACTATGATGTGCTCAATATTAACCCACCTACACCTGCCACTGTTGAATCTGCACCAGTCCTGCGCCTGCATCTCCTCCTAGCACTACTCTTCGTCGTTCTACCCGTGTAAGAGAAACTCCTCATTATCTTTTTGATTTTCACTGTTACTCTACTATTGCAACCCTTCATGAGTCTCGTTCTTATTGTGAGGTAAGTACTGACCCTCTTTGGCAGTAAGCTATAACTGACAAATTTCAGGCTTTAGAGAAAACTCATACTTGGGATTTAGTTGATCTTCCACCAAATAAGACCCCTATTGGTTGCAAATGGATTTACAAAATCAAGACACGTTTTGATGGAACTATTGAACACTACAAAGCTCGCTTAGTAACCAAAGAGTACACTCAAGAGTATGGTATCGACTATGAAGAAACTTTTGCTCCAATGGCCCGATTAACATCTATTCGCAGTCTCTTAGCTATTGCTGCAGTTCGTAAATGGAAACTCTTCCAGATGGATGTCAAAAATGCTTTTCTTCATGGTGATTTAACATAAGAGGTTTATATGCATCCTCCTCTTGGTTATCATTCTCCTCATAACGTTTGCAAACTTCGGCGAGCCTTATATGGATTAAAACAAGCTCCCAGGGCCTGGTTTTCCAAATTTAGTTCCACTCTTGCTCAACTTAGTTTTCTCTCTAGTCCACATGATTTTGCATTATTCACTCGTCGAACTGACAGTGGTATTGTTCTTCTGTTGCTTTATGTTGATGATATGATAATAACAGGAGATGATTCATCTGGTATTTCAGAGTTACAACATTATCTCAATTAGCATTTTGAAATGAAAGACCTGGTTTCTCTCAGCTATTTTTTGGGTCTTGAAGTTTCTCAAAATTCTGATGGCTATTATCTATCTCAAGCCAAGTATGCATCCGACTTACTTTCTCAAGCAGGCATCACTGATAGCAAAACAGTATCAACCCCATTGGAGCTCAATTGCAAACTTAAACCTCTTGATGGCACTCCTCTTGATGATCCTACTTTATATCGACAGCTTGTCGAGAGTTTTGTTTATCTCACAGTTACTCGACCTGATATTTCATATGTTGTTTATCTGGTCAGCCAGTTTATATATGCTCTTCGCTCAACTCATTTCTCTACAGCACTTCGAATCCTTCGTTATATCAAAGGCACTCTTTTTCATGGTTTGCACTTTTTCGCTACCTCCTCCCTAGTATTATCTGGCTACTCTGATGTTGATTAGGCTAGTGATCTGACAGATCGTTGCTCTATAACTGGTTATTGTTTCTTCTTGGGTAATTCTGTTATCTCTTGGCGTAGCAAAAAGTAAACTGTTGTTGCATGTTCTAGCACAGAATCTGAATATCGTGCTCTTGCTGATGCTACATCTGAATTACTTTGGTTACGGTGGTTATTAACTGATTTGGGTGTCACTCATTCTTCTGCCACAATGTTTCATTGCGATAATAGAAGTGCCATACAGATTTCTCATAATGATGTATTTTATGAGCGTACTAAACACATCGAAAATGATTGTCATTTTGTACATCATCATGTTGCTCATAGCACCATATTTTTGATTCCTGTCTCTTCTGTCAGCCAAACCGCTGATATATTCACCAAAACGCATCCTCCCGCTCGCTTTCAGGATCTCTTAAGCAAACTCAAGGTGGTAGCTCAAGTTGGCACCTGTACTACCACCTTGAGTTTGAGGGGGTTGTTAGCATAATTACAGCAATTAGCATGATTATAAAAGATTTGTGTAGTATAATTACAGCAATTAGCATGATTATAAGAGATTTGTGTAGCATAATTACAGCAATTAGCATGATTATAGGAAATTCATATTATTCTTGTCTAAATTAGCTCATATTCTCATGTATAAATAGATGTAATATCTCTATAAATAAGACATAAATAAATACACAATACTTTGTTTCATTACTTATATTCTTTCTTCTAACAGGTTGAATCAGTGCTTCCTAGATATCAACTCATAAAAGCGCCCAGCTTGGCTCTAGCATTTTGGCATTCCTTTAAACTTATGGACTTTAGATTTCTTGGATTGGCAACAAATGTAGGGTCTTTATTTCTTCGGATGGCTTAACTTAGTCCAAGGTCTGTTTTAACTTAGCGAAACTACTGATTTGCACCGAGTCCTCTTGCCGCATAAGCAAAATCATTGAGGTGGATTTCAATGGTACCAGGTTCAGTCCTTTCGCAGCAGCTTAATGGTTTTTCGCTCAAAGTGCCTTCCTCTTCCAGGTGCCATGCTAGTTCGATGTCAAATGGTGAAGATAATGATGTGGACTCTAGATCCCCGAGTGATGACCCGTGTTCTGGTCTGGTCTGGTTTGTACTCGTGTGACATCTGGATCCCGTAATAGCCCAAAAACAGGCTTTACATGTAATGACTATGACAACTCTCAAAGCACACAGGGCAGGACTCTCGAGCTCTCCAATCAGGCATTTAATATGACAACTATACACAGCAGTGCCAAATTCGCTACATGTTTGGATATTCAGCACGCGCCTGTCAGCTCAAAACTTTCATCAGCTATTGTAGAGTCCTCAAATGATGTTGATTATTCATCTGATGGTAGTTCCTCTAAAGGTAACTCATCTGAAGGGCACTCTTCTCAAATCCCAATTTCATTCGAATCCAGTATCAATACTGATATGCCCTTATCCCATTTTAAAGTATCAAGAGTTATTAAGCAGCGTGGAAAACCAAGACCAATTATTGACCTATGGGACTTAACACCCTAAATTAGCATCAACTGAAAAACTTAAACATACCAAGACCTAACCTCAAAATCCACATGATAAAGTCTCTCACACACAAGACGCTTGTGTGGCCACTGACAGTGAGATAATGTGAAGGAATAACTCAATTTTGAGATGAAATTCTAAGGAGTCAGTAATCTCGCGAAGGAAGGAAGCTACTTCCACTCTTGTAGCTGGAAAAGAACTTGGAATAGTTTTCGAATGAGATGACATTGGATTCATAGATCAGTTTGCCAGACATATCTTTAGTGACCTTGTCCGTAAGAACTGCAATGAACTTTCTTTAATTATTATATCTATTGGGTGTTTTCCTTCTCCATTGGTGCTCGATTTGTTGTCTTTGGCTGTATCTACTCTTATCTTTTATGTCAATATATTTTCACGCTTAACATGGAACGCTAGGGGTGTTTGTGGTGCAAATAAAAAATCCCACCTTAAGAGCCTTGTTGGGAAAATATTCAGTTGATGTTGTGGTGAAACAAAAAGTGATTCTATTTCTTTCTCTGAAATAAGAGGTGTTTGGGGGATGAGGAATTTAGGTTGGACTTCTATTCAAGCAGTAGGCCTTTCTGGGGGCCTTTTGGTAATATGGAACAAAGAAACTATTGATATTAAAAGAAGTTTATGCTGTGATAGGTGGATATTATTACCCGGTTCCATTTTATCTTGTAACTATGAGGTGTTGATGGCATTTTTATACACTCCTTGTGATATCCATGAACAACAACTGTTATGGTTTGAAATTTTGCAAGAACTAAGCTCCATTGGTGGGAATTTTTTGTTAATGGGGGACTTCAATCAGGTGTTACACAGGTCTGACTGAAGGTGTGGAAGGTTCTTTCAGGAGGGAATGGCAAATTTCAGAAATTTTGTCAATGCTTTGAATCTGTTTGATGTTGCATTGTCAGGGAAGTTGTTCACTTGTAGAAACTCTCAAGCAGTGAGCAAAATTGATAGAGCTCTTGTTTCTTTTGAATGACAATCTCAATTTCCTCATCTTCTGCTTACTGCCTTACCTAGGGGGCCTTCCGATCATAATCCCATTATGCTAACTACAAGTAATCAAAATTGGGGTCCAAAGCCGATGAGATTTGTAGATGCTTGGTGGACATGGCCTAATTTATTGTAAAAAAATTTTTGGTTGGAATGTGCTGGTACTACATCTTTTCCGCATAAGTCGAAACTTTTTGAGGCAAAAGCTCAAAGTATGGAATAATGAGATGTTTGGCCATTCAGGCAACAAGCTCTCTTCTTTGAAATCCTCATTGGATAATTTGGAATCAGTGGCAGAACAAGAACCTCGACTTCAGATGAGTTAAATCTCCATCAATTGAAATCGGAGATTCACTTATGGACAGCTAGGGAAGAAAGCATTTGGAGGCAAAAGTCACGAATATCATGGTGTATGTTGGGAGATAAAAGTACAAGATTCTTTCATTTATAGTGCAGTAATCGATGGCAGAAAAACAAATTACAAGAATTGTGGTTGATGGTACTGCTTTCTTTTCGAAGAATGCTATCAGGCAAGCTGTGTTTGAACACTTTAAATCTAGATTCTACCAATCCTACCAACACTCATGCTCAGCGCCAAATTTGAGGTATCTTCATCTGGATCTTTTTGAGGCTTCTGCACTTGAGATTCCTTTTTCTCCTCAGGAGATTAAATTTGCAATATGGGACTATGACTCCTTTAAGGCACCTGGGCCTGATGGTGCAAATTTTCCATTTTTTTTATAAGAAAGCATGGCCGCTCCTCAAAGAAGAGATCTTTCATATACTAGGTGAGTTCCATTGCTCCTCTGTACTCCCTACGGCTGTGCATTCATCTTTAATTGTATTGGTTCCAAAATCACTGGGGGCCTCAAAGCTAGAAGATTACAGACCAATCAACTTGATTTATGGTCTTTATAAGATTGTTCTGAAGATTCTAGCCAATAAATTAAAATCTATCATGCCAAAAATTATCCGTCCATACCAGAGTGCCTTTGTCTCTGGACACCAAATTTTGGATAGTTTCCTCATTGCTAATGAGAAGGTGGACTTCCATAGAAAATTGAAAATTGGCTGTTTTCTATTCAAGGTGGATTTCAAGAAAGCATTTGATATGGTAAGGTGGGATCATCTACAAAAAAAACTATGGAGTTCAGGTGGATCTCTTGGATTCGTTCTTATGTTTCTCATGCTAGGGTATCTATCCTAGTTAATGGAAGACCTACTTCGGAGTTCAATTTGTTGAATGGGCTAAGACAAGGGGACTTATTGCCCCCATTTCTATTCATTATAGCAATTAAGCCTCTCAGTTTGTTGATTCAGGAAGCTTGTTTAAGAGGTAGTGTAGAAGGGGTTTCTATTGGTTCAGGTGGTATGCTAAAGTTCATTAGCAGTTGGCTAATGATAAGCTTTTCTTTTGCCCATCGAAGATGGAATATATTATTAATTTTGCCAGAATTTTGCGTTGTTTTCATGCTGTCATATTTAAGGGTAAATTTCCATTAAAGTGTTTTCTTTGGAATTAATTTAGATGAAGATTTTCTGAATTCTGCAGCTTCAATAGCATGTTGCAAAGTTGGGTCCTACCTTGGCTTCCCTTTGGGGGCTAATGTGAAGCAAAAAGCTACATGGACTCCTGTACTTAAGAAAATTGACAACAAACTCAACTTTTGGAAAGGGAAAATTCTGTCTTTATCTAGTCGATTGACACTGATCAAATCATGCTTATCCAGGTTGCCATTATGTTATTTATCTGTTTCTAATGTTCCGAAAGGTGTGGCTAAGATGATTGAAAAAATGTTTAGAGATTTCTTCTAGGTTGGTGGTGATTATAAAAAGAAGATCCATCTTGTGAGTTGGAGCACCCTCACAAAGCTTAAGGAAAATGGAGGTTTGGGAATTTCGAATATTCTCTTACATAATCCAGCTCTCCTTTTCAAATGGCTGTGGCATTTTCAATCACAGCTTGAGGCACTTTGGGTTTCAGTACTTCGATCAAGATACCCTTTTTCTCTTGATAATGGTCTTCAATTAACTAACAGGTGTTCTCTATCCTCAGTGTGTAAGGATATCCAACACCCCGTTTCTTCATCTAATAGTAGCTTCTCAATCATGGATAACTTATGCTTTGCAGTTGGGAATAGGGGTAAAACACTATTCTGGCTTGATAAGTGGATCTCTGATATCCCACTGAAGTTCACTTTTGCCACCTTTTCAATCTATCTTGCACTCCTAATGCTCTTGTTTATGAGATGGGGCGCTAGATTGGCAATGTTTGGGAATGGAATTTCTCTTGGAGACAGGCACTGTTCTCATGGGAAGCCGAGTCTTTAGCACTTTTGATGGGCCTTCTTCACTCTGTTAATCTTTGTCAATTTAGGAGTGATAAGCTATTATGGAAGCTTACAACAAATGGGAAATTCTCGGTGAGTTCTCTATATAAGGGCTTAATACAATCCACCTCTTTGAGTAATTATAATTGTGCTTTTGTGTGGCTAGGCTTAGCCCCTCCCAAAGAAAAAATTCTAGTCTGGTTTGCTTGTCATAATAGGCTGTGTACTCGAGATTGCTTGTATTCTATTAATCTTATTCCTTGCACTGAAGATGTTTGCTTTCGATGTTCAGCAGAAAATGAAACGGTACCTCATATTTTTTTAAAGTGTCCATTTGCTTGGCGCATTTGGTATTGGTTTCTAAGATGGTGGGAGATTCAGTTTTATCTTCCAAATTCTGTTAATCTTCTTCTTGTTGAATGGAAGTCTTTAGCTTTTGGTTGCTTTAAAAAATGGTTTCGAAATAATCTTTTCTTTGCAATCATGTGGTCTATCTGGTTAGATAGAAATGAAAAGATATTCAATGGATCTGATACCTTTGTTGCTGATGTGGTTGCGTTGGTGCTTCATCGCATTTCAATTTGGATGAAAGCATAAGATGTGAACTTTCCTTTCTCTGGTTTGGACCTATTGGTGTCGTTTGCTTCAATTAGATGCTGGACCAATCCTATTAAATCCCACCTACAACTGTTTTGGTCTGCTTCCCCTGCACATGTTTGGAAATGTAATGTATATGGTTCTTCATTAGGTAAACCTGGTAAAAGTGCAATTGGTGGTATATTACGTGATGTTATTGGCAACTTTATTTGTTTGTTTTCTTGCCCAACAGGCTTGGAAGACTCAAATGTAGCAGAACTAAAAGCTATTCAAAAGGCACTTGAGCTATCCCTATCTTTGGCAAAAATTCATAGTGGCTCTGTTTCTCTAATTGTAGAATCTAACACTTCAAATGCAATTGCATGGGTGACTAATTTGGATTAAGCAACATGTAAATTCAATTCTTTAATTAACTCAATAGTTCAACTCATTAATGTGCTTCCAAGTGTTTCTTTCAAACATGTTCTTCAAGAAGCAAATTATGTGACCGATAGTTTTGTAAGCAGGGTCTTAATCGTGGTACAGATTTTATGGCTTTCATTTGATTTAGTTATCTTTTCTTGTATTGGTGCTGCTACTGCTTTCTTTATTTTCAGCTCATGAGTTTACTGTCTTTCAATGATGATTGCAATGGAGATGCTGCTGACTACTTGATTTTCTAGATTTTCCCTCGGTTTAATTTTTTCAAGATAGTGCAACAACCTTTCTACAATTCTTGGTCATTATAGCAATTCTCTTGGGCTGCATTCTCCTTATACTCTGTTGATTTTTTTTTTTTTAAATTCTCTTATTGGGCATTCAAGGAGTTTGATATGTTCAATTTACTATAAGTCTGGCACGTTGTCTCTCTTTTAAGCTCTGTTTCTAATTTTCTCTTGATGATTAAGCTTTTTCTTACTGGCTAAATTGTTTTGCATTGTGGTTTTAGGTGTGGTTTTTCTTGTGTATTGAGTTTTTTACTATGCTTCTCTAGGTTTTTTCACCTAGCATTTGTCGTCCTAGGTTGGGTGTATTGCGAAGGTCTACTAAGTGGGTTTTAGCTGGATGACATATGTTAATTTTTTCCTGGATATTCTATTAATAAATATAAAATAGTTTGCTTATCAAAAAGATAAAAAAATGCTTTGATCATGCATGTAATTCCCCTCTTCCACACTTTATCCAGCACTTCTCCGATTTGTGCATTGTGGCCTCTCTCTATTCATATATTCTTCCATTTCTAGAACCTTATCTACCTATCTCTTTTTAATGTGCATGTCACCGAGTTAGGACACTGGGCCTGTACAAGAACTGAACATTTGAAACCTCTGTTCCAACCATTTAATAATGCATCTGTAGGCCAAGTGGATTTGCAGATATAGTGTTTTACTAAAGTTTTCCTCAATGATGATATTTCCTGTTCGTACAACTCTCATAGTTTCTACTTGCTTTTCTTGCTGCTGTTTCTCAGGCCTTTCTAGCATATGGGGTTCCAAGAAGTGATATTAAATTATTTTCCTTAATGCAGAAGGTTTGGTGTTGTAGTTCTTTTGCTGGGAAGTTCCTGTCCATTTCTCTTCAATATTATGCTTATTGAAACTGATTTTAACCAAATGCACACTGGGATGCAGGCTGCTTACACCATTGGAGGGCACACATTCAGTGCTGTTGACATTGAATTCGTTATTCTGAAAATAAAACCTCCAGCCTATCGCCCACAAATAGTATGTTACAAGCTTAATTCCCTTTAGAAGCCCTAGTGAAATGCAGCCAATGTTGTTGGGGCCAAGGCATGCTGACTTGATTGATCCAATTTCCTTTATTTTTTTTTTTTTGCCATGGTAGATCAAGGACTAGCATCATGGTTATCAAATCCAGACCGGATTAACCAGAAACCGTAGCCTGATCCGGTTCGATTTGATGAACAAACCCTGATCATAGAAAATTGGTAAGAACCAGTTTGAACTGACAGGATAATAAGTGAAACGGAAATCCGGCAAGATCTGAAATGATTTTCTCACTCAACAAAAACTTTTTAAATTGGTTAAGGCAGCAGAGTTTGGACCTGGGACGTTGGGTGCATAATTGTATCTAACTATTTGAACTACTACTGCTTTTACCATTGTTTTACAAAAAGTTTTCTTGTACAACCCTCCGAGATCTTCTGAAACTCGACTTTCCTCCTTGGACCCAGAGAATAGCTGTTCTTCCTCTTCCTGTTTTTGACAAGCAACAAGTCAAAAGGTTGTGCAGATAAAGAGAGTGTATAATAATCAGTAGTGCATGCTTCTACACGAACAAACTTGACGGCACACACAAGCAACAAACCCTTAGATTAACTCCACTGACAGTAGTGACATCATTGAGTTATTCGTTGCTTTGATCCCAAAGGGCCCTAGATATTTTTGCTTCTTATTGTATGATTTAGTAAAATAACTAATCAAGATGAAAGAAAATCAACTGGCCATATAAACAATATTTTCAAGACCAGTTGGAAGCTTAATTGACTGCTGGAATTGGTTACTGAAGCGGATAGTAAATAAGTCAAAACTTTATTTCTTCGTAAACTGATTAGTTATTTTATCTATGTTGTTTGTTGATCCATTTTTATAAGTATAAAAGCTTGATAAGAGTTGTATTGGAGATTCCATTACTGAATATAGAATATTCTTGATTTCCTGAAAGTTCTCTCTCTCACACATTTTATTTCTGCTTCTTTCCTCATTGTTTCCATTTCTTTAACTTTCCCCTTCTTTCCTTCCAATTGTTTGCTACCAAACAGCCTGATGCTTGAAGATTATAGGACCTAACGCATAAGGAAAGTTAGAAGAAGCTATTTCACCTTGACATAGGTGGAGAAGAACCAAGTGCTTCAAGTGACTTCTTTTGGCCAATTGAAGGTTTCTTTGGAGATGTTCTTGCATTAACTCCAGCAGAAGCAGCTACATATGGGGATCCGAGAGCCTACCTGATAAATATAGAAACAAGGATACCCATCATTGATAGACAACTTACAGAATGTAGTACTATCACGACCTAAAATTTTGTGTCGTGACCGGCGCATAATTTAAATATTTTAAATCATACAAGTCTTATCAGAATATTTTGAATAAATATATTGTCACTTGCTAATCCCAAACAAATAGATAAAATCCAAATAAATAAAATACTGAATAAATATAATGAATATCCCATAAGTAAACTGCGGAGTTTATACAGATTTTAAATAAAAACTTAAAATGTTCAAGAAACTAAACTAATTATTAGCCCGATGAAATATGAATTTGAGCATACCATAAGAACAAATCAAAGATTTTCCCTCTCCAGAAAATAGACTGAATATTTGGATCAGTTACAAAATTCTATTTATCTGAAACAGATAACAGACAGAAAAAACGTGATTTGGGCTAATGCTCAGTGAATGATAATTATAGCACACAACGGAATGGGAACAAACAGATTTTTGATTAATTTCACAATAAATTTTCTATTCAATAAAATCATGTTCATGTTATCAAAATCATTAATAAAATAATGTCATAAAACATATATATAAAAAAAATTCATTCAATAAAATTTTATGGTACAGTACACTAGCATGATTATACCCCACATCACCAAAGGCCAGATGGTAAGTGCGCTACCGGATATTAAATGCATTCCTCTTCCTTCATAGATGTCAATGCATATGATACTAATGCAAATCATAAATTGCAATAATGCATAACTCAACAATACAACCTAATGCCGTGATAGTCCACACAGTGGGACCAGATAACAAATTTAGATACTAGATACAGGTACCAATTCAAAACAGAAAATCAATTTGTACAAATCAATCAAAATCAACAAAAAAATTTCAAATAGCAAATAATAATTAATAATGCAATTCCAATAGTTTATTTCAATAATTTCATAGAGTCAATAAGATCAAATCAATTCATTGTAACACATCGGTAAATTTTATAGTCAGATATCAATCAATATAAAGACATTAAAGGCCTGTTCCCGGAATCCTAATGGCTCTAATGCAGAGATAATTGACAAAATCAATTATTTAATCAAAATTGGAATAAAATTCAATAATAAAATAAAACTCTAGAAAATCACATGTAAAATAATTGTTAAAATATTGATTTAAATTTTCATTTAATGACAAATTTAATGATAAAAAATTTTAAAATGGACTAAAACGGTGCTATATACTATAATTACCACTCACCTAAAACCTCCAAGATAATAGTTATATTCAATAAAAGAGAGACAATTTCAGCTGACAGATTAAATATTCGAATCTCCTTGAAAATTAATAGAGAAATAAGAATTTATGAATTCTCTTCGCACATCAGATTATAAATCGTAAATTTTTATATATTTATATATATACACACACATATTATAATAATGAAAGATGATAAAAATACTTGTTGAGAGTATTTGGTAGAAAAATGCGATGATAAATAGGCTTTGAGAGCAAAGGTTAGCAGAAAGTGTTGATTAGGGTATGTATATTTCAAGAATTCTATTAAGTATAGAATAGGATAAGAGTTATTATTGAACTGAGTTGTTCAGATTACAGATATATATTTAATTTCAAAAATAATATATATATAAATATAAATAAGTAGGTCATCCAATAAAATTTTTCTCTTTTTTTTAAATAAATATATTAAATTATTATTAGCTAATTAAAATAAATAAATAGATAAAATATTGAGTTTCCACATGCTTTCCCCCTTAAAATAAATTAGGTTCCCGAATTTAAACAGACAAAATTCTAACCTGAAGAATCAAATAAGTGAGGATATTTGGCTCGCATTTCAGATTCTACCTACCATGTGGCCTCACTACTTGAGTAATTATGCCACAAGACTTTGACCAAAGCCACTTTCTTAGACCAGAGTTTCTTAATTTATCGATATAAGATCTTTACTAGTTGCTCCTCATATGACATACCATCCTTAAATTGTATGGTCTGAGGTTGCAAAAATTGAGATGGATCTAGTACATACTTCCTAAGCATAGAAATATGGAAAACTGGATGTACATGTGCAAAACCAGGTGGAAGGGCTAAATGGTAAGCAACTGCTCCAATTCTCTCCAAAATTTCAAATGGACTAACAAAACGAGGACTAAGCTTCCCTTTCTTCCCAAACCTCATGATTCCTTTTATAGGAGAAACTCTAAAAAATACATGATCACTAACAATAAACTCTACATCTTTATGCTAGGGTTAGCATAACTTCTCTGTCGATTCTGAGCAGTCAAAAGTCTATTACGAATCAATCAAACCTTCTCTGAAGTTAACTGTATCAACTCTGGTTTAGTAAGCCTTCTTTCTCTAACTTCATCCCAATAAATTGGTGACCTACACCTTCGACCATATAATACCTCGTATGGAGCCATCTCTATACTTGCCTGATAACTGTTATTATAAGCAAACTCTATTAAAGGCAGATGATGATCCCAACACCCACCAAAATCCATAATACATGCACGAAGCATGTCCTCTAACGTCTATATGGTCTTTTCTGACTGTCCATCTATTTGGGGGTGAAAAGCAATACTAAAGTCTACTCGTGTTCCCAAAGCTTCTTGAAATTGCTTCCAAAATCGGGAAGTGAACTCAGTACCATGATCGGAGACAATGGAACTGGAACATCATAAAGACTAACAATCTTATCTATATACAACTGTGCAAGTTTAGCAAAGTCATATGTAGTCTTCATAGAAGGAAATGAGCAGATTTTGTTAATCTGTCCACTATCACCCAAATTGCATTGTAACCACCTCATGTACTAGGTAAACCCAAAACAAAGTCCATGGCAATGTGCTCCCACTTCCACTCAGGAATAGGTAATGGCTGAAGTAACCCAGATGGTCTCTGATGTTCTGCCTTAACTTGTTGACAAGTTAAACATTTAGCAACAAATTCTGCAACATCCCTCTTCATGCCACCCCACCAATAATGCTCCCTTAAATCATGGTACATCTTAGTTGAACTTGGGTGTACTGTATAAGCAGAATGATATGCCTCCTCCATGATTTCTCTTCTCAACTCATCAACACTAGGGACACAAAGTCTAGCGCCATAACGAAGAACTCCATCATCATCTAACATGAACCCTTGAGCTTGGCCTTTATGGATGCTATCTATAATCTTACACAACTGAGAATCCTTCTTCTGAGCAGCCTTAATTTGATCAATCAAGATAGGCCTAACTCAAAAATATGCTAAGAATGATCCAAATATGATTTCAAATTCTACTCCCTGATCTAGCAACTCATATAGTTCACCAATCAGAGGCCTCCTCTTGGTAAATATATGGGCTAAACTACCAGAAGACTTTTTGCTTAGAGCATTAGCCACCACATTAGCTTTTTCAGGGTAATACTGTATGGTGCAATCATAATCCTTCAGCAATTCTACCCATCTCCTTTGCCTAAGATTAAGATCACGTTGGTCAAAGATGTATATGAGACTTTTGTGGTCAGTGAAGATTTCACAAGTCTCACCATATAGATAGTGCTTCCAGATTTTCAAAGCAAAAATTACTGCAGCCATTTCCAAATCATAAGTTGGATAATTCTACTCGTGCCTTTTCAACTGACGAGCAGCATATGCAATAACCCGTCCATGCTACATCAAAACACATCCTAAACCAATCCTAGAAGCATCACAATACACTGCATAACCCCCCTGATCCAGACGGAAGGGCTAACACTGGTGCTGTAGTTAAAAGAGTCTTAAGCTCCTGAAAACTTTTTTCACAAGCCTCAGACCACTGAAATTTTACATTCTTCTGTGTCAACTTAGTTAAAGGTGCTGCAATACGAGAGAAGTCTTGAACAAACGGTCTATAATACCCTGCTAAACCCAAAAAACTATGAATCTCTGACACAGTTGTGAGTCTAGGCTAATGAAGCACTGCCTCAACTTTCTTCTTATCAACACACACCCCATCCTTAGATACTGTATGGCCTAGGAAAGCCACACTATCTAACCAGAACTCACATTTTGAGAACTTGGCATATAGCTTGTGTTCCCGTAAGGTCTGAAGGACAATTCTCAAATGCTGCTCATGCTCCTCTTTACTCTTTGAGTACACTAGAATATCATCAATGAACACTATAACAAATTGATCTAAGAAAGGCTTGAAAACTCTATTAATGAGATCCATAAAAGCGGTTGGAGCATTGGTAAGACCAAAAGACATTACAAGAAATTCATAGTGTCCATACCTAGTCCTAAAGGCCGTCTTGAGTATGTCTTCTTTCTTGACCCTCAATTGATGATACCTAGATCGAAGATTAATTTTGGAAAAATACTTTGCATCTTGAAGTTGGTCAAACATGTCATCTATGCGTGGAAGAGGATACTTATTATGCACAGTCACCTTATTCAATTGCCTATAATCAATGCACATTCTCAAAGATCCATCCTTCTTTCGCACAATAACACAGGAGCACCCCATGGAGAAACACTAGGGCGAATAAATCCCTTATCTAGTAGGTCCTGTAGCTGCTCCTTCAACTCCTTAAGTTCTGCGGGTGCCATATGATAAGGTAGCATAGATATGGGCTCAGTTCCAAGAACTAAGTCTATACCTCTCGCTCTACGGGTAAACCTAATAAGTCTTCTGGAAACACATCAGGAAACTCCTTAACCACTGCAACATTCTCTAAACTTGCACCTTCTACCTGAACGTCTCTAACATAAGCTAGATACCGCTTACACCTCTTTCGCAATAATCGGCTAGTACTCGCTACTGAGATAAGATTACTAGAGGCTATACTACGATCTCCTTGAAATTAAAATTTTGCCTCTCCAGGAATTTTAAAGAGTACAACTTTATTATGACAATCCAATGAAACATGATAAGTGGCTAACCAATCCATGCCTAAAATCACATCAAACTCAAATATATCCAAAGAAACAAGATCTGTAGCTAATTCCCTATCTCCAATGTGAACTATACATACCCTGTACACCATATCAGTGTCTATTGCGTTCCCCATAGGTATTGATATAAATAAAGGATACTCTAACAAAGTAGGTAGTGTACTAAATTCATGAAAAAGTATGAAGAAACAAAGGAATGAGTAGAACCGAGATCAAATAGTACTCTAGCATCAAATGAACAAATAGAAAGTGTACCTGTCACTATTGCATTAGATGCCTGAGCATCCTGCTGAGTCAAAGCAAAAACCTTAGCTTGACTCTCTACCACCAGATGTTTGTCCCTGAGTTCGAGCAGATCCTCTACCACTAGAACCTCTACCACCCTGACCACGACCACCAAAACCCTGACTTCTACCACTATACTGTGAAACTGGCTAAACCTGAGAGGGAGCAGAATGTGCTGCCTAACCAGCACCCTGAGTTTTATCACTGTTAGGACAGTCTTGTCTACGGTGTCCCAGCTGTCCACAACCAAAGCATGCTCCAGTGACACAATGACAAGTGCCCTTATGTGGCTTACCACAATGCTGACAAGGAGTGGAAACAAGCCCAATGCTAATCTGACTATACCGAGCATTCCCTGTATGAGTCCTCTACTCCCGTCCCTGACTAATTCCATATTGATGTGCCCTATTGCCAACTGTAGACAGAGAACCCTGCTTATTACCCTGATAAGAACCTTGATGACTCTGTCCTCTGTTAAACTGATTATCTTGATTATCTTTCTTAAACTGCTTGCACTGCTCACGAGCCCAACATTCATCATCATACATCTCCATCTGTCTAGCCTGATCAACCACCTCCTCATATTTAGGTAGTCGTAAAGGAGCTACACGATCAATTAGCCTATCTCATAAGCCCCTTTCAAACCTGCGAGCCTTCTTCTCCTCATTTGGAATCAAGTGTTTACCAAAGCGAGATAATTTGGTAAACTTCATCTCATACTCTGTAACTGTCATGTTGCCTTACTTCAAGGCTTCAAACCCCAAAGCCTTAGCCTTTTGAACACTAAGAGGGAGAAATCACTCTAAGAATAGAGAGTGAAACTTAGGCCAGAGGATAAAACCTTCGGGTCACCCATTCTTCTTAGAGATATACCACTCACGAGCAACTCCCTTAAGCTGATTTCCTGCCAACATCACCATCCTAACACTACTGCAACCCATAGTGTCATAACACCTCTCCATGTCATCTAGAAAATCTAAGGGATCAGCTAATGCATCCTCTCCAGTGAACTCCTTTGGTTTTAGCTTGAGAAAGTCTGTAGAGTTTAGGAATCGAGCCCTATCCTGAGCTAGTGCTGAAATAGAGCCAACAAATGGTTACTGTGGTTGAGATGTAAGGTACTCAGTTATAGTATTAACAGCACGATTCACTGCATGCAATCCCGCTGCCAGATCTGCCACAGTAACCTGATCAGCTCTAGCGCTTGAGCTACAGTAGCTAATTGGAATGGTTGTGCCCCAGTCTTAGCCATAGGCGTCTGTTCAGATGTCTGATTAATAGTTTGAGGTGGTACCTCTCCCGTTGGATCAAGGTTTGAACCATTAAGACCCTTAGCCCTAGTTCTCCTCTTACGTCTAACAGACCCAGACACCTATTCATTTTAATAAACAAGGATTAAATCTGAAAATGTGAGTTAAATTAAGACAGGTGAAAAAGTACGAAGGACGCAGACATCTAAAACAATGATAAACTGAAAAGACGTTAAGGATCCTATGCTCCGCAAGTTTGCTAGACCACAACCGGGCTCTGATACCAACTTTATCACGACCCAAAATTTTGTGTCATGACCGGCGCATAATTTAACTATTCTTAAATCATGCAAGCTCTATTAGAGTATCTTGAATAAATATATTGTCACTTACTAATCCTAAAAAAATAGATAAAATCCAAATAAACAAAATACTGAATAAACATCACGAATATCCCATAAGTAAACTGCAGAGTCTTTACAAAGTTCAAATAAAAACTTAAACTGTTCTATAAACTAAACTAATTATTAGCTCGAGGAAACATGAATTCGGGCATACCATGAGAACAAATCAAAGATTTTCCCTCTCCAGAAAATGGTCTGAATATTTGGATCAACTGTAGAATTCTACTAATCTAAAACAGATAATAGATAGAGAAAACGTGATTTGAGCTAATGCTCAGTGAATGATAA
Organism: Hevea brasiliensis; assembly: GCF_030052815.1. Lineage (NCBI taxonomy): Eukaryota > Viridiplantae > Streptophyta > Magnoliopsida > Malpighiales > Euphorbiaceae > Hevea > Hevea brasiliensis. The sequence goes on from NC_079496.1 coordinate 101,207,623, forward strand.
TTATAGCACACAACGAAACGAGAACAGGTAGATGCTTGATTAATTTCACAATAAATTTTCTATTCAATAAAATCATGCTCATGTTATTACAATCATTAATAAAATAATGTCATAATATATATATATATATATATATATATATATATATATATAAAAGAAATTCATTCAATAAAATTTTATGGTATAGTATACCAGGGTGATGATACCCCACATTACCAAAGGTCAAATGGTAAGCGTGCTACTAGATATTAGATACTTTCCTCCTCCTTCACAGATATCAATGCATATGATACTAATGCAAACCATAAATTGCAATGATGCATGACCCAACAATGCAACCTAATACCGTGATAGTCCACACGGTTGGGCTAGATAACAGATACAGATACTGGGTATAAGTACCAATTCAAAACAGAAAATCAATTTATACAAATCAATCAAAATCAACAAAAAAATTTCATATAGCAAATAATAACTGATAGTGCAATTCTAATAGTTTATTTCAATAATTTCAGAGAGTCAATAAGATCAAATCAATCTCAAATCAATTCAGTAATTCATGAAAGACATTAGAATACGGAAATTCAAGTGAGAGATCAACCCTCAATTTGTTAAACAGAGTCTAAAGTTTCATTTCTCGATCTTTATCAAGACCTTAAGGCAGGCAACAATAACAAAAATGATATCTGCTTGGCTTGATTCTTTAGGTTACCATGTAACACTCTCCCACTAAGTAGTTTCGTGCATCCTATTGTTCCGGTAACTAGTGTCTGTCCGGACAGTTAGAATGTCTGGGACTATACTTAATTGACATAAAAGAGCCATAAATAAAATTGATAAAGATCAAATGAGGTTGGATTAAAATAAGAGAAATGAAGTATAATTAGGTTAAATGAGCCTAGAGTTCTGATGATGGATAACCAACCCAGGAAGTGACTGCAAACTCAGTTGCTATCTTAAATTCGTATGAGACCCTGTGAAATCCTTAGTTAAGGGATAATTGTGAAATTATTGGGAACTAGAAAATCAAATAAATAAAAAGGGAACAAGCACAAGTAAGTGAATCAGAAACTTAGGACTCATTGGGCATTATGGAAAAAAGATGAACTATAACCTGACAAGAGGCATTTTGGTCAATTGACTTCAAGAGGTGACTTTTGACTTAAATGTCCATTAAATTGTATAAGATTAAAATATTGAAAAAAAATAAAAAAATATAGAAATGGGTATGGAAAAGAAAAGAAAGAAATAAAAAACTCAAATTTTAATTGAATTATGACATTACAATGACTCAAGCATAACACAATTAAAAACTATAATTTTAATTTAATTAAATTATAGGATAATTATCTCTATAAATAAGACAAAAAGAATTTTAAAATCAAAATAAAAATCTTATCATCTTCCTCCCATATGGCCGACTCCCCTTAGCTCTCTCCCTTCCACCATTTTCACTAACCTAAGCTTTCAAAACCTTGAAATTACTCCCAAATTCCCATATAAAATTAGTAGGAAACATCAAATTAACCTTTGATAAGAAGATTTAAAGCAAAGGATTCAAGAAACTTGGAAGGGAATTGAAGATTGGAAAAGTCACCTATTGAGGTAAGTTTATGTTCAAGCTTAGTTACTTTAGATTTCTTGAAATTAAGTTTAATTATGATGAGTTAGCATTAGAAATGAATGAAATCATGTTTGAATCTTGAAGAGCGAATTTCGGCCAGCCTAGGTCAATTAGGGTTTTGAGTGAGTTGATGAAATTAAACTTGAATTCAAGCTTAGGGGATGATGTATGCTTGATTGGTGTGTTTGAATTGCATGAGTTGCATGAAATTGAGAAGATGAAGAATTAGGGTCTATAGGAAATTAGGGCTTTTGTGGTATGTTATGTAATTGATGTTTATAAGGTCTAATAATGACCATTTGGTATGTTTTGGTTAAGAATTGATGCTGAATTGATGAAAGGAATGGATGAATTGGTAGTGTGTCATTGTGCTGGAATTTTGGACACTTGAGTCCGGTCTAGTTAGATGCTTATAAGTTGAGTTATACAACTCCAATTGGTGGGAAACCAATTGCAAATGAAACCTAAGACATAATGCTAGAAATGTCATGAAGACACCTTGTCCAAAAACTGACTATAAGTTGCTCTAAATTTGGCTTGAATTCGAATTGTAATTCTAGACCTAACAAAAAAATGATTAAATGAACAGTACTAAGTAAATTAAGCATAACTCACTCTAGAAAACTCCAAATTAAGTAATTCTTGTACCAATGGAAATCTAAGATATAGGAGAACAATTCTTATGAAGACTATAGAGCATTATGACCCTAAGTTGATCAAATTGCTAAACAAATTTGGTCCAGCAAATCTACCTTGATTCTGGACTAACCTGGAAATCCTGAACAATGAGCCATCCGACCAGTTTTGGCAAAATTGTCATAACTTGGGCTACCAAAATACAAATTAGGTGATTCAAAAGCCAAACTTCTCATAAGATATAGAACTAAAGATTTTATGTTTTGACCAAAACTCAGTTCTTAGGGCAAAGTAGGGGAATTATTGGGATAAATCAGGAATCCTAAATTTGAAATTCCTGCTCTTTAGCTAATTAGCCCTATGACCTCTGAATGGTTATTAGGATATAACTTCCTCTACAAAACTCCAATTGAAGTAATTTAAAATGATTTAGAAACCTAAGACAAAGACCTAAAACATTATTTTAGGGATTAGGGCCAAATTAGGAGCTTAAGATGCCCAGATGTAAAATGCAAAGTTAAGATACAAATCTAGAAAATATGAAATTTTAGGGTATAGCACATGGAATAGTGTTTAGTAATTTAGCCATAACTTGAGATCCAGAACTCCAAATTGAGTTATTCAAATTGGAAATATAAAACAAAGATATAGAGGGACAATTTTCATGAATAACACTTCATCAAATTATGACTAGAACTAAGTTAAAATGGGGTTGCAAAGGCAGAGTCTAGAACTGCCCTGGATCCAGAATACATTAAAATTTCAATGTCTGCTTAGGGATGTCTTAGGCATTTATTTGATTAACTATTGGAGATAATTGGAATGAGTATTAAAACTTAGAAATTGTATGATTTTAGTGGACAAAGAGACTTCCAAAGAAGGAAAGGCTTAGGACATAAAGAAAGAAGTTCATTGACGGTTTGTGCACAACTAACCCTTTTTCTATGTTTTAAACTTTGAAATTGATTTGAATGAATTTATATGAATGAGTTATGATTTTCCCTTGCATTTGTGAACTTTAATTTTATGAAATGAATTTGTGAATATGAAAAGATAGATGTTGACCATTTGATACCATTGTAGTAAGGGGGTGGGCCGATTTTGAATGATTTTAGAAGTGTTTGTGAAATTATGTGTTGCCAACCCTTTTAGGTTTTATAATGATTTGAATGTGATTATTGTTTTACAAATGTGTTTATTGATTGTAAATGTGTTTTGTTGAAAAGAATTTTTTTTTTGAAATTGTTTTGAAACCATAGTTAGCATGGCAATATGATCTGTGTTCCTCATTAGCTTGCCTAGTGGGATATATTAGATATAATCTCCTCCACTTGTGGAGTTGAGTTTTCTCTCTCTGGCTAGAGAGGTGTGTTGCCAATTGAAGATGTATTGGATGAGTACTCATATATGCTAGCTAGCTTTTGTATTCCCCTTTAGCCTTTGGTTATTAGGATGTATTGATTTTATCATGGTGTGTCATGCTCTGAACTGTGTGAATATTATCAATACCCTTGAAACGTAAATACTTTGATTCAAAATTTGGTTGAAAACATATGTTTTATGATTGCTTAAAATAAAATAAAACATGACTAAATGATTTGGATAATGATTAAGAAATATTGTGTTGTTATTATAGTTTTTGGTTAACATAAGTGTTTGATAAAATGTTATTGAAACAAAGATTTTGTATGACTAAAAATGTTGGCATTAGTTTTATGAATTATTTAAAAATTTAAATATTTCAAATTCTTTGCTATGATTTGGCAAAGCATATTTTATATTAAGTTATAAATTATTAATTGTGGACCACTGAATTCACCACTCAGCGATAACTTTGTATGTTGTAGCAGGTGAAAGAAAGGATAGTGCAGCTGAATAAGACTACTTGAGGCTATAACTTGAAGTCATGATGGGACTATCTTCAGGTATATCATAGGTATATCCTTGTACATTAGATTTTGATGTAATCATGTAGTTTTATGTATGTAATTATATTCGAGCAGTTGTACAGAAACATTTGTAGTATTATTTTAGGACTTTAATCAAATGTAAATTATTGTAATATTATTTCTTTTGAATTTGATTGGTTGAAACTTTTTGTAATATTAATTTTATTACTTCAATGAATGTAGACATTTAAATTATTTCCAAACTATGTAATTGATGAATCAATTTCTTTTTGATGGAAATTGTTGAGCATGAGTTATATAAACTGTTACAGGTGCTTTTTAACAGAATGTAAGAACTGTTTTTTTTTTTTTTAGCCGTCACCACGTAAAATTTTCGCAAAATTTTAAAAATGCTAAATTAATTCTAAATAAGTTTTATGACATGCACGTAAATTGAATACACTTAAATAATTCCTTTACCATCATGCTAACCTCAAAAATGAATTTGTTTTTTCAAAATCCCTTGTAGTATATTTAATAGATTATCAATAGGCGAAGTTTGGTAATTTATTAGGTATACTAGGAAATCATGTCATATCTTACAGAGGGGTAAAGTGTGGCATACCAGGTTGCTCCATGCCCACAGTCTGTTGATTAACCATGTTCACTTTCTTGTATTGAGATTCAGTGTCTAGATTTTGCATTTTTCACGTTCAGAAAGTGGCATAGGATTTCTTTCAGAAATCTGCATCCTAGTTGTTCAAGGAGTCTGAAAAGGAGCTTATTTTGCCTGCCCTTTTTGAACATCATCTTGGGGTCATTTCTGATATAATAGGAACTAGGTTTCTGTGTGGCATCATTATGTAGTTGCTGATTTTCAGCAGCAGAAGCATGCTGTTTTAGCTCCATTGCAAATGAGTGCTGCTGTTGTTACTAGCTTGCACCATTGGCATTTTCATCTTGTGTAGTAGTTTGCCAATTCGAAAATGATTGACTAGGAGTTTAATTGATTTAATGGAGCAAAGCTGTTGTAATTTTAAGTTGCACGCATCACAAATGTGAAATAACCATAATTTCCAAGTAAGCAAATAGAAATCAAACATAAGGAACATATGAGAAGCCCGAACACCTTCAACGGAAATGTTTAAGATCTTATCTTTCACAAAATCTCTCTCACCACTTCTAGATGTTATTTTTATCTAGTTATGAAATTGTATGCTTGTTATTAGGAATGATAAAGAGGGGAAAACATTTTACAAGTATAATTAGAAAATAAAGAATTCTGAATTGCAACAAAATGAATTAGCTTCATTTTCCAAATTACAACTCTAAATTACTGCTAGATTCAAATAACAAAAACACCTAAAGTGGCAAAAACAAATGCCTCAAATTCAAAGCAACCATAAGCAACTTGAAATAGTGATTCCAAACAAAAAAAATCTCATGACAACTTGAAAAACTAGGCCATCCTAACACTTTTGTTTCTCTGTTTCACAGTCTGCTCCATCCCACAATATAAAATTGCAAATAAATTCCTTATAATTTGTTCCAAACACAGTATTCAACCCCAAAACAAAAACAAAAGCAGTAATAGCAAAAATAAATGCAAAATCCTAACTACAAATTATTATTTTTGTATGAAACAAATAAATTTAGGTTTCAGTCAAAATCAACAACCATACCAGAGTCAGATGGCTGAGAAGATGACACATTGCCTCCAATATCCTGATTAAGGGAAGCCTGAAAAGCCTCGACATTGGCACCATAATGCATAGTTTCATCTTATAAACACAAAAATTATAGAAGGAAACAGTTTTGCTAAAATCTCAATATGGAGGAAACGAGAAAACAGAAAAATTGAAATACAGACGTCGTCTTCTTCTAGGAGCTTCATTATTGAAGGGTCCGTGACTGCTTCCTCACACTCACTCAAAAGCTCACTCTTGGATTGAATCGAGAAGATGACAGGTTAATAGGCCCTTTAACAGGTTAGTTTGGATGCAACAACTGCAAACCATTTTACATACGTTGATTGAAGTTTGCAAGGCCAAACAACCCAACTTGATGACAGTTTTTGATGGATTAATTAGTCGATTTGGATAAATTCATTTAGCTTATAACTAAATAAATGTATTTTCATTCGATGCTTTTGCTAGCCACCCAACCAACTAACTATACCTTTTTTTTTTATAATATTAACTAAACTAAAAATCTATAATGAACCACACATTATTATATTTGCTGAAATGATTGAAGCACCACTAAAATCTAAATATTAGAAAAAAAATTCTCATTAAAATTAAATAAACAAAAATAATCATTACAACTTTTTTTAAAAAAAAAACATAAGCACTAAAAATTATAATTTTTTTCTGTTAAATAAATATAATCCCTTAGCTTGGTGAAAAAAAATTCCCTTTGCATCTCTATAATGCGGTTCTATAATTCTGTCTAAAATATACATGTCATCAACATTAACAAAAATATACAAATTACAAAATATTAATTAACTATTACTCATTGACCCAATTCTATGATTTGGTCAAAAATATATATATTAAGATATACATTTCATCAACATTAATTATACAAGACAGATGCTACTATCCAATTGTTGGTTGACATAACTTTGGAAATTCTTCTTCTTCTTCTTCTTAAAAAAAAAAAAGAAATTAAATGCACATTTATAGGTACAGATCCATAGCAAATACACATATATAAGAATTAAGAAATCCTTGATTAATCCTTAAGATGTTGTGTCATATTCCCATAGTTATAAGCATAGATCCCCCATAAACATCCACAAAATGTACTTTCAATCTGATGCATCTTACAAAATTATTATTTCTTATTGATAAAACTTTTATTTTTTTTAAAAAAAGAAAACTAATATATCAAATTTAAATGCAGCAATAATCATGTCCACAACAACTATACATGCAAAACCCATGAACTTAGAAATTAGAGATAACAGCTGAAAACTTAAGAAGTGAACTCAGAAGCCAAAAGAAAAAAGATTCATTCATATGTATATCCAAATCAACATTCACCTAAAAAAAAAAAAAAGAGTTCCCTCATTCGAATAAGAACTAGTCGATGACATCTAGAGAAACATATAAAAGGAGAAAACACAAGGAAAGCAGATTGATTAAAAAAAAAAACCACATTCATGCTCAAACTGCATAATTAGCAAGTTTCTGACAAATTTTCTAAATACATTCTTGTCTAATGAGTTTATATTTAAATTTGTGCCTCTATAGATACATCACTTTTATTAAAAATAACAAACTATTAGTTTACTATGATGAAGAATTATAGAGGAAAAAGGTACAAGAAATAAAAATTGTGATTCAAGACCAATAGATGTTACTGGATTTCAATAATTCCTATGATGATGCAAAGGCAAGGGGACCTATAAAAATGATAAAATATAAAAAGACATGCACTAATTACTAATAAACTCCTTGAGATACATATTAATACAAAATGGAAAGCCATCGCTTGATACATTTTCCATCTACGCCCAGTTCTAGTAAGTTGCTCTTGGAAGTTGGAACAGTCCTAAACTTAAGCATTTTGCATGAAGTGGCTGCTTTCAAGACTTTACCCGCACCTAGATTTGGCATCTAATGTTTCACCACTGACTAGAAAATCACTCCCAAGACACATAAATAAATAAAATAAAAATAGCTCATATATTTTAGGACATGAGTGATATGTTTATGGTAACTTTGCTAGATGAAAATGCCATCACATCTTCTAATAATGTTGCAACTCATTCTGTTTCTTTATAGCTCAAGAACACCAATGCAACTCCCAAGCATCATCTCACATGTGCCTAGCCCAGGCATAAGCTCACAAAATCATAACTAAAATTCATTTAAAAATTTATGCATTAGAAATTCAAGAAATTATTCTTTCCCGCATTGTAAACATCATTATGCAACAATGTAATTCGTAGAATTTATAAGATGATCCGACAAATTACTAATAATATATTTCTCCACCTTTCTTTGAATTGAGCATATGAAGCAAAATTATAAAATGAAAACCAATTTCACATACAAAAGTGCTTCAACTCAAAACCACATAGCAATCAAGAGAAGGTATTATGTAGACCTCACTAATAGTATATAAGCATAAAAATGTAAACCATGCAAAAGATTCATATTACTACAATAATTCACCAAGATACTGATAACTGTAAATGAGAAATTGAGATTGCATTTAATAAACCAAAATCAATGAGTTTAAAAGCAAAAATATTGTTCAGTAAACTTAAAACAACATGATAAAAGAACATGAATAAAAAAGATTAAAACAACCAGCAACGTGAACTGCCCTAAAAAAAAAAAATCAACTTTAGCTAAAAGATCCAACATGATACTTCAATTTCATGCAATAAAAAAGAAGATACATGAATTCAATTAGCTTTTCCCAGCCTCAAAATCAAGAAAAAAAAAGGTATCCCATTAATAATCAATAACCAACTAATAATCACCAGTAGTAAAAAAAATCATAAAATTCAAGAACTCAAGTACGCAACAGCTTAATTTACCCACACATACATGAAAACATGCAATCAAGTCTCACCAATCTAATCAACATCACCAATAAAAACACAAACAGTATGTTTCAAAATCATGACAATAATTTCACAAACGAACTAATAACACTCCCGAATTAAGGAGCACTGATTAGAATCTGAGAAGCACAAAACCCAAAGAAGCAATCATGGAGGCACCAAATTCAGACACATGGCCCTAGAAAAAATATATTCAACAACAAACCTATGATTTGGGTAAAGGTCAGGCGGTGGAGACGAGTAAATGACCGAAGATAGAGTTGAATAGCAAGAGTGAATAGAAACAGAGTCGGCAACATAAATTCATTTGCTATTTTGGTTTATGACAAACTGTAGAGACCAGTGTTATTAAATTCGTATGGGAAGTTAACCTGGCGAAGAGGGTGAATGAGATAGTGATTCAAGTTCAATGCGTGAACCATTAAAAAGATTAATTAAATATATGTAAGATAATTAAAAATAATTAAATATAATACTTATTAATATAAATAAATAATATAATTAATTAATTTTTAATTACTTAAAATAAAACTTTAATATTTATTAAATTATATTCACAAAAATTTTTATAATATTTTTAAATTTTATGTAAAAGGTATTAAGTAATATAATGCATAAAATTTTTTTTATAAATATATAATTCTCTTCTTAATATTTATAAAATATTAAGTATAAGTTAAAAAGAAATATATTAAAATAAAATTTTTATAAGGTTTTGAGTTAATTCTCTATATCAACACTAAAAAGAGATTCTATTAAATAATTGAATCGGTTAGGTCAATCGAGTCACACTGGGTCACACTAGTTCAACCACTAAGTTGACCGGGTCATACTAGATTGCTTTCTTATTTGGTTCAATTATAAATTCGAATTAGTTTGATAGCCAATTTATTGATTTCCTGATTCAACCAGTAAGTTCGATTTGGGTTTAATAACTATCCTAGATATGTAAACTAAGGATAACTATAAAAAGTACAATGCACAACTTGTGTATCAGTGCCATATGCAAGGTGCATTTTTCTAAAAAAAAAGGGATTAATATGACACATAGGTAGACCAGTTAATGATCGTTTATAATTGAAATGAAATTAATTCAAAATTTAAATCAAATTAAAATGTATTAAAATTAAATTAATTAAAATTAATTGATTCAATTCTGAATTAAAATTGAAATTTTTAAAAAATTTTAACTATTAAATTTAATTAAATCAAAACCAAAATGAAAATCAAAATATATAATTCTATTTTTAATTTTTTAAATTAACATCCTCAATTTTAATTTAATTATGATTTGAAAGTTGCAAAGTAAAGGTTTTTATTTTTATTTTTTCTTTACATTAATTTTTTAAAAGAAATGTGAGAATATTTAATTTTTGACTTTCAATAATAATTCCCTCTTAAAGATCTAGTAAATTTAAATCTTAGGCATACCCTTTAAATTGTAACATCAGACATGAGCGCCAAATAATTTGATGTATGCACTAATATATTTATAGGCAAAGGAGAAAGAAATGAATTGTCCCATATCAAAAGGGAGAAAAAGATAAAGACATACATAAGGACGTGGATTATCTAATTACATAACGTGTTTTTAGACTTGATAATGGTAAGGCCTAAGGGATAAATCCATGATGTATGAGTGGACCAAAGTAGATAATACTATGCGATTGTGCTAAGCATTATTATAATTCAATTCCCTTGGTAGATGATGTTTCAAGGATGAATCAGGTGGAAGCTGGTAGACCTACAACATCACAAGCACTTATTAGGGCAAGCGAATGATTTGGTGTATACATTGACAAGCTTCTAACCAAAAGGGGTAAGAATAAATCATCCCGCATCAAAAAGAAAGAGAAAGTTAAAAGTATACATAAAGGACGTGGCTTATCTAACTACATATCACACTTTTGGAAGCAAAGCCTAAAAAACAAATCCATGACATTTGAGTGGACCAAAATGGATAATACTTGGTGGTTGGGTTAGGGTGTTACATAAACAACCTTTTCTTAGGATTTTTAATATATTTCTAACTTGTTTAAGAGTGATTACAATGATTTTCATAATAGAAAAAAAATTAAAATAGACCTAGAACTAGCTGAAAACATTAGAAGCCCAAGAATTGTAAGGAGAATATGTGGGCCTTCTTGCACATTGTTGCCCTCCTTAGATCAAAATTGGATCGTCAATAAGGAAGAAAAAGACGTCGACAATTGTAATAGGAACTCAGTCTGAGCTAATGAAGCCTCCAGTAACCACTAACTAAAGCCCAAGATCTCTACCAGCATTATAACCTCAAGACCAATAAGCAAAGCTAAAGATCGAGGCTTCAAGAGGATGGTGTTAAGCACAGCTCACACGTTTCTCAATCTCTTTTAGCCTTAGGGGTCTATCATCCAATAAGCAAATGTGCTCTGTGACCCTAGAGATGCTCGTTACCTCAACCATGAAGAGGATCCTCCGCCCTCCTAAAGAGCTACAACAACTCTAAATTCAGAAGACACACTATCAAACAACTATAAACAGGGCTTCAAAAATGAATGCCATTTGTAAAGACCATCTTGACCTACATGTGAAACTACCACAAATAGAACTAAAAATTATGAAGACTCAATTATATAATCGAGTGAAAAATCAGTTGTTGAATGATTATTTGATTATATATACTGAAAGATATTTTTTATAGCATTAATAGTGAAACAATTAAATAATGCTTTCAAAAATGATAAAACTCATGAAAGACATTTTTAAATTTAAGATTATAGCGAGAATTTATTATTTTATAATTTTTTTTTTTACTAAATAATGCTACCAGAAATCCACAGATCCCGATCCTGATGCCACATAATCCTGTAGTAAGAGAAAAAGTGAGGTGGACGGCCTATTGGTAAGTTACTCTGATGCTCAAGTTAGAGATTTTGATTAAGAAGATATTCAAAGAGTATGTAGTTAAAAAGAATTACATAATGAGTATGTGTACCTACCTCTGGTCTCTTGTTTGTTATTTATAGGCTTTTTTAGGCAAATAGTCATCGCTCCATTTAAGGAGGTAATTTTGACTGATTTTCTAGGATTGTTAGCATAAAATCCACTCTTTGCTTGATTGCTGGCATAATTATTACTCGGTCCATGAGATCCGAGCTCTGCTTCGTGCTTGTTGCTCAGTATAACTTTCGTTTGCCATGTTGGGTGAACGAAGGTTTGTTCGATCTTATTTTGTTCATCTTATTTTGTTCAGTGACTTTTTTACCGTGTAATACTGCCTCAATTTTTAACTGCCATGCTAGACATAATTCTAACTTTTTGACTGTCACGATGGGCGCAATTTTGACTAATTGAATTGGATTTTGGAAGGGTCATATCATTAGTCCCCCTTCTGGCCTTTGCAGACATTTATGTTCGTGTTGTTTGTTCGCTTAGTTGGGGTATGACAAGACTATTCATGTGTGATTCTTCTTCATTTATCATGTTTACATCTTTTCAGGGACAATTGTTAGGCGTCCTTTATGCGGTATCTTTGATGTGAGCTATCATCATTTAAATTTTCCTTGATAAGTGAGAAGGTGATAGGCGATAGTTTATACTTTGAAAATCATTTATTGCCTTTTTTTTTTCTTCTTTAAAAGCCCATTCTCTGCTTTTTTTTCCTTTTTTTTTTTTTATCTTTTTTACCTTTTCTCTACGATTTTTTACGGTGTTTCTTCTCTCTCATCGGTGTTTTTAACTACTCCATCGAAGTTGTTTTGCATTTTTCCTTAACTTATTCCTTTTTCTTCCTATTTTTCGTTAAGGAAATGAGTGATTGGAGCGATATCAGTAACTCGAGTGCCACTCCCTGGTCACCCTGTCATCATCTATAGCTAAGATTCAAGTACTCATGAACTATTCTCCTGTGAAGATCCAGCAAAAGTGGTGAATTCTCCAAAGGTTTTGGTCCAACTATTGCTGGTTCTGTTTCGAATGTAGAAAGGAGTTGCTTTGACATGAATGTTCCTAAGGGTGTTTCTAAGATAAAATCCTCTTTGTTTGGGTGGGAACTTCTGAATTTTTTGAAATCATATGAGATAAATACCAAAAGGTATCAATTTTCTCTAGCTAGTGATAGAGGGCAAGCTGATAGTACCTTTTTTAGCCCAATTCGAGTGGCAGTATATGAGGAGCAATTGAAATTCAGCCTGCGGTTATCACTTGATCCACTGGATATTGAAGTCTTAAAGTATTATCAACTATCCATACTGTAGATGCATCCAAATTCATAGAGGCTTCTTTCCGAATTCCAAGCATTATGCCAAAGGAAAAGGTTACATGCACTGCTCAGGTTTTTTCGGCCTTTTTCCAACTGAATGTCTACAAGAATAAGGAGTATTGGCATTTTCATGCTCGAAAGGGGATGGCATTGTTTGCTAGTCTTCTATCCTCATTGAAGAAGTGGAAGGACAAATTCTTCTTTGTTGAAGATATTTTTGACAAGCATTAGGGTGGGATCCAGACGTCCTGGAACTATCTGGCAGACAAAAGAATGGGGAAAATAAGAGTGGATGCTAAGGAAAAGGCAGTTGTTAGGGAAATAAAAACCATAGTTCGGTCGAACAAAATCTCAATAAAAATAATGCTAAAAGCGGAGGCCAAATGGAGGGAGTCTTGTTATGTGACCGGGGATCATATGGCAGCCGAACATTACAATAATTTATCGTTTGAGGGTAAATACTTTTACTTTTTCTTTTTGTTTATTTTTACTTGCTAAAATTCTTTTCTTTTTGCAGATGTGGGAAGTCGGGGAAAAACTATTGAGCAACTAATCTGCAAGAAAAAAAAAGGTTGCTCGTCCATTGGAAGATGCCTCGCCTTTAGACACGAAAAGGGTGAGAGTTGACCCACCTTCTTATCCACCTTCCACTGTTCCTACTCTAGAGACTCAGACTTCTCGTCTAGAGGTCGAACAAACTAATGCTGCTCCTTTGCTACACAAATAATCGGTCGAGCAAACATTGGCTAGTGAATCTATAGTCGATAATTTTAAACTGGCCAATTGGTTTGCTAAGAAGGACACGCTTCTACTCGATTGAGCTTGATTGGAGGGCGAGCATGATGACTACTTAGCCCTTTGCTTGGCATCTTTTCCTGATGGAGCAACTAGTGTGCACTCAAATATTACGGGAGAAGAACTGGGATTTATGCGACTAGGTCAGTTCTTAGGAGACCGAGTTAAATTTACTTACCAAAGTTGTAGCTACTTTTGAGAAAAGAGCCAAAGACTTGGAGGGTGAGCTGCAACATATGAAAAAACAATTTGCTACTCTCCAGGATGAATTGGCTGCTGCTCGAGAGAGTCACTCGTCCATATAGGCTAACTTGATGAAGAAAATCGAGGTGCTGGAGGGGGAGCTGGCTACAACCAATGACCAGATAGCTGAAATCTATGTTAAGTCACAAAATGACATGGTCATTGAGTTGCAGAAGCACTACTTAGGAGATGACTTCTCCTAGGTAGAAAACTTAGGAGGTGGGGAAGGAGATAAGGAGGGAGAGGATGGGCAAGGGGGTGAAGGTAATGATATAGGGCCCTCTGCCTAAAAAACTTAGTAAAAAATATTTTATGAATGAAAAATTAGTTTCTTTTGTTCATACTTTTGTATTTATCTATAGTATCAAAAGTTCGATCCTGTTGGTCAGGTGAGTTTTCATAATTAAAATTTTGATAAAAAACTTTTGCAAGTAAAAGTTGTTCGGTTTCTTAATAGTAATATTTCATTGACCTGTTCAAACCATAAATTAACAAAAGGATGATGAACGAAATAACAGTTGAATTTCCTTTGGAAAAATAAATTATGATTACCTCAATTTCTTTAATGAGTGCTTTGTTGCTAGCTTGTTAACGTGTTTCTGAAAATCATCGTTTTCTGGCGGTCTGAACCATAGACCTTTGGACTTTATAGATGCTTCTTAGTTTATTTTTCCTAGTAGCTTGAAAACACCCTTGAATTTATTTAACCTGGTGGACTATTGCCATAGATGAACTAAGTACCCTTAGATTTATTTAGCTTGGCAGACTATCACCGTGGATGGGCTAAGCAGCCTTAGATTTATTAGTTTGGTAAACTCTCGCCGTGGATAGGCTAAGCACCCTTAAATTTATTAGCCTGGTAATCTATCACTATGGATGGACTAAGTACCCTTTAAATTTTTTAAAAATTGAAAAAAGAACACTTTTATTGATAGTACTTATGAAGATTACAGATATTCCAATCTTGGGGTAGTATTTTCCCACTTGTCTCTACTAGCTTATAAGTTCCTGGGCGCATAACTTTTGAAATTACATAAGGTCCTATCCAATTGCATTCTAACTTTCTTGCTTTAGCTAGTCCTTCTGTGATGTCGTCTCATTTAAGAACTAGGTCTCCAACCTTGAATGCTCAGTTTTTGACCTTCCTATTTTGCATATTGATCATTTTTTACATGTACTGAGCTTTCCGGATGAAGGTTATTTCTCTGAGTTCTTTTATCATATCGAGATTAAATCATAGATCTTCTTCTTATGATGTTTCCCTGGGGTGTTCTGTTCGAGTTGATGGAACATTGACTTCTACTGGTATTACAGCTTCTGAGCCATATGCAAGTGAAAATGGTGTTTCTTCTGTTGT
Organism: Hevea brasiliensis; assembly: GCF_030052815.1. Taxonomy (NCBI): domain Eukaryota; kingdom Viridiplantae; phylum Streptophyta; class Magnoliopsida; order Malpighiales; family Euphorbiaceae; genus Hevea; species Hevea brasiliensis. The sequence goes on from NC_079496.1 coordinate 101,222,995, forward strand.
CGATCTTGGCGTAGTTTGGCAGGCCCATAAGACGTCTAGTAGATGGTTGAGCCATACTCCTTTTGCTTTGCCTAATTGCCTCTTGAATCCATAAAGAATTATTCAGTTCATGACTTTAGTCATTTTATTTGTCTAAAGGTGGTAAGTTGAGGTAAAGCAGAGGTTAATCCCCCACTCAGTGCATAGCCTTTTCAATTTCTCATTGGTGAAATGTTTGTTGTTGTCTGTTATTATGACTTTGGGAACTCCAAACCTGTAAAAGATATTTTTTCTAACAAAAGTGACTGCTTGGTCTGCTGTTACATGTTATGATGCTTCTGCTTTCGCTCATTTGGTAAAGTGATCAATGCCGACAATGATGTATTTGCAGGATCCTGATGCTTTGAAAAATGGTCTAAGTATGTCTTATGTTCTATTGATAAAAGGGCTAAGGGCTGCCGATGGCTGAAAGTTTCTTCGCTGGCTGTCGAGGGATATTACTGTGTGCTTGGAATTTTTAACATTTTTTAACTAACTCCTTAGCATCCTGAACTGGAGCTGGATAGAAGAATCCTTGCCTGAATATTTTCTTGGTGATCATTCTTACTCCTTCATGGGCACCACATAATCCTTCATGGATTTCATATAGTACTAACAAACTCTCTTTTCTGCTGATGCATTTTAGCCATAGTTGGAGATGAGACCATTTGTACAGTCATCTGTCGAATATGTTTTATCTTACTAATCTTTGTAATATCTTTTTGACTTTAAGTTGATCTTTTGGAAGTATGCCTTGGTCGAGGTAGCAGAAGATTAGCATCATCCATGTTTCTCCTACTTCAATTGGAAAAGCTTCTTCCTCTCTATTCACTATTGGCATTGTTATTATGTTTAAGGGGATCGGTTGTGAGATGTTGCTCGCCTACTGCCACTGCTTTAGCGAAATCGTCAGCTTCTTGATTTTCCTCCTTCGGTATTTGCAGGATATTTAATGAACACCCCCAATATTCATATTAGAGACATAACATCAAAAGATGGAATTAGATCTTTTAACAACAAACAAAGCAGAATTGATAACCAATCAAGACACAATAGTAGCTAGGCTAGAGAACCTTGATTATAAAGATAAAATAAGTAAGTGGTTAATCTGCTTAAGTCCAAGTTCTATTCAAGAAACAAAGAAGAAATCATAAAGCTCTTATAATTGACAGCGATGGCCGAAAATCAATACTCTCTCAATATTTGATCTTAGCTATCCCTATTTGATGTAGAAGACAAGTATTTATATGAGTTACAAATAACTAATCTACCACATGGCATAAAGAAACAAAAATAGAATATTCTAAAGGCTAGGCTCCAAGTTCCAATTTTGTGAAGCTGATCCATTTGTCCTTCAAAGGTCGAAGCCCAAGCCCAATTTGATCCTCTTGGCACCTCTAAATTCTACTAACCAAGCTTTGCAACTCCCTTGCCCTTGCTCTTGTAATTGGACCCTTGAACAATGGAAGTGGCTCCGGTGGTAGTGACTCCTCATCTTTCCCCCCTTCTTAAAAAGAATTCATCCTCTAATTCGGCCCTGCATCAATAAAAGGAGAAAGATCAAAAATATTGAATGTAGCACTAATGCCATACTCACCTGGCAGTTCAATTTTGTAGGCGTTATTGTTGATACGCTCTAACACTTTGAATGGACCATCACAACTTGGATGCAGTTTCGATTTTCGTTGGTTTGGAAACCGTTCCTTCCTAAAATATACCCACACTAAGTCACCTGGCTCAAAAACAAGTATCTTGTGGCCTTTGTTAGCATGAGAAACATATTGTGCATTTTTCTTTTCAATGTGTACCCTAGCTTGCTCATGTAATTTCTTAACCAATTCAGCCTTTTTCTTACCATCTAGACTATCAATATGATCAATAGGCAATGGTAGCAAGTCTAGTGGTGTGAGTGGATTATATCCATATACAAGCTAAAAAGGTGAAAATCCCATGGAAGAATGCACAACACGGTTACTAGCAAACTCAACAAATGGCAAATAATCTTCCCAAGATTTCAAGTTCTTTTGGATCATAGCACGCAATAGAGTGGTTAGTGTCCTATTCACTACCTTAGTTTGTCCATCAATCTGTGGATGACAAGTAGTGAAAAACAGAAGTTTAGTGCCTAACTTACCCCACAAGACTTTTCAAAAGTGACTTAGGAACTTAACATCTCTATCACAAACTATTGTCCTAGGTATGCCATGCAATTTGACAACCTCCCGAAATAACAAATTAGCAATATGAGTGGCATCATTAGTTTTAGGGCATGAAATGAAATGTGCCATCTTAGAAAATTTATCAACAACCACAAATATGCTATCATGTTTTTTTTGTGTCCTAGATAACCCTAATATGAAATCCATGGAAATGTCAGTCCAAGGTCCTTTAGGCACAGGCAATGGTGTATACAACCCATGTGGCATAACTCTAGACTTGGCCTTTTTACATTGCACACAACTAAAACACAATTTTTCAACATCTTTTCTAATCTTAGGCCAAAAGAAATGTTCATACAAGATGTCCAAAGTTTTTGCCACGCCAAAATGGCCCATTAAACCCCCAATATGCGATTCCAACATAAGCAAGTCCGTATAGAACACTTAGGCATACAAAGTTTAGTCTCTTTAAACAAGTACCCATCATGTCTATAATATTTTTGAAATGCACCCTTCTCACAAACATCATACAAACCAGCAAAGTTATCATCATTAGCATACAAATCTTTCATGAATTCAAACCCAAGCAACTTTACATTAAGTGTAGACAAAAGTGAGTACCTCCTAGAAAGTGCATCAGCAATAACATTTTCCTTTCCTTGCTTATATTTAATCACATATGGAAATGAATCAACAAAAGCAATCCATTTAGCATGCCTTTTACTCAACTTATTTTGATTCTTAAGATGCTTCAATGATTCATGATCAGAATGTATGACAAACTCTTTAGGCCGCAAATAATGTTGCCAAGTTTCTAAGGCCCTAACAAGTGCATACAATTCTTTGTCATAAGTAGAGTAATTCAAGGCAGCACCATTCAATTTCTCACTAAAATATGCAATAGGGCATTTCTCTTGCATCAGAATCGCACCTATACCTACACCACTAGCATCACATTCAATTTCAAACATTTTATCAAAATCAGGTAAGCTCAACAATGGTGCAGTGCATAATTTTTCTTTCAATTCAGCAAATGCATTTTCATGCTTCTTTTTCCATTCAAACACAACATCCTTTTTCACAAGTTCAATCAAAGGAGCAGTAATAGTACTAAAATTAGGCACAAATCTCTTATAAAAACTAGCCAATCCATGAAAACTCCTAACCTCATATGCATTTTTAGGAGTTGGCCAATCCCTAAAGGCTATGACCTTTTGCTCATCTACTTCCACACCTTTGCTACTCACAACATAACTAAGAAAGACAACTCTATCTAAGCAAATAGAACACTTCTTCATATTAGCATATAGTTTTTCAGATCTCAACACATCAAACACATATCTCAAATAATGCAAATGCTCATCTATGTTTTTGCTATAGATCAAGATGTCATCAAAATAAACTACCTCAAATCTGCCAATGAATTGTCTAAGCACATGGTTCATTAACCTCATGAAAGTACTAGGTGCATTGGTTAACCCAAATGGCATAACCATCCATTCATACAACCCATATTTTATCTTGAATGTGGTTTTCCATTCATCCCCCTCTTTCATTCTAATATGATGGTAACCGCTTTTCAAGTCAATCTTTATAAACAACCATGCACCAAATAACTCATCAAGCATATGATCCAATCGAGGAATGGGATGTCGATACTTTACCTTGATTTTGTTGATAGCACGACAATCTACACAGATTCTGAATGTCCAATCCTTCTTTGGTACAAGGAGCACTGGAACCGCACATGGACTTATACTTTCACGCACATAGCCCTTTGCCAAAAGTTCCTCCACTTGCCTTTGTAGTTCTTTTGTCTCCTCAGGATTACTCCTATATGCTGGTCTGTTTGGAATTGGAGCACCCAAAATGAGGTCAATTTGGTGTTCTATCCCCGAATTGGTGGCAAACCTGAAGGAAGATTATCTGGATACACATCCTCAAATTCCTGTAACAAAGAAACAGCACCACTAGGCAAGTTTTGGTCAATGTCAGATAAACATAAATTCACCTCCCGGTACATATGTGACATCTTCACTTTAGGCAGTCTGTACATTCTACTATTCCGGTAATCAATGTCTGTCCGGGTAGCCAGAATGTCTGTAACTATATTTAAACTAGAGTGAGGAGTCATAAATAATTCAAATAATGATAAGAAAAATAAAGGAAAAATTTTAGAAATTAGATGCATTAAGGTTAAATGAGCAGTAGTCCCTAGCGATGGGTAACCCTAATGGGAAGTAATGGTAAGGGCTGTTAGCAACCTTAAACCCGGGAGAAACCCCGTGAAATAATTTTTGAGACTCCAGAGAAGAGTTATTGAGCTTTAGATTGCATTAGAATGCTAAGAAAATGTTTAGAGAATTTTCTAAATCGGTACAGATAATTTTAGTCCGTTAAGCAAAACGGAGGGCATTTTGGTCATTTCGCCTTCAGAGATGATTTTTAGCTAACTTGTCCAATTAAGTAAGTGAATTATATGACATAAAATATAAATAAATATTGCTAAAAATTAAATTAAAAATGAGTAGAAAAAAATAAAAGAAAAGCCTAATTATTACATCATGCTTAAGTAAGCATGATGCAACTAAATTTTCCCACCAATCAAAAATTGACAAGCACTTAAAGAAAGAATAAAAGAGATAAAATTTGACCAAAATTTCAGTTGCCTTCCTCCTTCACCAAGCTGGTTGAAGCTCTTTTTTCACCTCTCCATTGCCATTCATTCATCACACCTTGCAAACCTTTGATTTTTCACCATAAAATCCATAAATTATTTCATTAAAACTTGATATTCCATCTTGGGGAAGTGTTTGGCAGTCAAGAAAACCAAAGAAAGTGAACAAAATTTGAAGATTGGGTGAGGAAAAATTCTTCTTGCAAGGTTAGTGCACTATTCAAGTATTCTCTTTTCTTTAAGTGTTATAAACATACTAAACTAAGTTGGAATCACATGCAATTGAAAGAATGAGGAATTGAAAGATTAGAACTTTGGCAGCCATGAGAACATGTGAAAAATTTATGGTTTTTTTTATGGAATTAAATTGATTAGTAGTGTTATTGATGAGTTTGAATGTGGTAGAGGTTGGATTGCATGATGTTATGCATGAATTAGGGATTTGAAGTTAGGGTTTTGTGACTAAATTGGGGGTTTTATGCTTTGAGGTTTAATTGGAGTTCTAATGGTCAATTAGTTACTATTAGAGGTGAATTGACCATAATTTGGAATGAGTTGTGGCATTGGAATGTGAATTAGGTGCCGCCCCAAAAGTGCCAGAATTTTTAGACTTAGAATCCAGTGTGTTTGGGCAGCCCTAACTTGGTTTGTGTAGCCTCAATTGGTACAAGGACAATTGGAGGTGAAATTAGACATATAATGACACATTTTTTATGAAGAAACCTTACCCAGAAAATAGACTTAGGATGACCTAAAAATTGGCCAAATCCGAGAAACCAATTCTAGACCTGGTAAAAGTGACCAAATAAACAGTGTTTGTTCATTTTGCCATAACTCAGTACAAAAATATCCAATTGACCTGAATTTTATATCAATGGAAATCTTAGACAATTTATAACAACTTTCATGCAGAACACAAGCTCAAATTCTGACCATAACCCATCCGAAATGCTAGCCAAAGTCAAGACCCCTAACCTGCCAGAACCAGTTTTGCCCAGAAATTCTGGGTAGAGACTAATCTGGCCAGTTATGGTAATTTGACCATAACTTGAGCTACAAAGCTCCAAATGGAGTGATTCAAAAGAGGAATTAAAGAAGACACATAAAGGAACAACTTTGATAAAGAAAAGTTTATCAAATTCTCACTGTAGCTTAGACCAATGGAACAGTAAACATAGGACACAAAAACTGAATTTTTGAAAATATTTCTAGGAGGCTTTAAAGTGTAATTGGCAATCAATGCCAACAAATTTAGAACTCAAAATGTGGTATAATTATGTATCTAAAATATACATATTATGTATGAAAAATGTAACAAATTGAGTAAATAGTAATGTGTGAATAGTAACCCTAAAAACATAAGGAATAATAAAAAAAATTAAAGAAGCCATTATGAGTACTAATATATATAGTGTAATTAGTGAATTAAAAATTCTTGAATTTGAGTGATTCTAGGACATAAGGGAACAACCAATATAAAGGACCTTAGGCAAAAAATTATGACTGTAATATGTTCAACCATTTGGATAAGATTGGGATTCTAGAATTTGCCTGGTTCTGGATTTAGAAGAAAACAATGAATCAGTTATTGTTATTTGACCATAACTGGAGCCCTAAAACTTTAATTGACATAATTCAAATTAATATGAATAAATAAGATGAAGACTTAGGATTTTATTTTAGGAACCTGGAACCAATTCTAAGCCTGAGTGCTTGCAATTGTATGATTAATAAAAATGGAAAATCTAGAAATGAAGAGACTTACAGGGTTCAGCACCCTGGATAGTCTTTACTTATTTCTTTAAAATTAGAGTTATACTACTTCAAAATAAATGATTAAAAAGAGAAATTTAAGTTAATCTGAAATCCATGAAATGTTTATGGATTATTTGGAATTTGAATGATAATTTATATAAATGGTATAATGAATAAATGAATCAAATGAATGTAAGCATGAGACATTAGTTCTCTTTATTGGAGAAAGGAAAAAACTACTTTGAGTACAGTTATACATGAGAATAATTGTTATGAATTGTGATCAATATGGATAATATAATGAATGTATAAATTAGGATGAATGTATAAAGTTATGTTAAAAAATGAGATTAGATATTTATGCTTCTACTATGAATAAAATTTAAATACTATAGATTATAATTGGAAAATAAAATAAAATAGTAAAACTTAGGAACATTTAATGGTACTAATGTGTCCACGTATTGCCAAGACACGTGTATCAGATTGGATAGATTGGCATGCCAATAGGGTATTATTTTAACAATATTGTATAAGGCTTTATGCTTGTATTTATGGTTTGTATGCCTGATTATCTGTAATCATGGCTTTTAGCCATACTGATTTGTTATCATGGCTTTTAGCCATACTGATTGCATATGTAATTGACGTTCCGTATTTAATGTCCCATGGTATGACGGCCTGGGACATCACGGTGTCCAGTGCCGAGTGAACCGCTTATCTAGTTTAGTCAGCCTGTCATAGGTTACTTGGGCAGTGTAATTTATGGAAATAAGTTAAAAATATTAGCGATTAAAAATATTAAAGATTAACTAAATGAGTGAGAAGACCTGAAATAAAATAGATTAGCTCTAAGAATCTATTTAATAGAAAGAACTGAAATGAACTGAACTGATGTTAAAATTTATCTATTATGAAATGACTCTGAGAACGTTAATTATTATAAAATAATCTAAGATAACCTAGCAAGTATTGAATGAAATTATAAAAAGATTAACAATAGAAATATAACTTAAATAAACATTACAAATGCACCTTTTCATAATAATATAAAGTTAAGAATAATATTCTTAGAATTTTTGTGGATTGTATATTATTACTGTGAATTTAGGAATTAAGCACTTCTGAAGAGGAATAAATTAGAACAGAAGATAATTGATACTAGAAGTATTATATTAAATTAGATTAAATTCTAGAGTATCCAAATTATGATCCATTCTTTCTTTATTTGTATATATTACTTTCTTGTTATATTATTGCACCATTAAGCAGAAATGCTTAGCGCGATGGATTTGTTTCCCTCACGCAGTTACTGGAGACAAAACCCAATGGACATCAGACTGGGATTTTAAAGTTTGGATCTGCAGAGTATTCAAGGTTGTCATCTCCTCAACAATGCATGTAGATAGGGCCCATATAGGTCATATTATGTATTTTGTATAGTATAATTAGTTATTATTTGTAATGTAAACTATGAATGGTATGTTGAAATATAGATTATGGAATTGTAATTAATTTGTAGATCATATAAATTATATATTTATGTAATCAGTCTGTAAATCATATAAATTAATGAAACTTAAGAATTTCTATATATAAATTGTGTATGAATGGAAATGCATGGAAATGAATATGAAATTGAAATATATGGATGATATTTGAAATATGAGATTATTATGAAAATAATTGATGAGATTTTTATTGTAGAATGTTATTGAAAGATTTCAAGCAGATGAATAGAAAAACATGCCAAACAACAATACAATAGGAGAAATTCCTCCAGTTTCTCCCTCATAAATAAATTGAATGATTAATTAAAAGGGCGAGAAGAAAAAAAATATTTAGGAATAAAATAAAATAATATAAGATTCTCCGGTACCGAGTGTGACATGCCTCGCTCACCTACACTATTGATGTCACACCTTACCCCTCTGTAAGGCATAACATGATTTCATAGAATACTTAATGATCTACCGAATTTCACTTACCGATAACTTATTAAGTACCCTACAAGGGATTTTTAAAACCATTTTCCTACTTTTTAGAGGTAGTGAGCATTTTCTTACATTTAATAAAAGTTTAAAAACTAGTTCAAATTTTTGTCCATTTTTATTTGTCCGCAAATTTTGAAAAAATTTCGGCAGAGTGCTGTCTGTATTTTAAGAAAATAGTTCTTCAAAAACCTATAAAAACACTTCTAATATCTCATTTCATCAAATCAAACACTACCACAACAAACTCAATATCAATTTTTCCCATACTCCAAAATTTAAAATAATTCTCATTTCATTTGTCTTCAAAATATATCACTAAATAACTTCATCCATTTTTCATTAAAGTAAAATCAAATTATATTCATCATCCAAAATATACATGAGAAAATCCAAACTAATATTATTATAAACTCTATACAACTGATCATGACCAGTTATTACATGTACATACATTTATATACATCAAACTAAATATTACAATCAGGGTATAAAATATACTCGAAAAAAATTTAGGGATCTGGCTCCAAGATCCTCAGCAGCTCACTCTGCTACTCCTCTAGTCTCTATATCTGTGACAGCAATAACAGCCATCGCTGAGTACTATGACTCAGTGGTGCACAACATACTAAAATAACATTTTATGCATAATTCAAATCACATTTATTCAAATATTGAACTGAACATGAAAAACATATATAAAACATGATTTATAAACTTTTAGTCCAAACAATTTCATTTAGGAAGTCTCAAAACGAATTTCATAAAAACACACAGTTATATCATGCCATTCGAAATAATATTTATCTCAATAGCCAGAGGCTTATGAGAAATCACAAGGCTAGCTAGCTCAAATATATGGGTACCCATTCAAATTTCTTCTTCTACTGGCACACACCTCAACACTTCAGCCAAAGAAGGAATCAAAATTCGAAACTAATTCCCCCCACTAGTCATGCTAGTGAGGCATTCAAATACATGGTCATGACACTATGGTTTCAAAACTATCTTAGCAATTTACTAAACATTTATTGCCATTCAAACACATACAAGTAAACTTTCAACAATTTAAGTCAAAAGCATAATAAACATTTCAATACAATTAAGTCACAATTTAATATCACAATTCATTCAAAACAATTTACAGAAGAAAATTTATAAAAATTTCTATGTTGTGCACAAACCTTATACAAATCGCCTCTTGGCCTTGACTCAATGCTTCGGGTTCTTTTTCGGTATTCTTTTCGACTGAAACACACAATTTCATAGTGTTTCAGTATCATAATTTATCATAAATCCAAAAATAATTTCAAATCTATTTACGACACTATTCAAGCCAAATTGTTAACTTTCTAATGCTTAATAGGTATGGAACTTTTAATTTCATCCACATACCACATTTTGGTTACCTAACTTGTTGGTCTTGGTTGTTTTCCTCAATTATTAAGTCTCTTAGGTGAAATTCCAAAATTTTAGATTTGGTATCCTGTTTTGCACTGTTCCATTGGTCAATTTGCTGTAGTAATTAGGCTAAGTTTTCTTCATAGAAGTTGTTCCTTATTGTCTTAACTTTATTTTCCTTTTTTAATCACTCAATTTGGAGTTTTTTAGCCTAAGTTATAGCCATTTGAACATGGCTAGCCAAATTTAGTGTTACCCAGAATTTTGGGCAAATTCCTGGTTATTGGCAGTTTTTGTGGGTTGACTGCAGATGGTTTTTCAAATAGGTTATGGTAAAAAATTAGGTTTGTTTTCTTCATGAAAGTTGTAGGGCTATATCTCAGCTTTCTATCGGTATAAAATTCAGGTTATTTGGACTTTTCTAGACCAAGTTATGGTCATTTACGTAACTACTGTTCATTTGGTCATTTTTGTAAAGGTCAGTTTGCCCAATTCCGGATTTGGCCTAATTGTTCACTAAGATATGGTCACTTTCTGGGCATGATTCCTGAATGAAAAATATGCCATTTTATGTGTAGTTTCATTCTCAATTAGCCTCACACCAATTGGGTTGGTAAATTTTTAGTTTTGATCCCTAAAAGGGACCTAGGTCAAGCTACCTACAGATTGACTCTCACCAATCCGAATTGGAACTTGGTTCCAGCAATTTATACACACCACAAATGGTCACAATTGACCATTTCTCAACTCAAGTAAGGTTAACTACATCATTTGATCAATTCTCAAATTTTTCTCTAATTTTTCACATGTTCAAAACCCTAATTTTCATGCTTAGCTCAATTGATAAAATCAAAATGCATAATTAATACTTATACACTCAATTGCACTTAACTACTTCTTTAATTGCATCAAAATCACTCAACCCCAATTCACTACCTCTTGGCCGAAATTCGTTAGGTGGGGATGTGCATGCTTTTGTTCATTTTCATTTTTTTTTTAAATTTTGAAATTCACTTAACTATATAAACATGAATTAAAAGAGAGATTTAAGAAACAACCACTAACCTTTTTATATGTCTTTTCTCCCTTCTTAAACTCTCCTTCTTTCTCCTTCTTTTTTGTTGTCAATAGCTAAATCAAGGGTCAAGGATAAGGTTTGCTTAAGAAATCTTAGGAAATTTATGGCTAACTTAGGGTTTATAGAGCTTGGGTTGGCTCATCAATGGTGGAGAAATGAAGGAAGGGAGAGAAGTGAGAAAGAGTGTCTCCGCTAAGGGAAGAAGAAGAGAGTGAAATTTGTTTTTCAATTTTTGGTTTTATCCCTTTTATTTGACTTAGTCAAATTTTAATTAAATATAATTTATTTGTGATGTCATAGCTTACGTCATTTTGATGATGTCATTTCTTATTTTTCTTTTCTTTTATTTTTTCCATACTTCTTCAATTTAAATCTATATTTCAAATTTTCATTTCTCCGATTTTATTGGATAGCTAGGTCAGGAGTCAGCTCTAGGGGAGAATTGACCAAATTGCCCCTCGCTGATTCAATCCGATTTGCAAGTTATTCGATATTTCTTTTGAATCATTGACTTAATTTTTTGACCTGCTTAACAATTATTTTCTGTGATTTTCTCTATTCCACTGTGTTCACAATGGTCCTAAGGACCGCGGCGTCACATTTTATGATTCGAAATTTGAGTTTAGACTGACCTCGCAGTCATTCCCGAGAAGTTCACCCATCGCTGTGACTCCCAGCTCAATTAACTTTTTGTGTTCTGTTTTTTCTTCTTCATACTTAACTACTTAGTAATTACTAATTATTTACGTTCAGGGCTTATCTAGATATTTTAGATGTGGTTCTAATCCCCTTAATTGTTCAGACCGATACTGATCACCGGAATAGTGAAATGTACCAGGCTATGCAAATAGGGGTGTTACAGTAGACGGGTAAAGGGTGTCACAACATAAGCACACAAAGAGGTCTCCCTCCTTGTAAGGCTTCCCTCACTTCTTTTCCTTTCACATACAAACTCATTTTCTTCTTTCTACTCTCCTTTTGCCTCGAGCCCTCTCTCTTTTCTTTTTCTTTTACTTCTTTTGCTCTCACTCTCCTCTCATTTTTCCTCTCATCAAGCTCAGCCTCTCTCAAATTTTCTCTCCAATCTTTCTTTTCCTCAACTGATTTTAAGATCCTCACTTGGTCTTCATGCACTTAAGATGGTAACATAAGAAGCAAGGTGTAGGTTCGGCCATCTTTCAAAACTGTATACTTATTCTTTTTCCCATTATGAACCACACTTCTATCAAATTCCCATGGACGGCCCAACAACAAATGGGTAGCTACCATAGGCACCACATCATAAACTACCTCATCATGGTACTTCTCAATGCTAAAAGGCACTATAACCTATTTGGTAACTCTCAATTTCTCACAATCATTAAGCCATTGGAGACCATATGGCTTTGGATGTAAAGTGGTAGGCAACCCCAATTTCTCAACCAATAAGCTAATAGCAACATTGCAGCAACTACCACTATCCACAATCACACTACATAGTTTCTCATTCACCAAATATCTAGTATGGAAAATATTGTCCCTTTGCACCTCATCTCCATCACCCAAACTGACTTGTGCACTTAAGGTGCGCATAGTGATAAGGACATTACCATCCATAGGAGCTTGCTCTCCGTCATCAAGATGCTTATCATCACTATGATTACTAGCACTCTCTTCAGCCTTTTCTTCACTGCTCTCCCATTCTCCATCTTCTCTAATAAACATCACTCTCCTGTTTGGACACTCATTAGAATAATGCCCCCTTCCCAAACACTTGAAGCACTTCACATCCCTTGCTCTATTTTCCACTTTCTTATTTTTCTCTTCTACTTTTCCTTCCATCTTCCTTTTTCCTTTCCACTCCTCATTCTTCACTTTTGGCACATCTTTTTCCACTTTAGGTGTTCCACTCCAATTCGGTTTCCATGGTGCATTGGAAGCCGAATTGTATGATGATTGAGTGTTCCATTTACTTTTGGCAGCTCGTTTCCTCTTCATCTCCTTTTCTGTTTTGATGGCTACTTGCATCATTTGTTCTATCGTTCTATAATTTTGCAAGTCAACCATATAAGCAATATCGGGATTCAACCCATTCAAGAACTGAACCATGGTGGCCTCTTCATCCTCCTCTACTTCAGCCCTAATCATAGCAATTTGCATGGCTTTGTAATACTCCTCCTGATAAACCCGTTTTATATAGATATTTTAGGGTAGTTTTGCATCCATTTTGCCTTTCTAGTTTAGTAATTTTGTGCTTTTAATGCTTATTTTAGTTAATTTATTAATTTTAGATTCATTATATTTGATTTTTGAAATTTTAATGTTTTTGATAGGTTTTAATAAGGTTTAAAGGCAAAAAGGTCCATATAGAAGAAATTCAAAGTGATTTGGAAGCTTAAAGTAGTGTGAAAAATGAAGAAAATTCGCTTAAAGGAGAAGACCAGCCGATGACTTTCAAGGGCCTCAACATGCCCTGTGTTGAGGGTCATGTGAAGATAAGAGTTAACCAGCAGGAATCCACATGAGGCATGTAAATTCACACCGGATCATGTAAATAGAAATTTTGAGACAAAACAAGCCAAAAGTTTCATGGACTTTAACATGCCCCGTATAGCTGGTCGTGCAGAATCTAAAAGCTCCTCCTCCGAATCAACATGAGGCATGTGGAAAATAACTTAAATCAACATGAGGCATGTGGGATGGCGCTGGCAGATTTGCTAAGGGGATATATAAGCATCATATTCTCATTTTTACCATAAGGAAAAGGAGTGAGAAAAATCAAAAGAGAAAGGAAAGAGGGAATCACACTATTTCTAGGAGGAAGAACACCTGCAGAGTGACGTTTTCCAGCTTCCATTTTCAGAGATTTGGATCTTCTTCTTCTGGGTTCTTTTATTTTTAGTTTTATTTTCATGTTTTCTTGCTCTATTTCATATTTTCTACTTGTAAATACAAGCATGAGTGAGTAGATACTTAAGATTTCAGAGTTGGGTGCAATGATTTGAGTTTTATTTGTGGATTTGGACTGGTTTTAACCTGATTTTTAGTATATATAAGCTTTGATTCTTATCTTGTGTGCTTATTTACATACCCATTGTTAGTACCCTTTGGGTTTTGTTCTTAATCTTAGATTGAAGGACCGAGAGGTGAAAATTTATGATAGATAATCAAGATAATGAACTTAATCACCTAGTGTTAGAAATAAACTAGTGGGTTAAGAGGAATTTCAAGTTGATTAAAATGCTTAAAGGGTTTTGGGTAATTAAACATCGCATGAGAATGGGATTTAGTTTCCTTTAAAACACTCTTTAGTTTGCTTGAAAGAGAAATCAAAGGAAATCAGAATCAACTTCCTTCAAACTTGTATTTCCCTTAATCTTGGCTTTGCCTATCCAAATCTCAATGAAATTTACTTCATGAACCTCAACTCTGGAATCAATTTTTACTATTAATTAATTAAATCTTTTGTTACTTGCTGAAATTTTAGTAAATTAGTATAGTGCTTAGAATTTTAATTGCTTAATTCATTATAATTTTCTTATTTTTTCTAATTTAATTAGCTGCATCTCTTACTCTATTTTTGGCACAAATTATCAATAGCCCAAATAATCATAACTTTTATAGTTTGATACTCAAACAACAAATCTCTGTGGGACGATATCTTTTCTTTACTACTTGAACGACCTGTATACTTGCGGAGTACGCAAACACCTCCACACTCCTACTTCCTTAGGTAAGATGTTGTAATCTCAACTTCACCTCTCTTCCATAGTGTGGAGGCACATACCTTTCCCTCAAGATCTCCTTCATTTCGACCCAAGTAGTAACACCCCTTAAGCCATATCTTCTCCTCCTTACAAGTAATTGATCCCACCAAACTAATGCATAATCTTTAAACTCAACTGCTGCCAACTTAACTTTTTTCTCCTCACTATAATTGTGGCACTCAAAAATCATATCAATCTGCCTCTCCCATTCAATATAGGCTTCGACATCCTCCTTGCCATGAAAAGGAGGTATTTTCAACTTTATGCTTCCCACATTGGCATCAACCCTCTCATGGTGCATCTCTCTCTCACCATAGTCATCAAATCTAAGTTGTCTTCCTCCTCTCCTACATTTAACACCTCTCCCCCTTGGTGGCTGAAACCTCCTACCATTAAAGTGGTGGTTGCCATATTCAAACACTTCCTCAAACTCATCATCATACCAATTCAACTCCTCTTGCTCCTCCATCCTAGGTTCTACCCAAATTTCCCTTCCAACTCTACCTCCATCTTCTACATGCACACCTACTTCCTCCCTCCTATTTCTATTCTCCCTCTTATTACCCATCATATATTCCATCATCTTATTCACATCAGCTCTTAAACCCTTCAACTCATTCAAGTCTCTTCTTATAGTTTGTAATTCTTCATTATGAGTGGCTGTTTGGAGAGAAAGTTGCTCAAATTATTGTGCCATAGCCTCCTTATAAACCTTTTCATCTTCAAAATTTCTCCCCTCAACTCTACTACTACTTGTGTTTTGTTCCATTTTGCTGCAAAGAAAACAAGGTTCGAAAATAAATGGCTCACCCTCTCAAGTGTTTAGCATACAATTAGGCTTTGACCCTCTTATGCACTCACCACTCTTGCATTTTACCACTCAAATTCCTTTCTTCGCTTCTTTTAAGAACTCCAAACATAAAACAAACAAAATACTCACAAACTTTATCAAAATATTCAAGAACAAGATGAAACAATACGTAAATAAAAATATGCAATGAGACACAGAATCAAAGAAAAGAAGACTCCAAAATTAAAGCAATTAATATAAGTGAAAAAATTTTGTAGACTAAAAAAAACTAACAACCTAAGGATCAAATATCAAGCCAAAATCTCAGAAATCATAGCCAAGTCACACAACTTTCAACAATAGTACAATGTCATCATAAGATGCAATAATTCAGTTCACTAGTCAAATGAATGAGTTTTGCTTTGAAATTTTGTGAACAAACCTATCTCAAAACTAACTAATAACTGGAAAAATTTCAGAATTTTCTGGGTAGGTTTGCTATGTAAACTAGAAAATGCCTAGTTTGTGTCAAAAAAAAAAAATTCAAACCAAATGATGGAGTTTCAGTCTAAGATTTTATTTAGAGGCTACTGAGATGGTATCTAAATAGTGGGAAAATTTTTATATTTTTCTGGGTTGGTTTACTATGTAAACCAGAAAATGACCAGTTTGTGTCAAAAATTTTGTTTCCAACCCAAATAATGGAATTTCAAGCTAAAATTTTATCTGGAGACTACTGAGATGGTTCTAAACAGTAAAAAAATTTTCAGATTTTTTTGGATGGATTTACTATGTGAACAAAAAATTGGCCAGTTTGTGAGTAAAATTTGATTCAATAGCCAAACAGCATCATCTACCCCCCAAAATTGATATTTGACGTCCCAAATACCTCAAAATATCACAGATTAAATTTTAAGATTAGTAGCTAAGTGTAACCCTAAAAATCAACGCAAGAAACTTATCACAATTTTCCAATTTCAGCCAAATAGCAATAATCATGAACCAAACATAACCAAATAGTATCTATTTTTATTCAAACTCAGATTTTAATTCAATCCAACAACCAACATCAATTTTCAATAATCAGATGTATCATCAATAATTTTCTCAAGCTTGATATTCAAATTAAAGAGGTAAAGATAGCAAGAACAAACATATTAGCTCGAATGATTACAACCCTAAGACAAACACAACAAAAACTCAAATTCAAGTAAAAATCAAATCTAAAACCCAATGTAGAGTGTTCGGCTATGATGTATTAATGTCAGATTTGAATAAAAAAATCACTACAGAAACAAGAAATATTTAGCCAAACACATGAAAAATTCGGACATATTTGAAGCTATTACAAAAAAAACTCTAGAAAAATCACTTTAACCGAATGCTATTGTGATGAAAATAAATAGAATGTGAATGAAGGATTCTAGGCAGAAATTAAAAGAGTAGATCTAAGGATAAATACATTGTTTGATGCCTAATTTTTCTGATACCAAATGATGAACACCCCCAATATTCAGATTAGAGACATAACATCTAAAGATGGAATTAGATCTTTTAACAACAAACAAGGCAGAATTGATAACCAATTAAGACACAATAGTAGCTAGGCTAGAGCACCTTGATTATAAAGATAAAATAAGCAAGTGGTCAATTTGCTTAAGTCCAAGTTCTATTCAAGAAACAAGGAAGAAATCATAAAGCTCTTATAATTGACAGCAATGGCCCAAAATCAATACTCTCTTAATGTTTGATCTTAGCTATCCCTATTTGATGTAGAAGACAAGTATTTATATGAGTTACAAATAACTAATCTACCACATGGAATAAAGAAACAAAAATAGAATATTCTAGAGGCTAGGCTCCAAGGTCCAATTGTGTGAAGCTGATTTATTTGTCCTCCAAAGGCCCAAGCCCAAGCCCAATCTGATCCTCTTGGTGCCTCCAAAGTCTACTAACCAAGCTTTGTAACTCCCTTGCCCTTGCTCTTATAATTGGACCCTTAAACAATGGAAGTGGCTCCGGTGGTGGCATCTCCTCATTAGTATTTACTTCTCCTCCTTTTGTTCGGATTTGTGCTAGCATTTCTTGGATACGTAATTTGTATTTTCCTAAGTTTTAATCTCGTACTTGAAAGTTTCCCTTCAATTGGTTAATGATAAATTGTGATTCATAATAAAGATTAATCTTTTGGGCTTTTACCTCTTTGATGATTCGGAGAGCCATGAGGATAGCTTCGTATTCGGTCACGTTATTTATTGCTTAGAATGCTAATTTTACCCTGTAATTCAATTTTGCTTTATGCGGGTGCTTTAATATTACTCCTATTTCTATGTCGAATGAGCCTAATGCTCTGTCTGACCGAATGTTCCATTGTTCTTTGACTGTATCTTCTCTTTCAAGGACTGGAGTTAGCTCGGCTACAAAATCTATAAGTACTTGTGCCTTCAATGCTGCTCTTGGCGTGTATTTGATATCATATGCTCCTAAGCTGACTGACCATGTAGCTAATTATCCGGATGTCTCTAGTCTATGTAAGATATTTCTTAATGGGCAATTTATTCAGACCTCTACGGTGTGTGCTTTGAAGTATGGCTTCAATTTAGTTGCAACCGTTAAGACTGTGTAGGTGAGCTTTTCCAAGATTGGGTAGTTGCACTTTGACCCTTTCAATATTTGACTGGTGTAGTATATTGGTCTTTACTTGCCTTCTTCTTCTCTTACGAGGATTAAATTGATGGTCTTTTCAGTAACTGCAAGATAAAGATAAAGAACCTTGCCCGATTTTAGTGAATCAAGTAATGGAGGTGAAGATAAAAACTATTTAATTTGTTCAAAAGCTACTGGGCATTTGTTAACCCATTTAAAGTTCTTCCTTATTCTTAAGGCTTGGAAGAATGCAGAAACTTCTTAGCTGAGTAGCTTATGAATCTTCTGAGTCCTGTGATTTGTCCATTTAATCATTGTACTTCTTTGATGTTGCTCGAAGGTTGTATGTCAAGGATTGCTCAGATTTTTTTGGGATTTGCCTCAATCTCTCGTTTAGAAATCATGAAATCAAAGAACTTCCTTGCTTATACTTTGAATGTTCACTTGTCAAGATTTAGCTTCATTTCTACTTTGTCCAGCATATCAAATGCTTCAGCTATGTCTTTGGCGTGATCTTTTATTCTTTTAGATTTTACAATCATGTCATCAATGTATACCTCTACTGTTCTTCCTTTCTGTTCCTTGAACATCTAGTCCATGAGCCTTTAAACGTTGTTCCAACATTCTTTAGTCCAAATGGCATTGCTTTATAGTAATATACACCTAAATCCATTAAGAAAGCTATTTTCTCCTCATCTTTTGGGTCTAACCTTATTTGGTGGTATCCTAATATTGCATTGACTAGCGATACTACAACATGCTTTGCTATTATGTCCACTAATTTATCAATGCTCGATAGTGGGTAATAATCCTTTGGACACGCTCTATTGAGGTCTGTGTAGTCGATGCACATTTGCCATTTTCCATTTACTTTTTCCACTAAAATGACGTTGGCTATCCAAGTCGGGTATTTAACCTCTCGAATTAAACCTGCATCCAACAATTTTTTAACTTCTGTTTCAATTACCTATTGACGATTGGGTATGAAGCACCTTTTCTTTTATTGGATCGGTTTGGCTTTTGGATCATCATTCAACCTATGGGTTATTATTGAGAGATCTACTTCGTTAGTCTCATCTGCTTTCCAAGCGAATGTTACTATTCTGTTTCTTAGCATTCGGATGACTGCTTTTCTATTTACTCCACTGAGTGCTATCTCGAGGTGTATTTTCTTTCCTTCCTCTAGTTCTTCTTTTGTTATTAAATCAATTGGTTCAGGTGAGATTTGAATTTTTAATTTTTTGAGTAACTCAATTGGCAAAGTTACTTCTGTAATAACCTTTGTTGATTTTTTGTAGCATTCCTCTAGGAGCAAGTAGCTTCATACACAAACATTGCATGTTGATTACTATGTCATTATCATTTAAGATCGATCGGCTGAGGATGACGTTGTATAATAAAGGAGTGTCAATCACTGCAAACTCTGAGTAGATTCCTTCTTGCATCCTTCGTCACCCAGAACCATAGCTAGATTTATGGTTTCGAGTACTGGGACTGTTTTATCACCTAGGCCAACCAAGGGGTACATGACTTTGGTTAGGTTTTCTACACTGTGTTTGAGTTTCTCCATGACTTCTTTAGTCAGGAGATTTATCTAGCTGCCTATGTCGATTAGCACTCATTGGACTATATACCTGTTTATCTACACAGATACAACTAATGGGTTAGTATGTGATTGGTTGACCTCATTGTCCCTTGGACCTATAGTGATTATTTCTTTGCTTAAATCATTTCTATCAACAGAGAGGATCACTAGGCCTCTAGCGCCACTTGATTTCGCTAGCCTTTTATTGACTGTCTTGGCTATGTCTAGCCCGCTAGCGATCATATTGATCACACTGATCGGACTTTCGTCCTTTTTGGGTATGATGTCTTATTTCTGGGAGCTATTGTTCTTCTCTCATCCCGACCATCCCTAGAAAATTTTTTGAGTTAGCCATCTTTGATTAATCGCTCTATCCCATCTTTGAGTTGTCTGCATTCATCGATCGTGTGTTCATGGTCCTCGTGAAAGCTGTAAAATCTCTCCTTATCTTTTTTACCTGTAGTATCAGGGTTAAGTTTCTTTAACCATTTGACTTGTTCACCATTTTTCTGTATCCAAATGAGCACACTAAATCTAGGCTTGTTCAGGGGATATAATTATGGAACCTTGTTCTGTTTCATTCCTTGTTTCTGTCCGAATGGTAAGTCTGATCTGAACTGTAATTTTTCTTATTCTACCTTTTTTCGTTGTTTTGCCTGGCCTTCCTTTCTTCCCTAAGAGCTTGTCGTTCATTGTCCAACCTGATGTATTTCTGTGCCCTCTGCATTAACTGACAATAGTCTATTGCTAGATTTTTTATGAGTGAGTCTGAGAATTTTACATTTCTTGTCCCTTTTTTTAAAGCCTCATACGCCGTTTCATGATTCAGGTTCTTAATTTGCATTGCTTCAGTGTTGAAGCAGGCAATATAATCTCTCAATGATTCACCCTTGTATTATTTGAATTTTTGAAGATCAGAGGACAAATTTTTAGGAGAGATGGAAGAAATGAACTTATTCTTAAATTTGGTAGCGAGCTAGTGGAAGTTCTGGATTGATCCGAGTTTGAGGCATTTGCACCATTTTTATGCTAGCCCTATCAACATTGTTGGAAATACTCAGCACATATGGTAGTCATTCACATTTTGAAGCATCATTATTGTTCGAAAGTTTGTCATGTGACTCCTTGGGTCTGTTATCCCATTATACTTATCCAGCACAGGTAATTTAAATTTTAACGAGAATTGTTCTGCTAGGATTATATCGGACAGTGGAGATTCATCTCCTATGCCAAAGTTCTCTTCCTCAACCTGTTTTTGGTACTTCTGCACTATTTTCATCTATCCCCAATTCATTTGTGGTCGTGGTGACTCATCGGATTGTTCTTCTCGTTTGCTTGTCGTGACTCATTCTTTTTTTCTTCCCAAATTATTGTTTGTTGACTGGGTGATTTCCTGTCTATTTTTCTTTGCTCTAGATGGATATGCTTCTATGACCCTTCCTACTTCTAAGGCAGGTGTCCTTGGTGGGGGCACTTGTCCTTGGGATCAAACCTTTAAGGAAAGGAATATGGGCCTCCATCTTGTGGATGCGTTGGAATATTTGATATGGTTTTGTTGATCCAGGATGATGACATTATGTGGTGGGATTTGTGCTTCAAATGGGATGGTGGGTGTCACCGCATTTGGAGCCAAGGATATCGCAGGTGGGTTTCCTCTCAGTGTGGAGGTGATGGAAATGATGCCCTTGTTTGGGGTCCTTAAATCTGCTGCATTAAAGAAAGAAAAAAACAAATATCGCATAAATAATTAGGACCAAGAATTAGAGACTACTGGTAGCAGAAAGAAGTATTGAAAAAAAGAGGAATGATCTCAGATGTAAGTCTTTCAACTGGTAATTTGAGTTTCCCACAGACGGTGCCACTAATGCTACCAGAAATCCATAGATCCTTGTTCTAATGCCGCGTAATCCTGCAATTAGAGAAAAGGTGAGGTGGACGGCCTATTGGTAGGCCACTCAGATGCTCAAGTCAGAGATTTTGATTAAGAGGATATTCAAAGAGTATGTGATTGAAAAGAATTGCATAGTGAGTATGCGTACCTGCCTCTCGTTTCTTATTTGGTATTTATAGGCTTTTTTGGAGAAATGGAAGTTGCTCCATTTATGGAGATAATTTTGGCTGATTTTCCACGATTGTTAGCATGAAATTCGCTCTTTGCTTGATTGCTGGCATAATTATTGCTCAATCCATGAGATCTAGGCTCTGCTTGGTGGTTTCTGCTAGGTATAACTTTCGTTTGTCGTGTTTGGCAAATGAAGGTTTGTTCGATCTTGTTATGTTTGGTCTTGTTTTGTTCAATTTTGACTTATTGACCATGTAAATATTGTCTCGATTTCTGATTGTCATGCTGGACATAATTCTGACTTTTTAACTACTATGCTAGACACAATTTTAACTAATTAACTTGGATTTTGGAAGGGTAATGTCACTAGATATCGTTGTTAGATATTTATATATATTATTATATTTTTTTTAATAGATGATTTATTATTATATATAATATTTCCTTTTACTCTAAATAAGCAAAGTAAGGTTTTATTGACGCTTAAATATGATTGCAATTTTATCCTAATATTTCAATTTTAGATTATGTATTCTAGCGTTTTAGGTGTAATTATATACAAAATTTAAAATCAATTCCTAAAATTGGAAAAAAATTACATAAAAGACAAGAGTTCAAAGTCATTATTTTATAACGTTATCTACATATGAGACTGTGCTCAAGAAATTTTAAATTTTAGGAGTTGATTTTAAATTTTGGACTGATTATATTCAATGTGAAACGTTAGGATACTTAATTCAAAATTGAAATATTAGGATAAAATTACAAAATCACATAAAGATTTAGTGTATTTTTTCAATTAACAAAATAATAATAATAATAATAATAATAATAATAATAATAATAATTTTGTTGTTTACCTTTCCCAGCATTATGGTTACCCAAAACAGGAGTCATATATTATATTTTATGTAAGATGGTGGCCCGTGGATAATATTAAAATTTATATTATAATAAAATTTTTTCGCTTTTTGATATAGTAACATTGCAACATTCCTAAATAGAATGAATTTCAGATTCCTAAACAATTTAAAATACACACCAAACCTTTATAAATAGAAGAACAGAGCATATATATATATATAAAAAAAAAAAACTTAACAAATTAAAGCTGAGAAAGTTGAGAATTATAGATTGAGTGAAAGGCATGTCATCCAGGTAAAATTATAAATTTATTGTTTTCTTTTTTATTTATAATTTATATGTTTACGATTATTTATTTATTTATTTAACAAATAAAAATTCTTAGTTCAAGAACATAAATTTATATTGATAATTATTTTTATAATTATAAAATTAAAAATATTCACAATCAAGTAAATATTTATTAAATTACTATTACTTTTTAGTTATATATATATATATATATATTATCGTTACTTATTAATTTATAATATAAAGTGTTATATTTATATTTATTTTTTTAATTTATATAATATAAGAAAAAAAATGTAGATATAATTTGGTTCCCAAACTTTATGGGCAAGTTCTGAGTTGGGTTTTTATTTTATTTTATTTTATTTTATTTTATTTTAATTAGAGTGGCTTGAAGAAGAAGTTGGAGTTGATAGAAAGGAGTGGAATCTTTGGCTTATGTGGATACAAGCTTTAAACACCCGCAGCATACTGTGGGTATTTTCTTTTATATTTTATTTTATTAATATAATTATTATATACAAATATTTATATTAAAAACATATTTAATTTTATTTTATTATACAGTATAATATTTGCATTTTATAAATATAATTATTTTTTTTATAATTATTAAAATTATTTAGCCAATTTAATTGTAACCTCCTAATTTTTAAATTTATTATTTTGTGGAAAAATATAATATTTTATTTTATTTAAATTTTAAGAAATTATTTAAAATTTTTCGAATTTTAGAAATCGGGTTCGATTTTCTGAAATTATAAAACTTTAATGATTTTTAAAAATTAATTTAAAGATCACGTTGTAAAACTAAAAATATATTTGGACTCTACGAATTTTTCTGAGTTTTCTAGAATTTTTTCAGAATTTTTGGGCCTCATTTTCGGTCCCAAGGCAGAGTAAAAATTTAAAATTTTATATTTTGAATTGGACCGACTGAATCGAACCGGATCGGATCGGACCGGCCTCTTTCTTGCTTTTCTTTCTTCCTCGCGCTCGTCCCATCTCTCTTCCTCTCTCTTCCGTTTTCTCTCTCCTCCCTCCTCCCCACCTAGCCCTTCCCACCTACCGGCATGCAGCCCCAGCCTTCCCCCACCACCGGTCGGCCTTCTAGGCGGCCGAAAAATGACGTGCGAAGAGACACGATGCGCAGAGCACCGTTTCGGCTTCCCGACCGAAATCCGGCCGATCCGGCCACCTATTGGGCTAGGTCTTATGTCAAACACCATCTACATCTCGAGAGCTTTCCATAGACATCAAGATCACCAAAATCCATCGAGCGGTTTGTCCAATTTTTGCCTGAGAAGTTTTAGCCTATTTCGATTTTTAGGCTAGATTTCTAGTAAACCGTGAACCCCATGACAAAACCGAGAGTACTAGAGCGCTCCACTCGTCGAGAGCTTCGCGGCAATATAAATTTCAAAATTTTTCGACTCCGTTTTTTGGTGGGTCCCACGAAACTTTGTAGTATTTTTTTGAGCACTAAATGAGCTAAGCAAATTCCATAAAAATTATGTACTAACCCCCGTGTTGTGGGCTTCGTGTATGTAACATCCTCACTTTAGCTAGTTCGTATAGTCTACTGTTCCAGTGACTAGTGTCGGTCCGGACAGCTAGAATGTTCGAAAAAATATTTAAACTAAAGTGAGGAACCATAATTAACTCAAATATTAATAAGAAAAATTTAGGAAAAATTTTAGAAATAAAATACAACCAAGTTAAATGAGTCGGTGCCCTAGCGATGGGTAACCTAGTGAGAAGTTGCGGTTCTCGCAACTAGGAGCCCTAGACCCGGGAGAAAAATTATAAAATAATTATTGGGACTCCATAGAAGGGTTATTGAGGTTCTTATGGCATTTGAATGCCAAGAAAATGCTTAGAAAAATTTTTCAATCGGTACAGACAATTTTGGCCCGTTAAGCCAAACAGAGGGCATTTTGGTCATTTCGTCTTTAGAGATGATTTTTGACCAACTTGTCCAGTTAAATAAATAATTTATATAACATAAAATATGACTAAATGTTGTTAAAAATTTAATTGAAATTAATTAGACAAGAAATAGAGAAAAAATGAAAGAAAATAGCATTATGACATCATAATGATGTCATTAAAGTTTTCCCAACCTATCCAATATGGACACATGGCATCAACTTATTTTAAAGAGGCAAAATGGGCTGAAAATGAAACAAAAAATCAGATTTCTCTTCCTCATCTCTTCCTTGCCGTGAACCTCCACCATAGTTACCCATTTGCAAGCTTTTTAAAGCTTGATTTTCCCTAGCTTCCACACCACAAAACCCTAACCTAGCAACACAAAAAAGTGTTCTTATACCTTGGAGATTCTTTTGGGAGCAAAAAGAAAAGGAAAGAAAGAAATCTAGCAAGTGGAGAAACTTCACTCCCTAAAGGTTAGTGACCTAACCTTAACTTTTACTTTGAATACATGTTTAAGGACTATGTATGAGTAAGAATTACAAAGGAAAATTGCTAAATACCACTTGTATGCCATCCTTATTTTCGGCAGCCATGGTTAGGGTTTGATTGTGTTGAGTTTAATAAAGTTAAAAGGTTGTTATGGCTGCCCACAATATGTATCTACTAAGTGGATTGATGAAATGAAGTGAAAATGCATGTGTGGTAATGTTTGGGTTAGGGTTTGGGGTGGAGAAATGGGACTTTGACCATCTGATGATGAAAATAGGTTTTAATGGTCAATTAGTGACCATTTGGTTTTATTTAAATAAAAAATGAAGTGTGTTGACTGGTGGAGTTTGGGTTTGGTGTGGCTGCCCAAGGTGACCTGCAGAATTGGACATGAGTCCAGCAGGTTTGGGCAGCCATAACTTGAATTGTAGAGGATCAATTGGTGCAAGACCAATTGGAAATGAAACTAGACACATAATGGCACAACTTTAGTGAAGAAACCATACCCATAAAACCAAACCAAGTGGACCAAAAGCTTGCCCTAATCTGGGTAACCTGCAGTCTGCCTGGGCAAAATAACCAAATAAATAGTGTTTGGTCATTTGGCCATAAATCAGTGTAGAAAGGTCCAATTGACCTGAAATTTTACCAACAATAAGCTGAGATATAGACCAACAACTTTTATGAAGAAACCTAACCCAAATTATGACTAGAACATATTCAACAAGTGAGTTGCAGTCACTATTCATTACACTATAGATATGGTCAGTCCAGAAATTCTGGACAAAATTTCAATTCGGCCAGTTATAGTTTTTGGACCATAATTTGAGCTAGAAAACTCCAAATGAAGTAATTCAAAAAAGGAAATGCAACTAGACAAAATAAGGAACAACTTTCATGTAGATCAGTTTGCCAAATTCCCACTACAAAATTGACCAATGGAACAGTAAAGACAAGGCATAAAAACTGAAAATTCTTCCCAACTAACATTAAGCTTAGAAATGGTATTGGCAACCAATACCGACAAATTTTGAATGCAAAATATGGTATGTTGATGATATTGGAACCAATGTACCTATTGCCAATGCAAAAGTCAATATTTTTGTTGACCAATGAATGGAATAGTAACACTAAAACTTAAATTTCAAAAATTGTGAAACTTAAAAGTATAAAATACCCAAGTATACCTAACAAGATTGGTTTGGATAGCTTGGCATGCCAATAGGGTTCTGTTAGCAGTACTGCATATGGCTTCGTGACATTCTGTGTTTCATGGCTTCCCATGCCATTTTGTGACATAATAGCCTTTGGCTATGTTATTTGAATTATTACACTTGGGTTTTAATCCTGATAATTATTACAGCTTATTAGCTGTTCTGTTGCACACCGGGAGACACAATGTGACCGATAGTGTGATGGTCCGAGGTACTTAGTACCCAGTGCCGATTTACCCATTTATCCAGTCCAGTCAATTAGTATGGGTTACTCGGGCAATGATAATAAACTTTACCAAATTTTAATCGAATAATAATGCAAATAATATCAGAAGTTAAGTCTACCAAAAATGTAAATACGCATTCTGCATATTCATTTTATTTTATTTATGTTATTTTATATTGTCACCACTAAGCAGAATTGCTTAGCGCATCGCTTTTGCCACGCGCAGGTACTGGAGACCTAGCTGGTGCACCTAGCAGATATTAGACCGGGTGAGCCTTCAGATTTGCATCCGGAGTCCTGAGTCACCTCACACCTGCAGTGCATATGGTAGGACATAGGATTTTGGGAGCATTTTGTATTTTGGCATTTTGTATTAGTTTGGATTGTAACTATAAACTCTTGTAATTATGTATTAATGTAAACATATGAAATTTCATATTATTGAAATTTTCTACATCATGTATATTGATAAATGAAACGTTGAGAAATATTTATGAATATACTTCAAGTGATGAAGTGAACAGAAAAGTTTTAAAAATTAGTATTGTGATTTGAGATTGAGATTTTGAGATTGACTTGAAATGTGTATAATGGAGTTTGGATTTAGAAATTATATTGGAAGTGTTTTTAAACAGGTTCAGAAGAACTGTTTTTCCAATTTACGGCCGGCACTCTGCCCGATTTTCTATAAAATTTGTGAAAAATTTTGGATTTATAAAAAATTGTAAATAAATGAATTAAAGGGATAAATTGTATTTAAAATATAAATTGGTGCTCCGGCACACTGAGTGGCATATCTTACTTGGCTACACTGTAGACAGGCAAGGGGTGTCACATTTTATGGTATCAAAGCATCGGTTTAGGCGTTTCTGGGCCTAAATAGAGTGCATACCATTGCATTGCATTTGTAAGCATTGAGGTGACATTGATGCAGATCTGTTTGTTTTCTTATTTTGAATAGGATATGGATCCTACTTCGCAAAGAGCAGTTGAAGAAGAGGTAGAGAGTCGTGCTCCACCCAGGGCTGAATCTGGGGGCAGGGGAGAATCTGCTCCACCAGCAGCTGAGGCACCTGCCCAACCTCAGTTTGCTCTATTTCAGCAAATGACTGAATTCTACCGGTAAATGATGGGGGCAATTCCACCACCACAACCACAGCCACAACCACCACCAGCACCACAGAAATCTCATTTGGAGAAATTAAGGAAGCATGGGGCTGTGGACTTCTTTGGGAAGAGGGAGGATGATCCCATGGCCGCAGAAAACTAGTTGGATAGAACCATCAGAGTGCTGAAAAAGCTTAACTGCACCCCCGAATAGAACCTGGAGGGTGCTGTGTCCCTACTTCAGGATGATGCATATCAGTGGTGGGACACAGTAACCAGTGAGGTGCAACCTGAATGGATCACCTGGGAATTCTTCCTCACAGAGTTCAGGAAGAAATATGTTAGCAAAGTGTATTTGGAAGAGCGAAGAAGAGAGTTTATCAGTCTGAGACAGAGACAATTGTCAGTGGTGGAATATGAGTGTGAGTTTGTCAGACTGAGCAGATATGGGAGGGAGATAGTCCCTACAGAGGCAAAGAAGTGCAGAAGGTTTGAAGAAGGGCTCAATGGCAACATCAAAGTCATGATCACAACATTGGAGATCACTAATTTTGCTAAGCTAGTAGATGCTGCATCAAAAGTGGAAAGGGCCAGAATCAATGAACAAAATAGAAGGGAAAGACAGCAGAAGAGGGGTCCAGGTCAGTCCAGTGCATTTTCTATTCCCAGTAAAAAGAGTAAGGGTCCTCCTGCTCAGAGTTCAGGACCACCACAGGGTCAGGGTCAGTCTCAGGGGCCCAGACCGCAGTTCACACCTAGGAGAGGCTAGTCCACACCATCAGTGGGGAGCTCTCCAGGGACGGTGTTCGGGGGACCAGCCCCGGCATCTTCTACCTGTCAGTACTGTCAGAAGTGGCATAAGGGAGATTGTTGGCGAGTGATTGGCACATGCTTATGATGTGGATCTACAGAACACCAGATCAAAAATTGTCCGAAGAGGACTACTACAGTTGCTCCAACACAAACTGACAGACCTGCTTTTACACCACAAAGGGGTAAGAAGCCCGGTAAACCTGAGGCAGCTGGTCCATCACTGAGGCTTGCATCCAAGTCAGCTGAGAGGCCAGATACTAGAGTACCTGCCAGGGCCTATGCCATCAGAGCTCAGGGGGAGTAAGATGCCCCGCATGTCATCAGGAGTACGTTTTCCCTCTACAATACTTATGTGCATGCATTGGTGGATCCATAATCCACTCATTCCTACATTTGCATCAAACTACCCATAGAAAAGGGAGTTCCAGTAGAGGAGAGTGATCAAGACATTCTGGTCACAAATCCACTAGGCCACAGTGTGGTAGTGAATAAGGTGTATAAAGGTTACCCGTTGGGGATTCAGGGATATGAATTCTCGACAGACCTAATTGAATTGCCCTTCTACGAGTTTGACGTGATTTTGGGAATGGACTGGTTGTCACGTCATCAGGCAATAGTTGATTGCAAATTGAAGAGGATTTCTCTGAAAACTTCTGAGGGTAATGAGATTACTATTGTGGGTGAAAGGACAGATTTCCTGTCCAATGTTATCTCAGCCATAGTTGCAAGAAGATTGATGAGAAAAGACTGTGAAGCTTACCTAGCACATGTGGTTGATACTAGGCAGGCTAAGCCAAACCTGTGTGATATACCCACAGTAAGAAACTTCACAGATGTATTTCCTGAAAAGTTGCCTGGTTTACCACCAGAAAGGGAAGCCGAGTTTGCTATTGAGGTAATACCAGGTACAACACCCATTTCTATTGCTCCTTATAGGATGGCACCCACTGAATTGAGGGAGTTGAAAATTCAATTGCAAGAGTTACTCGATAAGAGGTTCATACGCCCCAGTGTGTCACCATGGGGAGCTCCGGTGCTGTTTGTGAAGAAGAAAGATAGAACTTTGAGATTGTATATTGATTACCGGCAATTGAATAAGGTAACTGTGAAGAATAAATATCCATTGCCCAGAATTGACGATCTATTTGATCAGTTAAAGGGAGCCAGTGTATTTTCAAAAATTGATCTCAGATTAGGGTATCATCAGTTGAGGGTAAAGGATGCAGATGTGTCAAAAACTGCATTCAGAAACCGGTATGGGCATTATGAATTTCTAGTGATGCCGTTTGGGTTAACAAATGCACCAGCAGCATTTATGGACCTTATGAACCGTATCTTTCATCCATACTTAGATCGGTTTGTAGTGGTCTTTATTGATGATATTCTGGTGTATTCCAAGACTAGGGAAGAACATGATGAACATTTGAGGATTGTTCTGCAAACCCTGCGAGAAAAGAAGCTGTATGCTAAGTTGTCCAAGTGTAACTTCTTGATGAGTGAGATCTCTTTCCTTGGACACATGGGATCAGCAGAGGGGATTAGAGTGGATCCCAAAAAGATATAAGCAGTGACGGAATGGAAGCCTCCCAGAAATACAACTGAGGTCAGAAGTTTCTTGGGGCTAGCTGGGTATTATAGAAGATTTGTGAAGGGGTTCACTCTTATAGCTGCTCCAATGACCAAGTTGTTGCACAAGAATGTGAAATTTAGCTGGAATGACAAGTGCCAAGCCAGTTTTGAGAGGCTAAAGGCTATGTTGATAGAAGCACCAGTGTTAACACAGCCTGTGCCAGGAAAAGACTTTGTGGTCTACAGTGATGCCTCACATAATGGGTCAGGGTGTGTATTGATGCAAGAGGAGAAAGTGGTCGCCTATGCTTCTAGGTAGTTAAGGCCACATGAACAGAACTACCCTACTTATAACCTGGAGTTAGCAACAATTATCTTCACACAGAAGATATGGAGGCATTATTTATATGGTGAAAAATGCTACATCTATATAGACCACAAGAGACTAAAATATTTACCAACCCAGAAGGAGCTCAATCTTAGACAGAGGCGATGGATTGAGTTCCTAAAGGACTATGATTGTGTGATAGATTATCATCCTGGGAAGGCAAATGTAGTTGTTGATGCTTTAAGCAGGAAGTCCATCACAGCTTTATGATCACTAAATGCCCGTCTATCCTTAGCTCAAGATGGAGCTATTTTGGCTGAGTTGCAAGTGAGGCCAACCCTGCTACAGTAGATACAAGATGGGCAAAGGGCAGATGAAAAATTAATGGCCATTATGGGTAAAATTCCAGAGGGAAAGGAAACTGAATATGAGGTGAAAGCAGATGGGTGTCTATACTACAGAGGAAGAGTGTGTGTACCAGATGATGGGGAATTGAAGACTAGTATTCTGAAAGAAGCACACACTAGTGTTTATGTTATGTACCTGGGAAGCACAAAAATATATAATGATATGAAGCCTCATTATTGGTGGCCTGGTATGAAGAGGGATATAGCTGATTATGTGACTAAGTGTTTGACATGTCAGCAAGTTAAAGCAGAACATCAAGTTCCATCGGGTTTGCTACAGCCTATACACATACCTGAATGGAAATGGGATCGAGTCACCATGGATTTTGTAAGTGGTCTGCCTCTCACCCAGAAGAAGCATGATGCAGTATGGGTGATAGTAGATAGATTGACAAAGTTAGCACATTTTCTGCCAGTTAGGACTGACTACTCACTGGAGAAGCTAGCAGAATTGTATATCAGTGAGATAGTTAGACTGCATGGAATCCCACTTTCCATCATATCTGACCTAGACCCAAGGTTTACATCGAGATTCTGGAAAAAGTTGCAAGAAGCCTTGGGCACACAACTCCATTTTAGCACGGCTTTTCATCCTCAAACAGATGGACAGTCAGAACGAGTAATCCAGGTAAACCTAAGAACTAATTGAATTTTTGCAATTAATAAATTGAAATGATAGTAACAATATGAATTATGTGATAGATACTGGAGGATATGCTAAGGTTGAGTTTGAGGGGAGTTGGGATAGATACCTCCCACTGGCAGAATTTGCATACAACAATAGCTACCAAGCTAGCATCCAAATGGCCCCGTATGAAGCACTGTATGGGAGGAAATGTAGAACCCCAGTGTGTTGGACTGAATTGGGCGAAAATAAGCTGGTAGGACCAGACCTGGTGAAACAGACTGAGGAAAAAGTGAAGATAATCAAAGCTAATCTGAAGGTTACCTCAGATAGACAGAAATCTTATGCCAACTTGAAAAGAAAAGAGATAGAGTATGCAGTTGGGGATAAAGTGTTTCTCAAAGTCTCACCTTGGAAGAAAGTACTAAGGTTAGGGAGAAAGGGTAAGTTAAGCCCCTAATTTCATTGGCCCATATGAAGTCATTGAACGTGTGGGGCCAGTAGCCTATCGGCTAGCTTTACCACCAGAACTGGATAAAATTCACAATGTATTCCATGTTTCTATGCTGAGAAGATATCGCTCAGACCCTTCACATGTCATTTCCATGGAAGAGATTGAAATCCAACTAGACTTGACATATACAGAAGAACCTATACAGATCCTAGCTAGGGAAGTGAAGGAACTGAGAAATAAACAAATTCCACTGGTGAAAGTACTTTGGAGGCACCACAACACTGAAGAGACAACTTGGGAAAGTGAAGAGACGATGAGGCAACAGTTCCCTCAACTGTTTGCATCAGGTGAATTTCGAGGACGAAATTTTTCTTAAAGGGAAAGAGTTGTAACATCCTCACTTTAGCTAGTCCGTACAGTCTACTATTCCGGTGATCAGTGTCGGTCCGGACAGCTAGAATGTCCGCAAAAAATTTAAACTAAAGTGAGGAACCATAATTAACTCAAATATTAATAAGAAAAATTTAGGAAAAATTTTAGAAATAAAATATAACCAAGTTAAATGAGCCGGTGCCCTAGCGATGGGTAACCTAGTGAGAAGTTGCAGTTCTTGCAACTAGGAGCCCTAGACCCGGGAGAAAAATTATAAAATAATTATTGAGATTCCAGAGAAGAGATATTGAGGTTCTTATGGCATTTGAATGCCAAGGAAATGCTTAGAAAAATTTTTCAATCGGTATAGACAATTTTGGCTCGTTAAGCCAAACGGAGGGCATTTTAGTCATTTCGTCTTTAGAGATGATTTTTGGCCAACTTGTCCAGTTAAATAAATAATTTATATAACATAAAATATGATTAAATGTTTTTAAAAATTTAATTGAAATTAATTAGACAAGAAATGGAGAAGAAATGAAAGAAAATAGCATTATGACATCATAATGATGTCATTAAAGTTTTCCCAACCTATCCAATATGGACACATGGCATCAACTTATTTTAAAGAGGCAAAATGGGCTGAAAATGAAACAAAAAATCAGATTTCTCTTCCTCATCTCTTCCTTGCCGTGAACCTCCACCATAGTTACCCATTTGCAAGCTTTTTAAAGCTTGATTTTCCCTAGCTTCCACACCACAAAACCCTAACCTAGCAACACAAAAAAGTGTTCTTATACCTTGGAGATTCTTTTGGGAGCAAAAAGAAAAGGAAAGAAAGAAATCTAGCAAGTGGAGAAACTTCACTCCCTAAAGGTTAGTGACCTAACCTTAATTTTTACTTTGAATACATGTTTAACGACTATGCATGAGTAAGAATTACAAAAGAAAATTGCTAAATTCCACTTGTATGCCATCCCTTATTTTTGGTAGCCATGGTTAGGGTTTGATTGTGTTGAGTTTAATGAAGTTAAAAGGTTGTTATGGTTGCCCACAATATGTATCTACTAAGTGGATTGATGAAATGAAGTGAAAATGCATGTGTGGTAATGTTTGGGTTAGGGTTTGGGGTGGAGAAATGGGACTTTGACCATGTGATGATGAAAATAAGTTTTAAAGGTCAATTAGTGACCATTTAGTTTTGTTTAAATAAAAAATGAAGTGTGCTGAGTGGTGGAGTTTGGGTTTGGTGTGGCTGCCCATGGTGACCTGCAGAATTGGACATGAGTCCAGCAGGTTTGGGCAGTCATAACTTGAATTGTATGTAACACCCCTATTTGTATAGCCTGGTATATTTCACTGTTCCGGTGACCGGAGTCGGTCCGGACAATTAAGGAGATTGGAACCATACTTAAAACAACTAGATAAGCCATAAACACAAATAATTAGTAATTGTCAATTAGTTAAGTATAAATAAGAAAAATAGAACATAAGAAGTTAAACGAGCCGAGAGTCGCAGTGATGGATGACCTTCTCGGGAAGGACTGCAAAGTCAATTTAAACTCGAATTTTCAACCGTAAAATGTGACGCCGTGGTCCTTAGGACTATTATGAACACAGTGGAAAAGAGAAAATCATGAAAAAGAATTGTTAAGCCAGTCAAATGATTAGGTCAGGAAGCTGGAAGAAATATTGAATTATTTGCAAATCAGGTTAAACCGGCGAGGGGCAATTTGGTCAATTGACCCCGAGAGCTGACTCCTGACCTAACTGTCAAATAAAATCGAAGAAAAGAAAATTTCAGAATCGAAAATTAAATTAAAGAACTAATAGAAAAATAAATAAAAAAAAAGAGAAAAAGAAAAAGTGAAGGAAGATGACATCATGCATGACATCATGCATGATGCCATAAAGATTATAATTAATAAATTTAATTAAAGTGATTTGTGGCCTTCCTAAGACATAAAAATAAATAAAATAGAAAAAAGAAAAAAAAGTGGATTATTACATCATCATCTTACCTTATGCATGATGCAATAAAAATAATTTTAATTAACCAAAATTTGACTAAGTCAAAAGCAAGATAAATACTAAAAATTAAAAGAAAAAAATGGGTCTTATTCCTCCATCAAGTGTCGTCCACTTTTCTTCTTTCTCATCTCTTTCTTATTTCCTCCATTGAAGCTTAATTTAAAGCTTCACAAACCCTAAAATCCTCTATTAAATCCCCAAAAATTCTTGATAAACCCTACTTTGGCAACTTGAAAAGTAGATTGAAGAAGAAAGGGAAGGAAGAAAGTTGACCAATTGAAGGATTTGAGCTTTAAAGAGAGGTTAGTGATCTAAACTTGAATATTTTAGTTAAATATTTATGTTCTTAGTTCAATTAACTTAGAATTAAACTTAAAATGAAAAGAAATTAATTATTGGAGGATTAAAGGAAAATTCAGCCAGCTAGGGTTTTGATGTGTGTGCATGAATTTGATTGAATTCAAAGTGAAGGTAAGCTTACATGAGTAATGTTAGTATGCTTGAAATTAGTTAAATGCAACAATTTAGTGAGTTAGGGTTTTGGACACTTAGGGTTTAGAGACAAAAATGTGAGAATTTTGTAAATGATGTCTTTGACCTATTTTGAAGTGAAAAATGGTTAATGGTGACCAAATGAAGTGTGTTGGAACAGTTGGAATTAAGGCCAAATTCGGAAAAATTAACTTTGAGGGATCAAAAATGAAATTTTACAAGTCTAATTGGTATGAGACTAATTGAGAATGAAAATAGACACTAAATAACACAATTTTTATTTAGGAAGCATGCCCAAAAAGTGACCAAAACCTAGTAAATAAATTGACTCAATTCGAAAAATCTCAGTCTGTCCCTGTACAAATTGACCAAATGAACAGTGTTGGTTCATTTGATCATAACTTGAGCTAGACAGGTTAAAATGACCTGAAATTTTACCAGTGGATAGTTTAGATATAGACCTAAAACTTTCATGTAGAACACAAACCCAAATTATGCCATTAACTAAGTCATTTGGCCACCCAAATTTGGTGACCTAAAACTGCCAGAACTAAAATTTGCCCAGAAATTCTGGGTTGTATCTAATCCAGTAGCCATAGTTCAAATGGCTATAACTTGAGCTACAAAACTCCAATTGGAGTGATTCAAAAAGGAGAATAAACTTAAGACAATAGAGAACATTTTCTATGAAGGAAGTTTTGCCAAATTCTAACAGTAAAGTGACCAATGAAACAGTGCAACTTAGGACACAAAAACTGAAAATTTGCAAATTTGTCTAAAAGACTTAGAATTTGAGTAAACAACCAAAACCAACAAATTTAGTGACCAAAATGTGGTATGTGGGTGCAGTTGAAGTTCCCATGCCTATTAAGCCTTAGAAAGTCAACAAATTGACTTGAATAGTATCATGAATAGTAACTCCAAAATGAAAATTTCCAAGAATGTTGGTTTAAGTATATTTGGGCTAGAATTAAGTATTTATGAATTAATTATTGGATTTACTATAAAATAAGGTACTGAAACACTATAAATTTTGTGTTTCAGCTGAAAAAGATCTGGAAGGCCTAAAGGCGATTAAGTCCAGGTTTGTGCACAATAACTTTAAATTACTGTTTTTCCACTGAAAACTTGATTTGCATACATTGTGTTAATTATGGGTTTTGAGAACTATGGTGTTGCCATTTGTTAATGGAAATTTGATTTTGAAAATTGATTGTGTTTGTGCACAAAAATTTTTAAATTATAGTTTTCATAATGGAAATTGATTTGTTATACATTGTGAATGTTTTTGTTTATTATGAATTTCGAGAATGTTGTGTCGCCTATTTTACAATGGAAATTTAGAATGAAAATTAATTATTGATTTGTATGAAATATTTGAACAATATAGTTTTGAATTTAGTTATGGCTTTAAAAATCTTATTTAAAAAATAGTGTGTTGCCTACTTTGTAAATGAAAAGTTTGGAATGAAATATGATTTGTGAATTGTATGAAATGTTTGAATAACTTGATTTAAATTGTTTTTATTCACACTTGGCATGGCAATACTAATATGTTCCTCCTCCACTTGTAGGGTGAGTATGATATTTGATCAGTTTCCTCCCTCTCTGGCTTCCCAGTCTGGGGGTAAGTGTGGATGAGTACTCATTAGCTAGCTAGCCACCTCCTTCATTGATTTCGATTAGTGGGGGTGTTTGCCTTGTCGTGATGTACACACGGCATGTTCAGAAATTTTGTGTTATAGCCTAAGTTGTGTTATTGTTTGGCAACACTATGTTTATTAAATTGTTTGATCAAGTTGTGCTCTATATTAAGCTTTGAAAATTATGATTTGTTATAAATGTGATTTGAAATTTTTGAATGAGGATTTGTTCATAAATGTTTTATATTATGTATTTTATGCTTTATTGTGCACCACTGAGTATTTATATACTCAGCAATAGCTTTAACTTGCTGTCGCAGATAGAGAAAAGGACATAGCAAGCAGAAAGTACTCTGATTAGAGAAGAGCACAATTGAAGAATTTTTGTATGGGTATTTGTCTATACCCTGGTAGTTTAGTTTGATGTAAATATGATAGTATGCATATGTATCTCTATAATTTGAGCAATTATACAGATAAAATAGTAATAATACTATTTTTGAGATTTTGCATCTGTAAATTAACTTATGACTATAAATTAATGATTTAAAATGTAATGTGCATGAGTTATGAAATGTTTTGAGATATTAATTCTTGATTTGAAATTTGGATTTTACATTGAAGTGTTGCTATTGCTGTTGATTTGAAGTTTGGTGGTTGCAAATGGAGTTGCGATTGAGAAATATATTGGGAGTGTTTCTATTTTCAGGTTTTGAAGAACTGTTTTCTCAAAATATAAACAGCACTCTGTCGAAATTTTTATAAAAATTGCAGAGATTTTAAATATCCAAAAATTTGATTTATGTTTGGACTCTAAATGAAGGTTTTTAATATAAAAAAAAAATATTTTACCCACCAATTCCAAAATGAACGAAAATTATTTTAAAATCTCTTGTAACATATTTAATGGGTTACCGGTAGGTGAAGTACGGTAATTCATTAGGTGTACTACGGGAACATGTTACATCTTACGAGGAGTAGGGTGTGACATGTTTAGTGGTATCAGAGCAAGGTTTTAAAATAAATTTTGAACTGTGAATTTGAAATATTTTATCGGTAAATACAACTGCTCAAATGTTTGATATATATGACATATTTACATCATGAATATGCACTAACGGAGGTCAACCTCCTTGTGTTTGTTATCAGAGGGTAGAAAATTTTTGGAAAACGGAATGGAAGAGGGAGATCATTCCGTAGAGCAATCTGTAGAGGTTGAGGCCCGAGGAGAAGCCCCAACACTCCAGAATGTGAGTTGGTCAGCCACTCCAGCTCCTCCTCAAGCACCGCAGTTCCCTGCTCAGTTTACACAGCAGATGGCTGCGTTCTTTTAACAAATTGCGGGAAATGTGCCACCACAAGCTTAGACACAAGCACCTGCAGCACAACCACAGCCTCTGGCTCGGCAATATGAGAAATTAATGAAATTTGGAGCTACAGAATTCAAAGGAACAGTTGATCCACTGGAAGCAGAACAGTGGTTAGAGAGGATGGAACGGGTTTTCAGAAAACTACAGTCTGCTGAAGAGTTGAAGTTTGAATATTCAGTATCACTTCTACAAGGGGATGCATATGAGTGGTGGAAGACCATCCCTTACAGTCTGGTAAAGCCACCGGTCCTCACATGGGCAGACTTTTTAAGGGAATTTCGGCAAAAGTGGGTCCCTGATACTTATGTAGACATGAAGCTGCAAGAGTTTTTAAGGTTGAAACAAGGGGATAGAACTGTAGCAGAGTATGAGTGGGACTTTTCAAGGCTAAGCCATTATGCTGGAAGCTTAGTCTCCACCCCCAGAGACCGGTGTAAAAGGTTTGAGGCTGGGTTGAGGCCTAACTTGAGAATGCAAGTGGTAGGGTTCCGACACCAGAATTTTTCTGAATTGATTTTAGAAGCCCATGAACTGGAAAGGATAGAATCAGAATGGGCAGTGAAAAAGAGTACACAAGAGAAAGAGAAAACTGAAAAGATTACTGGTCAAGCTACTGAGAGTGGCTCTAGGAAAAGAAAACATTTTGAAGGATCTAGCTCGCGCAAATCGGGTAGAGGTATATCTTCTAGACAGAAACATCCCAATCCGATCAGCAAATTCAACAGACACGCAGAAAAATGTTGTTGGACCGACTTTGTGAGACTTGTGGTAAACCACATAGTGGAGTATGTTATAGAACTATAGGAGAATGTTTCAATTGTGGAGGGATTGGTCATTTTGCTAAGGATTGCATAAGTCCACGCCGTTATGGATCATTTGCCACGGCAGAAGAATCAGCCCAAGTTTCTACCTTGAAGAGTTTACCAATAGTTGGTAGAGGTAGAGGCAGAGGTAGGGGTAGTACAGCTAGAAGTCAGAGTACTGTGAATTAATCAGGACAAGGTGATGCTCCAGTAAGAGTATACACTATGCAACAGAAGGACGAGGATGAGACTTCTGGTATGGTTGCTGGTATTTTCTCAATTCTTAACTGAGATATGTATATGCGTAAAAAAAAATTAATTTTGATATGTTAGTGACTAGTCTTTTTAAAATTAATTTTGGAAGAGTTTGTTAGTGAAAAGTATTTGTTAGCACACAAGAACTTGTAAAGTTAATTAGTAAGCCTAATTATGTAAGGAAAGAGAACCTAAAAGTAATTTATAGTAATATAGCTACCTTAGATGCGGGTAAGGGTATTACTGCTGATAGATGTCAGTGGGTACCATAATCAAAATAAGTTAAAGATATTAGTGAATTTAAAAGAAATAAGATATAGGGAAGTTTGTTCTATTGGGATGTATCGTAGTAACTATGCAATATTCTTGATGTTTGTACTGTAAGCTGCAGATTACAGTACTGACTTGGGATTTATTGTGTAGAGCTACGTACTACCCAATAATACACAAGAATAAGAAATATTACAAACAGCATCTGTTTTCGTACAGTTATGATAAGATAAAGTTTTCTTATTGGAAAGGAGTTTGAAAATCCTAACCTGGGATTTAAAACTCTAAAGTTAGAATATTGAAAGGTTATAGTTCAGTACAAAAGAAAATAATGACTACACATCAGTGCAAAATAAGCTATCGAATATCGATAGATAAAAATAAATAGAACAGTAAGAAATGAGAAAAATACTAGATAAGGAATTGCCACCAAGGCAAGCAATTTACTTAAGATGCGTAACGATATTCTGAATTATTTTATCAAGAAAGAAATAAGTTAAACCAAAGCAAACAAGATAGCGCAAAATGACACATAGGCCTTGGTCATAAATGGAGATGGTAAGATAATGGTTATGGACCTATGGCCAAGAAAGAAACGACCACAAAAGAAAATAATTGCTAAAACAACAGCAAGAAAAGACTAAAATATTCTAAACTAAACTGAAGGTTACATCAAATGATTAAGAGATTTGATAAGAAAAGAGTAAAACTAAGTTCTCACCCATAGAATAACACGAGGTCCTAGAAAAATGGATCCACTAGCGCACAGATTTGCTTACCTCTAAAATTGAAATGAATTTGAATCTAACTTATGACAGAAGCTCATAAGAAACTTGGCACACGAGGCAAGCAATCGATGGGTAAATAATATTGGTTAAAGTACTAAGGAACCATCATTCAGGCCAGGAAGCTACTTAGGAGCGTGAATAGGATATGAGGAGACAGCACCTACAACTGTTCGGATACTAATACCAGGTAAAATTTCGAGGATGAAATTATTTTAAGGGGGGAAGAATTGTAACACCCCTATTTGCATAGCTTGGTATATTTCACTGTTCCGGTGACCGGAATCGGTCCGGACAATTAAGGGGATTAGAACCATACTTAAGACAACTAGATAAGCCATAAACCCAAATAATTAGTAATTGTCAATTAGTTAAGTATAAATAAGAAAAACAGAACATAAGAAGTTAAACGAGCCGAGAGTCACAGCCATGGGTGACTTTCTCGGGAAGGACTGTGAAGTCAATTTAAACTCGAATTTCGAACCGTAAAATGTGACGCAGCGGTCCTTAGGACTATTATGAACACAGTGGAAAAGAGAAAATCATGAAAAAGAATTGTTAAGCCAGTCAAATGATTAGGTCAGGGAGCCGGAAGAAATATTGAATTATTTACAAATCGGGTTAAACCGGCGAGGGGCAATTTGGTCAATTGACCCTGAGAGCTGACTCCTGATCTAACTATCAAATAAAATCGAAGAAAAAAAAATTTCGAAATCGGAAATTAAATTAAAGAACTAATAGAAAAATAAATAAAAAAAAAGAGAAAAAGAAAAAGTGAAGGAAGATGACATCATGCATGACATCATGCATGATGCCATAAAGATTATAATTAATAAATTTAATTAAAGTGATTTGTGGCCTTTCTAAGACATAAAAATAAATAAAATAGAAAAAAGAAAAAAAAAAGTGGATTATTACATCATCATCTTACCTGATGCATGATGCAATAAAAATAATTTTAATTAACCAAAATTTGACCAAGTCAAAAGCAAGATAAATACTAAAAATTAAAAGAAAAAAATGGGCCTTCTTCCTCCATCAAGTGCCGTCCACTTTTCTTCTTTCTCATCTCTTTCTTGTTTCCTCCATTGAAGCTTAATTTAAAGCTTCACAAACCCTAAAATCCTCTATGAAATCCCCAAAAATTCTTGATAAACCCTACTTTAGCAACTTGAAAAGTAGATTGAAGAAGAAAGGGAAGGAAGAAAGTTGACCAATTGAAGGATTTGAGCTTTAAAGAGAGGTTAGTGATCTAAACTTGAATATTTTAGTTAAATGTTTATGTTCTTAGTTCAATTAACTTAGAATTATACTTAAAATGAAAAGAAATTAATTGTTGGAGGATTAAAGGAAAATTCAGCCAGCTAGGGTTTTAATGTGTGTGCATGAATTTGATTGAATTCAAAGTGAAGGTAAGCTTACATGAGTATAGAAGTAATGTTAGTATGCTTGAAATTAGTTAAATACAATAATTTAGTGAGTTAGGGTTTTGGACACTTAGGGTTTAGAGACAAAAATGTGAGAATTTGGTAAATGATGTCTTTGACCTATTTTGAAGTGAAAAATAGTCAATGGTGACCAAATGAAGTGTGTTGGAATGGTTGGAATTAAGGCCAAATTTAGATGCAGCATGACCAAATTATCTTTGAGGGACCAAAAATGAAATTTTATAAGTCCAACTGGTATGAGACTAATTGGGAATGAAAATAGACACTAAATGACACAATTTTTATTCAGGAAGCATGCCCAAAAAGTGACCAAAACCTAGTGAATAAATTGACTCAATTCGAAAAATCTCAGTCTGTCCCTGTACAAACTGACCAAATGAACAGTGTTTGTTCATTTGGTCATAACTTGAGCTAGGCAGATCAAAATGACCTGAAATTTTATCAGTGGACAGTTTAGATATAGACCTAAAACTTTCATGAAGAACACAAACCCAAATTATGCCATTAACTATTTGGCCACCCAAAGTTGGTGACCTAAAACTGCCATAACCAAAATTTGCCTAGAAATTCTGGGTTGTGTCTAATCCGGCAGCTATAGTTCAAATGGCTATAACTTGAGCTACAAAACTCCAATTGGAGTGATTCAAAAGAAAGAATAAACTTAAGACAATAGGGAACATTTTCTATGAAGGAAGTTTTGCCAAATTCTAACAGTAAAGTGACCAATGGAACAGTGCAACTTAGGACATAAAAACTGAAAATTTGCAAATTTGCCTAAAAGACTAAGAATTTTAGTAAACAACCAAAACCAACAAATTTAGTGATCAAAATGTGGCATGTGGGTGAAGTTGAAGTTCCCATACCTATTAAGCC
Source organism: Hevea brasiliensis (assembly GCF_030052815.1). NCBI lineage: Eukaryota > Viridiplantae > Streptophyta > Magnoliopsida > Malpighiales > Euphorbiaceae > Hevea > Hevea brasiliensis. Next base: position 101,265,567 of record NC_079496.1, read on the forward strand.
TTAGAAAGTCAACAAATTGACTTGAATAGTACAATGAATAGTAACTCCAAAATGAAAATTTCCAAGAATGTTAGTTTAAGCATATTTGGGCTAGAATTAAGTATTTATGAATTAATTATTGGATTTACTGTGAAATAAGGTACTGAAAAACTATAAATTTTGTGTTTCAGCTGAAAAAGACCCGGAAAGCCTAGAGGCGATTAAGTCCAGGTTTGCGCACAATAACTTTAAATTATTGTTTTTCCACTAAAAACTTGATTTGTATACATTGTGTTAATTATGGGTTTTGAGAACTATGGTGTTGCCACTTGTTAATGAAAATTTGATTTTGAAAATTGATTGTGTTTGTGCACAAAAATTTTTAAATTATAGTTTTCATAATGGAAATTGATTTGTTATACATTGTGAATGTTTTTGTTCATTATGAATTTCGAGAATGTTGTGTCACCTATTTTACAATGAAAATTTGGAATGAAAATTAATTATTGATTTGTATGAAATATTTGAACAATATGGTTTTGAATTTAGTTATGGCTTTGAAAATCTTATTTGAAAAATAGTGTGTTGCCTACTTTGTAAATGAAAAGTTTGGAATGAAATATGATTTGTGAATTATATGAAATGTTTGAATAACTTGATTTAAATTGTTTTTATTCACACTTGGCATGGCAATACTAATATGTTCCTCCTCCACTTGTGGGGTGAGTATGATATTTGATCAGTTTGCTCCCTCTCAGGCTTCCCAATCTGAGGGGTGAGTGTGGATGAGTACTCATTAGCTAGCTAGCCACCTCCCTCATTGATTTCGATTAGTGGGGGTGTTTGCCTTGTCGTGATGTACACACGGCATGTTCGGAAATTTTGTGTCATGGCCTAAGTTGTGTTATTGTTTGGCAACACTATGTTTATTAAATTGTTTAATCAAGTTGTGCTCTATATTAAGCTTTGAAAATTATGATTTGTTATAAATGTGGCTTAAGATTTTTGAATGAGGATTTGTTCATAAATGTTTTATATTATGCATTTTATGCTTTATTGTGCACCACTGAGTATTTATATACTCAGTGATAGCTTTAACTTGCTGTCGCAGATAGAGAAAAGGACATAACAGCAGAGCGAGCTGCTACAGTTAGAGAAGAGCACAATTGAAGAATTTTTGTATGGGTATTTGTCTATACCCTGGTAGTTTAGTTTGATGTAAATATGATAGTATGCATATGTATCTCTGTAATTTGAGCAGTTGTACAGATAAAATTGTAATAATACTATTTTTGAGATTTTGCATCTGTAAATTAACTTATGACTGTAAATTAATGATTTAAAATGTAATGTGCATGAGTTATGAAATGTTTTGCGATATTAATTCTTGATTTGAAATTTGGATTTTACATTTAAGTGTTGCTATTGCTATTGATTTGAAGTTTGGTGGTTGCAAATGGAGTTGTGATTGAGAAATATATTGGGAGTGTTTCTATTTTCAGGTTTTGAAGAACTGTTTTCTCAAAATACAGACAGCACTCTGTCGAAATTTTTGTAAAAATTATAGAGATTTTAAATATCCAAAAATTTGATTTATGTTTGGACTCTAAATGAAGGTTTTTAATATAAAAAAAAAATTTACCCACTAATTCCAAAATGAACGAAAATTATTTTAAAATCCCTTATAGTATATTTAATGGGTTACTGGTAGGTGAAGTACGGTAATTCATTAGGTGTACTATGGGAACATGTTACATCTTACGAGGAGTAGGGTGTGACTTTGTAGAGGTTCAATTGGTGCAAGACTAATTGGATATGAAACTAGACACATAATGTGTCACACCTTACCCCTCTGTAAGGCATAACATGATCCCATAGAATACCTAATGAACTACCGAACTTCACCTACTGATAACTCATTAAGTACCCTACAAGGGATTTTAAAACAATTTTCTTCTTTTTGATAAGTGATGAGCATTTCTAATAAATATTTAAAACAAGTAATTAAGTTGAAAGCTAGTTGAAAATTTTGGCCCATTTTATTTTTCCGCAAATTCTATAAAAATTTTGACAGAGTTTCCTCTGTATTTTGAGAAAACAGTTCTTCAAATACCTGTAAAAAGCACTTCTAAAAGTTTTTCTCAACCACTACTTCAGTTTCACAATTAAACTCAATCAATTTCACAATCATTTCAATAAATTTTTCAAGTTCAAAATTCAATAGTCCTCAAGGTACAGTCAATCAATTTCATACATTCATATTTCTTTAAAGATAAACAATTTATGTATACATCATACAAAAATTTACATTAAGAAAATCCAAACTAAAGTTTATTACAAATTTTATACAGATTTTGTACAAGCTGCTCAAAACCCATCTTCACATGTCCATACATTTCTGTGCATTACATACATCAAAATAAATATTTACGATCAGGGTATAAATTATACCCGATAGCTTCAAAGCAGAACGATCCTCAATCCTCAGCAGCTCAGTCTGCTGCTCCTCTAGTCTCTGTATCTGCGACAGCAATAGAAGCTATCGCTGAGTACTAGGACTCAGTGGTGCACAACATACTAAAATAATCTTTATGCAAAACTTAAATAACATTTATTCAAAAATTTGACTAAACATGAGCATTAAACACAAAACATAAATTATGAGATTTTAATGCAAACCAAGTTCATTTCAAAGTATCAAAACACATTTCATAAAACCCACAGTTAGATCATGCCATTCGAAACAAATAGAATCTCAATAGCCAGAGGCTAAAGAGAAATCACATGAATCTCAATAGCCAGAGGCTAAAGAGAAATCATATCACAAGGCTAGCTAGCTCAAATATATGGATATCCATTCACATCCTCTTCTACTGGCACACCTCAACACTTCTCCAGAGAAGGAATCAAAATTCGAAACTAATTACCCCCACTAGTCGTGCTAGTGAGGTGTTCAAATATATGGTCATGACACTGTGGTTTCAAAACTTATCTTAACAATTTGCTAAACATTGTCATTTCAAATATACACAATAACTTTCACAATTTAAACCAAACATCATAAGAATGCTATAATCCAATATTTCACATTATTCAAAACAATATGCAAAAGATGATTATAAAAGTATATGTTGTGCACAAACCTCAAACGAGTCGCCTGTTGGCCTTGACTCTACTCCTCGGGTTCTGTCCCGGTATTCTTTTCCACTGAAACACGCAATTTTTACAATGTTTCAGTACTAGAACTTAAAATAAATCCAAAATAAACTTAGCTCCACATTTACCTAGCTCTAACGTGTTAAATTCGACGTTCTCGAAATTTTATGTTTCGGGTTACTATTCACTGCACTATTCCAGTCAAATAGTTGACTTTTTAAGGCTTACTAGGTATGGAAACTCTAACTTCACCTACATACCACATTTTGGTCATTAAACTTGTTGGTTTTGGTCATTTTCTCAAAGCTTAGGTCATTTTAGCAAAATTGCCAATTTTCGGTTTTGGTTCTCCGAAGTTGCACTATTCCATTGGTCGATCTACTGTTGGAATTTAACAAAACTTCCTTCATAGAAAATGTTCCTTATTGTCTTAAGTGTATTCTCATTTTTGGATCACCCCAATCGGAGTTTTGTAGCTCAAGTTATGTCTAAAATAAAATTACTGTTCACGTGCACTGTTCATGCTGCAATTTTGGTGCTGGCAGATTTTTGATCCAAATTTGGTCAGTAATTTGATTAAGTTAAGTTCATAATTTGGTCTAACTTTCTTCATATGAAATGTTCTACTATGTCTTAAGTTTCCATCGGTTCAAGAATCGCCTAAATCGGAGTTTTTTAGAGAGAGTTATAACCCTTCAAACATTACTGCTCAATGGAAATTCTGCAGAGTTGAAGGTTTGGTAACTCAACTTTGCTCAATAATTTGAATAGGTTAATGGCATAATTTGGGGTGGTGTTCTTCATGACAGTTTTAGATCTATATCTTATCTAATTGCTGGTAAACTTTTAGGTCAATTTGACCTTCCTAGCTTGAGTTATGACCAAATGAACAGTTACTGTTCATTTGGTCAGTTTGGTGCAGTGGCAGCCTACTCTCATTTCACTTTGGTCAATTTGTTCACCCAGTTTTGGTCAGTTTTTGGGCATGGTTCCTTAATGAAAATTGTGCTCTTTTATGTCTATTTTCATCTCCAATTGGTGGCATATCAATTGGACTTGTAAAATTTGAGTTTTGGTCCTTCAAAGTGGGTTTGGTCATGCTGCCAGCAGCATGACCATTGGACCTACGAATTTGGTTTTCATTTTCACAATTTCCACACATCTCTTTTGGTCATTAATGACCATTTTTCATCTCACAATAGACCAAAATCATCATTTAAACATTTCTCCAAAATTTGGTTCACAACCCTAGCATTCAAACCCTAACTTACTAAATTATTGTATTTAACTACATTTATGCATCTCTATCCTACTACCATACTCATACAAACTTACTAACACCTTTAATTCATTCAAAATACATCAAACTTTCCTACATCTATGGCTGGCCGAAATTTCAGTTTGTCTTCCCCATATTTTTATTTCATTTTAACACATTACAAGCTAATTTAACAACTAATGATGCATTAAAAATGAAAAGTAACAAGTTAACATGCTCACCTCTCTTAAATCCTCAAAACCCTATCTTTAGCTCCTCTTTCTTCTTGAAATTCTCTTCTCAAGTTGCAACTACAAGCTTTAATGAAGTTCTTATGAGAGTTATTAAGGTTGGGTAATGAAAAATTAAGCTTAAAGGTAAGCTTAAATGAAAAGCTTTCATGGAGGATTTGTGGAAGAGGGGAGGCAGCAAACAAGAGAAGAAGAAGAAGGATTTTTCTAATTTTTTTTTGTTTCCTTTATTTATTTAGGCTTAGGGAAGACCATAAAAAATCTAATTTAATAAATATTTAATTAATTCTTTTATGACATCATGCATGAGGTCATGCATGATGTCATCACCTTTTTACTTTTTGATTTTCCTTTCTTTTTTTTTTCTCTTTTTTTCTATCAATTCTTTAATTTAATTCTCGATCCCGAAGTTTTCCTTTCTCTGATTTTATTTGATAGTTAGGTCAGGAGTCAGCTCTCGGGGTCAATTGACCAAATTGCCCCTCGCCGGTTCATCCCGGTTTGCAAATAATTCCATATTTCTTTCGGTTCCCTGACCTAATTATTTGACTGACTTAACAGTTCTTTTTCGTGATTTTCTCTTTTTCACTGTGTCCATAATGGTCCTAAGGACCGCAGCGTCACTTTTTACGGTTCGAAATTTGAGTTTAAAATGACTTCACAGTCGTTCCCGAGGAGGTCACTCATCGCTGTGACTCTCGACTCGTTTAACCTCTTATGTTCTGTTTTTCTTATTTATACTTAACTAATTGAACATTACTAATTATTTGTTTTTATGGCTTCTCTAATTGTCTTAAGTGTGGCCCTAATCCCATTAATTGTCCGGACCGACACTGGTCATCGGAACAGTGAAATCTACCAGGCTATGCAAACGGGGTGTTACATAATGGCACAACTTTGGTGAAGAAACCATGCCCATAAAACCAAACCAAGTGGACCAAAAGCTTGCCCTAATCCAGGTGACCTGCAGTCTGCCTGGGCAAAATAACCAAGTGAATAGTGTTTGGTCATTTGGCCATAAATCAGTGTAGAAAGGTTCAATTGACTTGAAAGTTTACCAGCAACAAGCTGAGATATAGACCAATAACTTTCATGAAGAAACCTAACCCAAATTATGACCAGAACATATTCAACAAGTGAGTTGCAGTCATTATTCATTACACTGTAGATATAGTCAGTCCAGAAATTCCGGACAAAATTTCAATCCAGCCAGTTGTCGTTTTTGGACCATAATTTGAGCTACAAAACTTCAAATGGAGTGATTCAAAAAAGGAAATGTAACTAGACAAAATAAGGAACAACTTTCATGTTGATCAGTTTGCCAAATTTCCACTGCAAAATTAACCAATGGAACAGTAAGGACAAAGCATAAAAACTGAAAATTCTGCCCAACTAACATTAAGCTTAGAAATGGTATTGGCAACTAATACTAGCAAATTTTGAATGCAAAATGTGGTATGTTGATGATATTGGAACCAATGTACCTATTGCCTATGCAAAAGTCAACATTTTTGTTGACCAATGAATGGAATAGTAACACTAAAACTTAAATTTCAAAAATTATGAAACTTAAAAGTATAAAATACCCAAGTATACCTAACAAGATTGGTTTGGATAGCTTGGCATGCCAATAGGGTTCTGTTAGCAGTACTACATATGGCTTCATGCCATTCTGTGTTTCATGGCTTCTCATGCCATTTTGTGACATAATAGCCTTTAGCTATGTTATTTGAATTATTACACTTGGGTTTTAACCCCGATAATTATTATAGCTTATTAATTGTTCTGTTGCACACCGGGAGACACAATGTGACCGATGGTGTAATGGTCCGAGGTACTTAGTACCCAGTGCCAGTTTACCCATTTATCCAATCCAGTCAATTAGTATGGGTTACTCGGGCAATGATAATAAACCTTACCAAATTTTAATCGAATAATAATGCAAATAAAATCAGAAGTTAAGTCTACCAAAAATGCAAATACGCATTCTGCATATTCATTTTATTTTATTTTATTTTATTTTATGTATTGTCATCACTAAGCAGAATTGCTTAGCGCGTCGCTTTTGCCACGCGCAGGTACTGGAGATCTAGCTGGTGAGCCCAGCAGACATCAGACCGGGTGAGCCTTCAGATTTGCATCCGGAGTCCCGAGTCACCTCACACCTGCAATGCATATGGTAGGACATAGGATTTTGGGAGCATTTTGTATTTTGGCATTTTGTATTAGTTTGGATTGTAACTATAAACTCTTGTAATTATGTATTAATGTAAACATATGAAATTTCATATTATTGAAATTTTCTGCATAATATATGTTGATAAATGAAATGTTGAGAAATATTTATGAATATGCTTTAAGTGATGAAGTGAACGGAAAAGTTTTAAAAATTAATATTGTGATTTGAGATTGAGATTTTGATATTGACTTGAAATGTGTATAATGGAGTTTGGTTTTGGAAATTATATTGGAAGTGTTTTTAATCAGGTTCAGAAGAACTGTTTTTTCAATTTACAGCCGGCACTCTGCCGACTTTTCTATAAAATTTGTGGAAAAATTTGGATTTATCAAAAATTGTAAATAAATGAATTAAAGGGATAAATTGTAATTAAAATATGAATTGGTGCTCCGGCACACTGAGTGGCATATCTTACTCGGCTACACTGTAGACGGGTAAGGGGTGTCACAGTGTAGGTACCTTTAATTCGCGAAAATTCGACAGTTGCCCGGGTCTGTGAATTTTCGGCAAGACATACAGGCTATCGAAAAAGTCTTGGAATTGGGTCGAGATTTTGGCCACCCCTGTTAGTAGTATGCCCTAGATCATATCATTTAGTATGTATCTTGTATATTTTTTTATTAATAAAAGGCATTTTCACTTTTCCGTTTACATAATATATTTATGTGTAATAGAAAAGGTCCATTGATATTTTGTTAGAAATTATATTCTTACATTGTTAAGAATATGAGCGACAGTATTTCTAGTACAAAGTATCATAAATAGGTACACAATCGAGGATATTTCATAATAAAGACATGACTTATCCAGAAAGATTGTATTCATGTTTGTTCCCAAGTTATTTATATGAGATATAAATAAGATGGAATGGTGAGTCTCATGCCATATAACAAACATGATAGGCATTTATACATAATAAGTAGGTCGAACCAGTGACACTTATGACAAACACATGGAGTTCACTCTTGTCAATGTATTGTCATAAATCATATCAGTGCATATAATCTTTAGACCTGAGATAGCACAGTTATCTTGTATATAGGTGGTTTGAGTTTGATACTGCTTTCATACTTGTACTATGTGTCATACCCTACCCCTCTGTAAGGCATAACATGATCCCGTAGTATACCTAATGAATTACCAACTTCGTCTACTAATAACTCATTAAATACACTACAAGGGATTTTAAAAACTTTTCTTACTTCTTTTACAGTGGTGAGTACTATTTACAGGTGTTAAAAACCTTTTTGAACTGAAGTGATAAAACTAACACATTTGAATTATTTGGAATTTCTGTAAAAATTTTGGCAGAGTGCCATCTGTATTTTGGATAAAACAGTTCTTCAGAAAACCTATAAAAAGCACTTCAATATATTTCCAAATCTCAACTCCAACATATTTCTCAACCCAACATATTTCTCAACTCAAATCCACAGTAATTTTTCAAAGACTGAGATACAAGAATTATAATACAATTTTTACAAGCCAAAATAACTCATAATTATTTTACAACTTCAAGGTATAATTTGAATTTACAACTGCTCAAAATCAAAAACAACATGTACATACAGTGGTCATACATTACAGTACAAAATGTAAAATGTGGTATACTCATTATACCCGAAAATCTCTCGCTGGAGGTACTAGCAGCCTAGTCTGCACGCCTGTCTCTGTCTACTGCGACAAGAATAAAGCTATCACTGAGACAATGTCTCAGTGGTGCACAATATTAACCAAATACAACTTTAAATCACAATTCATAAATCATATAAATAGTGGATACTTAAAACCATAGTTAATTTCAAGACAGTAATTGTCGACAAGAATTTAAACTCCATTTCTCAATATCACAATAAATTTCAATAAGTCAGATCATGGTTGAATTCAAAAGACAGTATATGTCAATAAGAGTTTAAATTCATTTCACAATCTCAGAATACATATCAATAAATCACACACACAGCTTAATCATGTTCCAAAGTTCAATTCGTCCCAAAAGCCGATGGCTAATGAGGTATCCAATTCGTCCCAAAAGTCGATGACTAATGAGGAATAACATAGCTAGCTAGCAAAAATATGAGTACTCATTCTATTCGTCCTCAACAGGCACACACCTCAACACTTCAGCTAGAGAGGAAATTCAATTCATCCCACTAGACAAGCCAGCAAGGAATACAATCAATATACATGATAGCTGTGGTTTCAAACCATTTACAGTGCTTTTCAATCAATAAGTATCCATCAAATATCATTCAAACAATTTTTCACAGTTTCACAATTTAAAACAATAATATGCAAATAGTCGTAATTTATTTCAATTGAAAATAATTCAAAAGAAATAGCTGTTGTGCACAAACCTCTGATAACTGTCTCCTGGTCTGGACTCAGTGTTTCCTTCCCTTTCTCTGAGTCTTTACTAACTGAGAAACACAATTTGAAGTGTTTCAGTACTAAATTAAACTGTCTCTATCGATAATGCTTGATAAGTAATTCACTGAAAGCTATTATTTGCTTAATCAACCTAATATATCGACTCTCGATGTGTTCTAGGTAAATTAGGTTTTAGTGTTACTAATATGTCACATTCGATAATCTTTTAGGGTTGGTACATGTTACCAATTTCATTTTCTTGTTTAGTGCATTTTATTGCAACTTGCTGGATTCCGGGATACTAGTTTGACCTAGCCGGACAACCTAGTTTCCTCGGTTTTCGGGTTTCGGTCAAAACTACAAACTTGTAGATCTATATCTTATGGAACGCGGGGCAAAATTTCAGGTCATTCTGAGTTATGTAGACCAAGTTATGGTCATTTTACTGTTGCTGGTCAAATTGCACCAAAATTGATCACTTTAGGTCATTTTAGGTCATTTTAGGTTCGGCCAGTTTTTGGACCCGAACTTGTGCAAGCTGTTTGACTTGCTTATGGTCATTTCTGGGCTTTGGTGTCTTCATAAGACTTGTAGATATGGGTCTTAACTATTCATGGGCAAAATTTCAGGTCAAGTGGATCTGTTTTGAGTGAGTTATGGCCTAAACACTAACTACTGCCCAAATGGTCAATTTTCAGGCCTCATTTGCACTTACTCCGGATTTGGTCATTTTTCAAGCTACCTTGCAAGACGAATTTTGGCAAGCTTCCTTCATGAAAGTTGGCACATCTTGTGCCTAGTTTCACCTCCAATTGGTCTCATACCAATTAGAGCCACACACTTAAAGTTAAAGGCCTAAAACTCAAACTGCCTTATTGCATTTCTTGCATACACATCAAGCATCACTTTTAACACTCACCAAACTTAACATTCAAACCAATTCTGGTTGTACCACAACCTAAACATAATTCACAACACATTATAGGTCATTTTGGCAGCTTACAATTACATTCAACATACACCATCAAGTGCAGAATTTTTCAATCCAATTTACAACAATTCAATCACCTTTTTATGCTCATTTACATGTCCCACTTCACACCACCTTACACAGACTCAAACTGCCATAACAACCAACACATTTCAACATCATTATTCCATAAACCAAGCATGAATTCCAGCATTCTTCAAGAGTTAGCAAACTGCCACAATGGTACACTTACATTCCATTACTTTCCAAGCTTTAAATTTCATTTTACATTTACATATACTAAGTATACATCACCCAAACAATTTCCTACACAATATACATTTAATCAATCATTTAATTCACCATTTACAAGCACAAATAAACTGCCTTCAACGTGTTTCCATGGCTGCCAGAAGTACACACCATCATAACTCACCAAAAACTCAAAATTTCTTCATCAATCATTTTATCTCAAGCTTCCCATAAACTTTACTTAAGAAAAAACATAATTTAAACACTTACCTATTGTTGGGGCTTGTTAAATCTTCACCAAATTTCTTCCTTTTTGTTCCCTATAATCTGCCCAAGAGGTATGGACCAAGTTTAATGAAGAGAATTTATGGTTTTATGTTGAAAATGGGAGAGAATTAAGCTTTGCATGGAAAATTTTCCATGGAGAATTGGGAGTGACAATCGGCCATTGTTGGAAGCTTGAAGAAAATGAGTTAGTTAGTGGAGAAATCTGCCCATTTAATGGTTATTATAATCCTTAGTGCTCCACTCACCAATTATAAACTATATTATATGTTTAAATGTGTTAATTAGTCAATTTACCCTCCATTTTTACTATTTACATTAGGTACCCCTAAATTAATTTTTCATTATATTTTCCAAGTGTAATATTATTTATTTTTAATGGACATTTAGGTCAAAAGACAACTCGGGATGTCGAATGACCACAATGCCCCTGTTCGGGTTGTATTCCTGATTTTTCGGTAACACCGGGTTTTGTCCGTTTTTCAATTTCTCACTTTTCTTTGTACTAATTATTTAATTTTCATTTAATATTTCTAATGATATTTATACTTCAATAGGGGTCTATTTAATTCCTAAAAATATTTTCCAGGGTTCCCCGCAGTCCAAGGCTAGTCAACGGTCCACGCCGTGACTTCCCGGTGCGGTCACCCATCGCTAGGGTTCTCGGCTCGCTTAACTTGGTTACATTTCTTTGCTATTATTTTTCCTTTGTTTTTCTTGTATTTTCTTTTCTTGCATTACATTATTTTATGTCTTCTCACTCATAACGAAGTGTAGTTCTAGGCATCCTAGCTGTCCGGACAACACTGGTCACTGGAACAGTAGAACGCACTACCGAACATAGGGGTGTTATAATTCTCCCCCCCTTTAATAAATTTCGTCTCGAAATTTTACCTGGCATTAGTCTCTGAACAGCTGTGGGTGCTGTCTCCTCATATCCTCTTCACGTTCCCAAGTAGCTTCTTGACCTGAATGATGGTTCCACAGCACTTTAACCAGGTATATATGTTTATTCCTCAGCTGCTTCACCTCATATGCCAGAATTTTTATGGGTTCTTCCTCATATGAGAGGTCTGGATTTACCTCAATCTCTTCAACTGATAGTACATGAGATGGGTCAGATCTGTACCTCCTTAACATGGACACATGGAAGACACTGTGTATCCTTGCTAGCTCTGGAGGTAATGCCAACCGATATGCCAAAGGACCCACTCTTTCCAGAACCTCATAAGGTCCGATGAAACGAGGACTCAGTTTCCCCTTTCTGCCAAATCTCATAATCCTCTTCCAAGGAGAAACTTTGAGGAATACCTTATCACCCACTGCATATTCAATATCTCTTCTCTTCAGATCAACATAGGACTTCTGACGGTCTGATGCAGCCTTGAGTCTATCTCTGATCAATCTGATCTTTCCCTCTGTCTGCTGAACAATTTCTGGCCCAATCATCTTCCTTTCACCTACTTCATCCCAACATAAGGGAGTTCTGCACTTTCTGCCATACAAAGCTTCATATGGAGGCATTCCAATGCTTGATTGATAGTTGTTGTTATAAGCAAACTCAATCAAAGGCAAGTGTGTATCCCAACTACCTTCAAACTCAATCACACAAGCCCGTAGCATATCCTCCAATATCTTAATAACCCTCTCAGACTGGCCATCTGTCTGTGGGTGGAATGCTGTGCTGAAGTTCAATCTAGTTCCTAGGGCTCTCTGAAGACTACCCCAGAATCTAGAAGTGAACCTAGGATCTCTGTCAGACACAATTGATACTGGCACTCCATGCAATTTTACAATCTCATATATGTACAATCTGGCCAATCTTTCCAGGCTATAGTCCATCCGAACTAGCAAAAAGTGAGCAGACTTGGTCAATCTGTCAACTATAACCCATACTGCATCATGACTACTCTGTGTCCTTGGAAGTCCTGTGACAAAATCTATAGTTATCCGTTCCCATTTCCACTATGGTACTGACAAAGGATGTAACAAACCAGCTGGAACTTGATGTTCTGCCTTTACTTGTTGACAAGTTAGGCATTTGGAAACAAATTCAACTATATCTCTCTTCATACCCATCCACCAGTAATGCTCTTTCAGCCCTCTGTACATTTTAGTTCCACCAGGATGCATAGCAAAAGAAGACTCATGTGCTTCCTTCATAATGATCTGTCTCATTTCAGCATCATTAGGAACGCACATTCTGCCCTGATGTAGCAATAAACCATCATCTTTCACAGAAAATTCAGGTTTCTTACCCTGCTGGACTTCTTTCAATAGCTTCTGATATTTATCATCATTCTGAGCAGCCATTCTGATCTGATCAATCAACACTGGCTGTACATGCCATGCAAATACTGTCTGTCCCTCATCATCAATCTCTAAACTGGCATGCTGTGCTTTCAATTCATATACCATGGACAAAGGAGAAACTCTGAGACTTGCCATAGTCTTGCGACTTAAGGCGTTAGCCACCACATTTGCTTTTCCTGGCTGATAGTCTATTAAGCAATCATAGTCTTTAATGAGTTCTAACCATCTCCTCTGCCTCAAATTCAATTCCTTTTGGGTGCCCAAATACTTCAAGCTCTCGTGATCTGTGTAAATGTAGCATTTCTCCCCATGCAAATAGTGTCTCCAGATCTTCAGAGCAAAAACAATAGCTGCTAGCTCCAGATCATGTGTTGGGTAGTTCCTCTCATGTGGTTTCAGCTGGCGTGATGCATAAGCAATGACATTCCGATCTTGCATCAGTACACAGCCTAACCCATTGTGAGAAGCATCACTATAAATTGTGTATTCTTTACCCGGAGTAGGTAAAGTGAGAACTAGAGCTTCAGTTAAACACCTCTTCAACTCATCAAAACTTTGCTGTCATTTATCTGTCCACTTAAATTTTACATCCTTCCGAAGCAGCTTAGTCAGTGGAGAAGATAACATAGAAAACCCCTCCACAAACCGACGGTAATATCCAGCTAAACCCAGAAAACTGCAAACTTCTGTGATATTCCTGGGTGGCTTCCAATTAAGGATAGCTTCTACCTTGCTAGAATCTACCTTGATCCCTTCAGCTGACACAACATGTCCCAAAAAGGAGATTTCTTTCAGCCAAAATTCACACTTCGACAATTTGGCGTATAGCTGTTTCTCCCTTAAAGTCTGCAGTACAATCCGCAGATGTCTGTCATGCTCCTCTACATTCCTCGAATATATCAAAATGTCATCAATAAACACCACCACAAATTGATCGAGATATGGTCTGAAGATAGTGTTCATCAGATCCATAAAAGCAGCTGGAGCATTTGTTAACCCGAATGGCATTACTAGAAACTCATAGTGGCCATACCGAGTTCTGAAAGCAGTTTTTGGAATACTCTGCTCTTGCACCTTCAACTGATAATAACCATATTGCAAATCAATTTTGGAGAATACAGCTGCACCCTTCAACTGATCAAACAGATCATCAATGCGAGGCAATGGATATCTGTTCTTTATTGTCACCTTATTCAACTGTCGGTAGTCAATGCATAAGCGGAGAGTACCATCCTTCTTCTTAACAAATAACACTGGTGCTCCCCAAGGTGACACACTAGAGCGGATGAAGCCCTTTTCAAGTAATTCTTGCAATTGTATCTTCAACTCCTTCAACTCTGCTGGTGTCATTCTGTATAGCGTTATGGAGATTGGATCCACACCAGGCATAACATTAATTTCAAACTGCACTTCTCTTTCCGGAGGTAATCCTGGCAATTCATCAGGAAACACATCTGGAAAGTCATATACTGTAGGGATGTCCTTCAATGCTGGACTCCCCACTTGGGTGTCTACCATATGTGCCAAGTATGCTTCACACCCTTTCTAATCATTTTTCTGGCTAGTGCATTAAATGATGTTTGATGGCAATAATCGCTCTCCCCATGTATTACCACATCATTGCATCGAGGAGACCAAAAGTGACTGCTTTCTTGACCTAGTCAATCATGGCATGATGCCTAGCTAACCAATCTATGCCCAAGATGATATCATAATCTCTGAAGGGCATTTCAATGAAATCAGATAGAAAAGTGTGTCCTTGGATCACCAAAGGACAATCTCTATACATTCTATTAACCCTGACCTCCTGTCCTAGCGAACTTGTTACTAGCACCCCAAAGTCCATTTGTGTACATGGAACAGCAATGCAATCAATGATGCTAGCACTCACATAAGAATGGGTAGAACCCGGATCAAATAACACAAACACATCTTGGTTAAAAGTTGAGAAGGTACCAGCCACAACATCAGATGTCTCGGCCTCTTCCCTCTGTCTCATTGCATAGACTCTGACCGGAGCACTGTCTTGCTCTGAATGTTTCACTGTGCCTTGGCTGCCTACTGGGCTACCTCTACCCCTGCCTCTACCTCTGCTAGGTGGTGGTGAACTTAGCAATGTGGCTCGAATCGACCCTTCTGCAGAAGTAGGAGGTGGTCCAACTCTGTGACTACTGGTGCAGTCCTTGGCAAAGTGTCCTGTGCCTCCACAGTTATAAAAGGCTCCAATAGCCTTGTAGCAGATCCCACCATGATTTCTTCCACATGTTTCACATTGGCGGGGAGGGTAGGAACCTCTTGTACTCTGCTGACCAGATAGAGGAGGCTTCTGTCCTGAATATCATCCCCTACCAGACTTCTTGCCACCTTTGCCATGTCCCCCATGATTCTTCCTCTTTCCAGTAGGACCACTGGAACTCTGTTCTACTGATTTTCCCTCTTTCTCTGTCTTCTCTGATTTCTTTTTCTTAGGAGCAGCTTCAGACTCAATTCTTTCCAACTCTAGGGCTTGAGAAATAAGTTCAGAGAAGTTAGTGTGTTTGAAACCGACCACTTGTAATCTGATACTGGGCTTCAAGCCAGTTTCAAACCTCTTGCATCTCTCCCTGCTAGTAGAAAGTAAACTCACTGCATAATGGCTTAGGCGGGAAAATTCTCTTTCATACTCAGCCACTGATCTGCTCCCCTGTTTCAGACTTAGGAATTCTTGTAATTTCTGGTCTACATAAGCATCAGGGACATATTTTTGTCTGAATTCCCTGAGAAAGTCATTCCATGTTAACACTGCAGGTTCTACCAGACTGTGGGGAATGGTTTTCCACCAGTCATAAGCATCCCCCTGTAGCAAAGATACTGAGTATTCAAATCTGAGTTCCTCCGTGCAATGCAGTTTCTTGAATACCCTATCCATCCTCTCTAACCACTGTTCAGCCTCTAGAGGATCTACTGTCCCCTTGAACTCTGTAGCCCCATATTTCATCAATTTGTCATACTGCCTAGCAGGAGACTGTGGTTGTACCACTGGTGTCTGTATTGGGACTTGAGTAGGCACATTACCAGCCATTTGTTGGAACATTGCAGCCATCTGCTGAGCGAACTGAGCAGGAAACTGCGGTACTGCAGGGGCTGGTGCTGCTGAACCACTGACATTATGTAGGCCTGGGGCATCCCCTTGCACCTCAGCCTCAATAGATTGATCGACTGAACGATCACCCTCTTCCATGGTCAATTCGAGGATCTTAGACCTCCTGAACAATTAACACAAGGAGATTTCCTCCCGTTAGTGCATATTTATAATGTAATGTACTGTATGTATCAAACAATGATATTGAGCAGTTGTACTATGAAGAAAGAATATTCAAATAACATGTGAAAACAGAATTTAAAAACTTTGCTCTGATACCACTAAAACATGTCACACCCTACCCCTCTGTAAGGCATAACATGATCCCGTAGTATACCTAATGAATTACCAACTCCGTCTACTGATAACCCATTAAATACACTACAAGGGATTTTAAAAACTTTTCTTACTTCTTTTACAGTGGTGAGTATTATTTACAGGTGTTAAAAACCTTTTTGAACTGAAGTGATAAAACTAGCACATTTGAATTATTTGGAATTTCTGTAAAAATTTTGGCAGAGTGCCATCTGTATTTTGGATAAAACAGTTCTTCAGAAAACCTGTAAAAAGCACTTCAATATATTTCCAAATCTCAACTCCAACATATTTCTCAACCCAACATATTTCTCAACTCAAATCCACAGTAATTTTTCAAAGACTGAGATACAAGAATTATAATACAATTTTTACAAGCCAAAATAACTCATAATTATTTTACAACTTCAAGGTACAATTTGAATTTACAACTGCTCAAAATCAAAAACAACATGTACATACAGTGGTCATACATTACAGTATAAAATGCAAAATGTGGTATACTCATTATACCCGAAAATCTCTCGCTGGAGGTACTAGCAGCCTAGTCTGCTGCCCTGTCTGTCTGTCTACCTGCGACAGCAATAAAAAGCTATCACTGAGACAATGTCTCAGTGGTGCACAATATTAACTAAATACAATTTTAAATCACAATTCATAAATCATATAAATAGTGGATACTTAAAACCATAGTTAATTTCAAGACAGTAATTGTCGACAAAAATTTAAACTCCATTTCTCAATATCACAATAAATTTCAATAAGTCAGATCATGGTTGAATTCAAAAGACAGCATATGTCAATAAGAGTTTAAATTCATTTCACAATCTCAAAATACATATCAATAAATCACACACACAGCTTAATCATGTTCCAAAGTTCAATTCGTCCCAAAAGCCGATGGCTAATGAGGTATCCAATTCGTCCCAAAAGTCGATGACTAATGAGGAATAACATAGCTAGCTAGCAAAAATATGAGTACTCATTCTATTCGTCCTCAACAGGCACACACCTCAACACTTCAGCCAGAGAGGGAATTCAATTCATCCCACTAGACAAGCCAGCGAGGAATACAATCAATATACATGATAGCTGTGGTTTCAAACCATTTACAGTGCTTTTCAATCAATAAGTATCCATAAAATATCATTCAAACAATTTTTCACAGTTTCACAATTTAAAACAATAATATGCAAATAGTCGTAATTTATTTCAATTGAAAATAATTCAAAAGAAATAGTCACAGTGCACAAACCTCGATAATCGTCTCTGATGCCGACTCGTGTTTCCTTCCCTTTCCCTGAGTCTTTACTAACTGAGAAACACAATTTGAAGTGTTTCAGTACTAAATTAAACTGTCTCTATCGATAATGCTTGATAAGTAATTCACTGAAAGCTATTATTTGCTTAATCAACCTAATATATCGACCCTCGATGTGTTCTAGGTAAATTAGGTTTTAGTGTTACTAATATGTCACATTCGATAGTCTTTTAGGGTTGGTACATGTTACCAATTTCATTTTCTTGTTTAGTGCATTTTATTGCAACTTGCTGGATTCCGGGATACTAGTTTGACCTAGCCGGACGACCTAGTTTCCTCGGTTTTCGGGTTTCAGTCAAAACTACAAACTTGTAGATCTATGTCTTATGGAATGCAGGGCAAAATTTCAGGTCATTCTGAGTTATGTAGACCAAGTTATGGTCATTTTACTATTGCTGGTCAAATTGCACCAAAATTGATCACTTTAAGTCATTTTAGGTTCGGCCAGTTTTTGGACCCGAACTTGTGCAAGCTGTTTGACTTACTTATGGTCATTTCTAGGCTTTGGTGTCTTCATAAGACTTGTAGATATGGGTCTTAACTATTCATGGTCAAAATTTCAGGTCAATTGGATCTGTTTTGAGTGAGTTATGGCCTAAACGCTAACTGCTGCCCAAATGGTCAATTTTCAGGCCTCATTTGCACTTAATCCGAATTTGGTCATTTTTCAAGCTACCTTGCAAGCAGAATTTTGGCAAGCTTCCTTCATGAAAGTTGGCACATCTTGTGCCTAGTTTCACCTCCAATTGGTCTCATACCAATTAGAGCCACACACTTAAAGTTATAGGCCTAAAGCTCAAACTGCCTTATTGCATTTCTTGCATACACATCAAGCATCACTTTTAACACTCACCAAACTTAACATTCAAACCAATTCTGGTTGTATCACAACCTAAACATAATTCACAACACATTATAGGTCATTTTGGCAGCTTACAATTACATTCAACATACACCATCAAGTGCAGAATTTTTCAATCCAATTTACAACAATTCAATCACCTTTTTATGCTCATTTACATGTCCCACTTCACACCACCTTACACACACTCAAACTGCCATAACAACCAACACATTTCAACATCATTATTCCATAAACCAAGCATGAATTCCAGCATTCTTCAAGAGTTAGCAAACTGCCACAATGGTACACTTACATTCCATTACTTTCCAAGCTTTAAATTTCATTTTACATTTACATATACTAAGTATACATCACCCAAACAATTTCCTACACAATATACATTTAATCAATCATTTAATTCACCATTTACAAGCACAAATAAACTGCCTTCAACGTGTTTCCATGGCTGCCAGAAGTACACACCATCATAACTCACCAAAAACTCAAAATTTCTTCATCAATCATTTTATCTCAAGCTTCCCATAAACTTTACTTAAGAAAAAACATAATTTAAACACTTACCTATTATTGGGGCTTGTTAAATCTTCACCAAATTTCTTCCTTTTTGTTCCCTATAATCTGCCCAAGAGGTGTGGACCAAGTTTAATGAAGAGAATTTATGGTTTTATGTTGAAAATGGGAGAGAATTAAGCTTTGCATGGAAAATTTTCCATGGAGAATTGGGAGTGACAATCGGCCATTGTTGGAAGCTTGAAGAAAATGAGTTAGTTAGTGGAGAAATCTGCCCATTTAATGGTTATTATAATCCTTAGTGCTCCACTCACCAATTATAAACTATATTATATGTTTAAATGTGTTAATTAGTCAATTTACCCTCCATTTTTACTATTTACATTACGTACCCCTAAATTAATTTTTCATTATATTTTTCAAGTGTAATATTATTTATTTTTAATGGACATTTAGGTCAAAAGACAACTCGGGATGTCAAATGATCACAATGCCCCTGTTCGGGTTGTATTCCCGATTTTTCAGTAACACCGGGTTTTGTCCGTTTTTCAATTTCTCACTTTTCTTTGTACTAATTATTTAATTTTCATTTAATATTTCTAATGATATTTATACTTCAATAGGGGTCTATTTAATTCCTAAAAATATTTTCCAGGGTTCCCCGCGGTCCAAGGCTAGTCAACGGTCCATGCCGTGACTTCCCAGTGCGGTCACCCATCGCTAGGGTTCTCGGCTCGCTTAACTTGGTTACATTTCTTTGCTATTATTTTTCCTTTGTTTTTCTTGTATTTTCTTTTCTTGAATTTCATTATTTTATGTCTTCTCACTCATAACGAAGTGTAGTTCTAGGCATCCTAGCTGTCCGGACAACACTGGTCACTGGAACAGTAGAACGCACTACCGAACATAGGGGTGTTACACTATGTATGGGTATATGGGCATGTGTTGGCTCCTACTAGTTATATATGGAGGTAGGTGTTGATCAAGATGGAATCTGTTCCTCTAAGTAAATAGAGATAAAATCCTATGTTCATTTAATTGTTCTTGATGTTTCAAGTTCCTGGTCAGGACAGATAGATTTATTCAAAAAGAGTTTCTGATGAGAAAAATCTTTTTAATCAAGAACTGGAATTAAAAGAGAATATAATATTCATAACACATGGGGTTTGACATAAACCATGACTCCAACTTAAGTTAGGATTTTGTAACAGAGAGATTCTAGTGCATGGTAACATATGATAATAGGTTCATTTAAGGTAAACCTTATTACTGATTGGGTGGCCATGGCATGCTATGCTAGGTGTTAACCATGGTCTATGAGGTGCATAAAGTATTGTAGAGAAAATCATTTATGGTAAGAAAGAGTTCTGATGATATTAAGAGTTGATATCATGTCTCATTGCCAATTAGTGATGAGCCTAGTAAGTCACACACATATACAAGTAATCACCTAATTAAATATGATTTAATTAATTAATTAAGGAGTTTAATTGATTAATTAAATAGGTTTGGTTTACAATTAGATTGCAAAGTCCCTAGCATAACTTAAAACCAAATCTAGGTTATTGGATGTATAGGATAAGTTAAATTTATATTTAATGTGTTTAAATATAAATTTAATTAATGAGAAATTAATTAATAGAGATTAATTAATTAATTTATATTTGATATAAATTGATTAGAAGAAGAGAAATAATTATTTTGGATTGAGAACTCAAAATTAAGACACAGGGGCATTTTGGTTATTTCACAGGGTGACATGTGGCACCATGAGATGGTGACACATGGCATTACACATAAGCTTGCCAAATGTTTTTAAATCATGTAAGATGATTAAAATTAAGATTAAATATAGATTTGACACTTGGCACAATATGATTGGGTCAATTAAACCTAGAACCAATTAGAGGGTGACATATGGCAAAGGTTTTATGTGTTGACCTACCTATATAAGTGTTGTTATGAAAAGAAAAATTACACAAGCTGCTGCCTTATCCTTGGTGCCGCCACCCAAGAGACTCTCCCTTCTCATCTTCTTCATCTCTCATCTATTCCAAGAGATTAGCAAACAAT
This sequence comes from Hevea brasiliensis, assembly GCF_030052815.1. Taxonomy (NCBI): domain Eukaryota; kingdom Viridiplantae; phylum Streptophyta; class Magnoliopsida; order Malpighiales; family Euphorbiaceae; genus Hevea; species Hevea brasiliensis. Next base: position 101,286,845 of record NC_079496.1, read on the forward strand.
CTCTTGAATTAAAAATACTAGAAATTATTTCTAGTGTCTTATTTACATCTTTAATCTCTTAAAAGGCAAAAGTTAATTTTCTAATTAATAGAAAAAGCTTTAGAAGCTGTTCAAGGGCTGCCATAGGTGTTCTTGGTGTGGACAAGCTAGAAAGACAACATCTGGTGTCCTGAAGACGCATCTCAAAGGCACAAATACACTGCAGTGTATCAAGAGATTAGTGTATTTGTTCTTGATTTAATCTAGGGTTCTAAAATTAATCTGATTAATTCTAAAATCTTAAATGACAAATATAGATTCAAAAACATATTAAAAGAGTTTTAATATGTTGTTTATCATTGAAATCAAATAGATAAAAATAAATCTTACATGATGCATGTGACCCTAGGTAAAAATTTTTGAATTCAATGGTATAAACTTATGTTTTTCACGCTTCTGCTCCTTCAACTCCACTATTGTTAGACGTCCCGAGTGCGTCTCCGGAGTCAGAATTGGTATAGGTAAATTCGAACATTGCTTTTTCGTAATTTTCTAGTGCTTAATGGGATTAAAAATTCATAAAATATTCGTGGTAGCTCAGAAAATTATGATTCCTCTTGCATTAGCTTAGTAATGTTGCTAAGGACCGCGGGGCAAAATTTTAAAATTTTTAGAGCTCATTTGAGTAGTTTTTGCAAAAAGGGCCAATTATAATGACTAAACTGTAATTTTACATATTATGATTGATGACTGTTTGGATGGGCCCAAGAGGGACTGTGTGATGTGATTAAGTTGTGGATGTATGGTTTGTGGATATAAAGTGTGTTTTAAACCCATTTATAGGTTGGGTAGGTCCTAGGTATAGGGGAGACTCTGTCGGATTTTCGGCACGACTTAGGATATCTTTGGTCTTTTTCTTAGTTTGTATTGAGTCAAATTTATTAAATGATTATAATAAAATTGTCATGTGAGCAAGGACAGCCTTCCTCTTCCGCCCAGTAGCCACAATGACTGCGGTTAAGTCTGTGAGTAAAATATTAATTTTAATTGTAATTTTGATATTATTATATGTTCAAGCATGCCCATGTATCACCTATATGTATGTATTTATGTAGTTAAACTCTAAGCACTTTTTATGTTGCATTCACAACTGTTAAAGTGTCATGGATATTGTTTGTGGTAATTTGGAGCAGTGTGTGTGCGTTGGCGTGTGTGTGGTATAGTGTTGGATATGGACAGGACGGGTAGACACGGCTTGAGATCTTCGCTGAGACCTGGTCCTTCAGGGTAGACACGACTTGAGTTCTTCGTTGGGACCCTGTATTGGTTTATTAAGTGAAAGTCCCGCTTGAGTTCTTCGCTGGCAGAGGTTGGATTAAGAGGCTGTATAGGGGATCAGCTCCCATATATATACTATTTGACAGTGTTGGGTGTGTGAATGCTCCAAAATTACTTTTTTGCTGTTATGATATGAAAATATTGACGTTGTTGCATTTCACTCTACAGGGTGCATTAGCTTTAAATAGCTATAGAGATTATGGTTAAAATTGATATTTTACTCTCTGAGTTGAACGCTCACTCCTATTCAATATTTTTCCAAGCTACAGGAGGATCATTGTTGTGGTTAACCTACTTTTCTCCTTCGCAGGTCTTCTATTCATGTTTGTATAATTCTGTTAACTCCTAGAATTTTCGCATGTGTTAGAAATATTTATTTGATTTGAGTCTGTAATATAATTGTCATGTTGGGCCTGTAAACTTATTAAATGCATGTATAGTTGGATTGGATGAGGGAGCCGAACTTCCATTTATTTTTATGACATTTGATTATGTGGAGGGTGAGCTCCCCAATTAATTATATATTGTGTTTACAGGTCGGGTGAGTCAAAAACTTCTTGTTAAAAGGTCCATTTTATGGCCGGACTTTGTCCGGTTGACTTCTTAAAATTAGGCCCAAATGGACCTTAGAGTTGGGTTAAGGAATAGTTAAGCTTACTACGGGCCTCGGGGGCTTTAGCTTGGTCCAGGTCCTAGTGCCGGTCCGGCCCATTGGTTAAGTCGTGACATTAATTAAAAATAATTTTAATTATCTGTGACACCCCTTACCCGTGTACAGTATACCCGAATAAGTAATGCCACACGGTGTACCGGCACACTCTTATATACCTTAATTAATTTATATCATGCTTTTGAATATAATTTATGAAATATAATTTATTTAAGCCATTTATCGAAATTATTATTTATTTGAGGTTCCAAAAATTTTAAAAAAAATCCAGCAGAGTACCAGCTAAAAATGGAGAAAACTGTTCTTCGGAACCTGTGAAAAAAACACTTCCAATATTCATGTCTCATCATCTCACACTCCGATATCAAAATCTCAACAACATTTCTCAATTTCAGTTCTCAATCATCCATCACATGTGATAATCAAGTATAAATCACAATTAGATATTTACTTTTCCATTCACAAATACAATTTTTCATAATTTACATGATCAACAAAATACATTACATAATTCTAAATACATATGAGAAAATAAAAATTTGTTACAAAATGCCAAAATGACACATAGTGTCCTACCAATGCACTGCAGGTGACGAGGTGACACGGACACTGTGTAGAACTGCAGGATGGACTCACCTAGTCTGCGGTCTGCAGTATCTCCAGTACCTATGCGTGGCAAAAGCAACGCGCTAAGCAATAATGCTTAGTTGTGCAATAATAAAATAAAAGAAATAGCAAGAAAATAAATATGTAGTGAATGTATATGTTTAATTTGTTTTGAATTTGTATATCATTAACTTTGTCCACTTTCATTCATTTGGTTGCCCAAGTAACCTACACTAGACGACTGGAGTGGATAAACGGGTAAACTGGCACTGGGTATCGAGTACCTCTGGCCGTCACACCATCGGTCACATATGCATCTCCCGGTGTGCAGCAGCGACTAACAAGTCAGAATACATCAGGCACAAGGCCAAATCTCAATACAAGGTCAGAATGGCTGAAAGCCATGAAATCACAGAATGGCATATTGCCATGTGCAGTACTGCTAACTGAACCCTATTGGCATGCCAAACTATCCAAACTAATCTTGTTAGGTATACTAGGGCATTTGATACTTTAAAATTCTTCAATCTTTGAATTTCAAGTTTTGGTGTCACTATTCACCTCTTTGGTCAACAAAAATGTTGACTTTTAGGTAGAAATTAGGTACATTGGTTTTGGCATTCCCAACATACCACATTTTGCATTTAAAACTTGTTGGAATTGGTCACCATTACCATTTCTAACTTAAAACCAAGAGGGCAGAAATTTCAGTTTTTGAAGCCTAAGTTTACTGTTCCATTAAGCACTGTTGCAGTGGGAATTTGAAGAAATGGAAAACATGAAAGTTGTTCCTTATTTTGTCTAGTTGAATTTCCTTTTTTGAATCACTCCATTTGGAGTTTTGTAGCTCTAGATATGGTCCAAAAACCATAGCTGGCCAGATTTTCATTCTGCAGAAATTACCATATCTACAGTAACATGAACAATGACTGTGATTGCATTTTTGAATAGGTTCTGGCCATAATTTGGGGTAGGTTTCTTCATGAAAGTTGTTTGTCTATGTCTTAACTTGTTGCTGTAAAACTTTCAGGTCAATTGACCATATCTACAGTGAGTTATAGCCAAAACTGTTCATTTGGTCATTTCTACAGGTGCTGTTGCAGGGTATCCGGATTGGGGCTAACTTTTGGTCCTCTTGATTTGGTCTTTTGGGCATGGTTTCTTCAGCAAAAATGTGCCATTATAAGCCTAGTTTCATGTCCAATTGGCCAAACACCAATTGGACCAACACAGCCAAAGATATGCCAGTCCAAGTGGACTGAAATCTCAGCCACCCTTGCTGCTGTCCCTAGGCAGCATACTCATTCACTTTGCCATGCTATATTTCAGTCCAAATTATGGTCAACTTACCTAAAATGATCACTAATTGACCATTAAAATGTTCTCTAACAATTTCCTAAGCCAAGTCAAATTTTCACTTCTCAAAACCCTAATTCCCATCTCCATTTCACACTAGTTACCCTAGTTAACTAGCTAAGTCATTATCCACATAATTATGTACTTCAAACATGATCTCTAGTCCACTTTAAGTCCATCAAAACTATCAAACCCATTCCTTCCATAGGGCTGCCGAAATCCATAGTATGTATACACATAATTTTTGTTCATTTAAGTTACAAATTCTTACTCAATTCAAGTTACTAACATGGAAAGTAAAAGTTTTAAGTAGATAGGTGCACTAACCTCTTGTAGGCAGATTTTTCCCAAGCTCAAAACTTCACTTCCTTTCCTTTTCTTTGCTGCCAAAAGGTTATGCAAGGTGCAAGGATGATTTTTAGTGAAAGGGGTAGGAGGAATTATGGTGAAAAGAGGAGAGAAATGAAGCTTTTTTGAAGATGTCAATGGAGGTTTGGCTAAGCAAGATTTCGGCTGGAATTGGAGAAGAAGAAGGCAGCTGCATTTTTTTAATTCTTTTGGTCTATTTTTGTCTCTTTTATTAGTTAATGATACGGTTGTTTAATTATAATTGGTGGAGACTTTCAAATGACATCATAATGATGTCATATTTGGCATTTTTATGGATTTTTCTTTTCTTTTCATCACTACTCAATTTCAATTTAATTTTTAGTAATGTTTCTTCATATTTTATGTCATATTAATTATTTACTTAACTGGACAAGTCGGCCAAAAATCACCTCTGAAGGCGAAATGACCAAAATGCCCTCCGTTTGGCTTAACGGGTCAAAATTGTCTGTACCGATTGAAAAATTTTTCTAAATATTTTCTTGGCATTCTAATGCCATAGGAACCTCAATGACCCTTCTCTGGAGTCTCAATAATTATTTTATGAATTTTTACCCGGGTCTAGGGCTCCTAGTTGCTAGAACCGCAACTTCTCTCTGGGTTGCCCATGACTTGGGCACCGGCTCATTTGACTTGATTGTATTTCATTTCTAAAATTTTTACTAAATGTTTCTTATTAATATTTGAGTTAATTATGATCCCTCACTTTAGTTTAAATATTTTTCCGGACGTTCTAGCTGTCCGGACCGACACCGGTCACCGGAACAGTAGAATGTACGGAGTTGCTACCGGGAGGGTGTTACAACTCTTCCCCTCTAATTTAAATTTCGTCCTCGAAATTTACCTGATGCAAACAGTTGAGGAAACTGTTGCCTCATCGTCTCTTCACTTTCCCAAGTTGCCTCTTCGGTGTTGTGGTGCCTCCAAAGCACTTTCACCAATGGAATCTGCTTGTTCCTCAATTCTTTTACTTCCCGAGCCAGGATCCGTAGAGGTTCTTCTTCATATGTCAAATCTGGTTGTATTTCAATCTCTTCCCTGGAGATGACATGTGAAGGATCTGAGCGGTATCTTCTAAGCATGGACACGTGGAACACATTGTGGATCTTGTCCAGCTCTGGTGGTAAAGCTAGCCTATAGGCCACTGGACCCACACGTTCAATAACTTCATATGGGCCAATGAACCTAGGGCTTAACTTACCTTTCCTTCCAAACCTTAATACCTTTTTCCACGGTGACACCTTGAGGAACACTTTGTCGCCAACCACATATTCTATTTCTTTTCTCTTCAGGTCGGCATAAGATTTCTGTCTGTCTGAGGCAACCTTCAGATTGACTTTGATTAGTTTCACTTTCTCCTCAGTCTGTTTCACCAGGTCTGGCCCTACCAGTTTGTCTTCGCCCAATTCAGTCCAGCACACTGGAGTTCTACATTTTCTCCCATACAGTGCTTCATATGGGGCCATTTGGATACTAGCTTGGTAGCTATTGTTGTATGCAAATTCTGCCAGTGGGAGGTATCTATCCCAACTTTCCTCAAATTCAATGACACAACTCCTCAGCATATCCTCAAGGACCTGACATATATTTCATGTTATTGTTATCATTTTAGTTCAATAGTTGTATTAATTCAATTGGTTCAATTGTTTACCTGGATTACTCTTTCGGATTGCCCATCCGTCTGAGGATGGAAAGCTGTGCTGAAGTGGAGTTGTGTACCCAAGGACTCATGCAACTTCTTCCAAAATCTCGATGTAAACCTTGGGTCTCGATCAGATATGATGGAAAGTGGAATTCCATGCAGTCTAACTATCTCACTGATATACAATTCTGCTAACTTCTCCAGTGAGTAGTCAGTTCTAACTGGCAGAAAGTGTGCTGACTTGGTCAATCTATCTACTATCACCCATACTGCGTCATGTTTCTTCTGGGTGAGAGGTAGACCACTTATAAAATCCATGGTGACCCGATCCCATTTCCATTCAGGTATGCGTATAGGCTGTAGCAAACCTGATGGAACTTGATGTTCTGCCTTGACTTGCTGACATGTCAAGCATTTAGTCACATAGTCAGCTATGTCCCTCTTCATACCAGGCCACCAATACTGAAGCTTCAGATCATGATACATCTTTGTACTTCCTAGGTGCATAGCATATACACTAGTGTGTGCCTCTTTCAGAATATTAGCCTTCAGTTCCCCATCATCTGGTACACACAGTCTTCCTTTGTAATACAGACACCCATCTGCTTTCACTTCATAGTCAGTTGCTTTTCCCTCCGAGATTTTGCTCATAATAGCCATTAACTTTTCATCTGCCTTTTGCCCATCTAAAATATGCTGTAACAGGTTTGGCCTCACTTGCAACTCAGCCAAAATAGCTCCATCTCGAACCAAAGATAGACGAGCATTCAATAATCTCAAAGCTATCATGGATTTTCTGCTCAAAGCATCAGCAACAACATTTGCCTTCTCAGGATGGTAGTCAATCACACAATCATAGTCCTTCAAGAACTCAATCCATCGCCTCTGTCTAAGGTTGAGCTCCTTCTGGGTTGGCAAGTATTTCAGGCTTTTGTGGTGTGTGTAAATGTAACACTTTTCACCATACAAGTAGTGCCTCCATATCTTCAGTGCGAAGATAATTGCTGCAAGCTCTAGATCATGGGTAGGGTAATTCTGTTCATGTGGCCTTAGCTGCCTGGAAGCATAGGCGACCACCATCCCCTCTTGCATCAATACACACCCTAACCCATTATGTGAGGCATCACTGTAGACCACAAAGTCCTTCCCTGACACTGGTTGTGTTAACACTGGTGCCTCTGTCAACATAGCCTTCAACTTCTCAAAACTGGTCTGACACTTGTCATTCCAGTCAAATCTGACATTCTTGTGTAACAACTTAGTCATTGGAGCAGCTATTAGGGAAAATCCCTTCACAATTCTCCTGTAATACCCAGCTAGCCCCAAGAAGCTTCTGACCTCAGTTGTATTCCTGGGACGCTTCCATTCCATCATTGCTTCTATTTTCTTGGGATCCACCCTAATCCCATCAGCTGACACTATGTGTCTAAGGAATGCAATCTCATTCAACCAAAAGTCACACTTGGACAACTTAGCATACAGCTTCTTTTCTCTCAGGGTTTGCAGAACAATCCTCAAATGTTCATCATGTTCTTCCCTGGTCTTGGAATATACCAAAATATCATCAATAAAGACCACTACGAACCGATCTAGGTATGGATGAAAGATACGGTTCATAAGGTCCATGAATGTCGCTGGTGCATTTGTTAGGCCAAAGGGCATCACCAGAAACTCATAATGCCCATATCGGGTCCTAAATGCAGTCTTTGGCACATCTGCATCCTTCACCCTCAACTGATGATACCCTGATCTGAGATCAATCTTAGAAAATACTCCTGCTCCCTTCAACTGATCAAACAGATCATCAATTCTAGGCAACGGATATTTGTTCTTCACAGTCACTTTATTCAACTGTCGGTAATCAATGCATAGCCTCAAAGTCCCATCCTTCTTTTTCACAAACAGCACTAGAGCTCCCCATGGTGACTCACTGGGGCGTATGAACCCCTTATCAAGCAACTCTTGCAACTGAGTTTTCAACTCCCTCAATTAAGTAGGTGCCATCCTATAAGGAGCAATGGAAATGGGTGCTGTACCCGGCAGTGTCTCAATAGCAAATTCAACTTCCCTTTCTGGTGGCAAACCAGGCAATTCTTCAGGAAATACCTCTAGGAAGTCTCTTACTGTGGGTATATCTCTCAGGTTTGGCTTAGCCTGCCTAGTATCCACCACATGTGCTAGGTAGGCTTCACAGCCTTTTCTCATCATTCTTCTTGCAACTGTGGCTGAGATGACATTGGACAAGAAATCTGTCCTTTCACCCACAACAGTGATCTCATTACCCTGAGAAGTTTTCAGAGAAATTCTCTTCAATTTGCAATCAACTATTGCCTGATGACGTGACAACCAGTCCATTCCCAAAATCACGTCAAACTCATGGAAGGGCAACTCAATCAGGTCTGCCAAGAATTCATACTCTTGAATCTTTAACGGGCAACCCTTGTACACTTTGTTCACTACCACACTGTGGCCCAATGGATTAGTGACCAGAATGTCTTGGTCACTCTCCCCTACTAGTATCCCCCTTTCTACGGGTAAGTTGATGCAAATGTAGGAATGAGTGGATCCTGGATCCACCAATGCATGCACAGGTGTATTGTAGAGGGAGAACGTACCCCTGATGACGTCCGGGGCATCTTGCTCCTCCTGAGCTCTAATAGCATAAGCTCTTGCTGGTGGTCTGCTGTCAGGCCTCTCTGCTGGCTCAGATGCAGGCCTCTGTGATGGTCCAACAGCCTCAGATTTACCAGATTTTCTACCTCTCTGTGGTGCAGGAGCAGGTCTGTCTGCTTGTGTTGGAGTAGCTGTAGTAGTTCTGCGTGGACAGTTCCTCAGCTGATGCTCTGTTGACCCACACCTTAAGCAGGCACCAGTCACTCTCCAACACTCCCCCTTGTGCCATTTCAGATAGTGTGGACATGCGAGTTCTTGGGGTGGTCCTGAACCCCATCCTGAGAGCCGCCCACCGATGGTGTGGATGACCTCTCCTAGGGGTAAAGCGTGGCTCAGGCCCCGAGACCGACCACGACCTTGTGGTGGTGAGAACTGCAGTGTGGACCCTTGAACTTCTTCCCAAATGCAGGAGCTGAACTAGACTGACCTGGGCCCCTCTTCTGCTGTCTATCTCTTCTGGTCTGCTCACTTATTCTTACTTTTTCAACCTTTATTGCAGCCTCCACTAACTTGGTAAATTCTGTGATTCCCAGGGCAGTGAGCTGGATCTTTATGTTGTCATTTAGTCCCTCTTCAAACCTCTTACATCTTTCAGCTTCATTAGGGACTATCTCCCTTCCATAGCGGCTCAATCTTACGAATTCCTTCTCATACTCAGCCACTGACAGCTGTCTCTGCCTCAGATTAATGAACTCTCTTCTTCTCTCTTCCAGGTATACAGTACCGGCATATTTCTTCTTGAATTCAGAGAGGAAGAAGTCCCAAGTTATAATTTCTGGATGCACTTCACTGGACACCGTATCCCACCATTCATAGGCATCATCTTGTAACAGAGATATGGCAGCTTCCAGGTTTTGCTCTGGAGTGTAGTGGAGTTGTTTTAGAACTCTGCCCGTTCTGTTCAATCAATTTTCGGCTGCAACAGAGTCATCTTCTCTCTTACCATAAAAGTCCACTGCTCCAAACTTTCTTAGCCTTTCCAGGTGTGATTTCTGCTGTGGAGCTGGTGGTGGTGGTGGTGCTGGCATTACCCCGACCATTTGTCTAAAGAAATCGGCCATTTGCTGGAACATGGCTTGTGGAGGTGGCCGGTGTGCTGAGCTGGCGGAGTAGGTTCTCCCCTACCCCCAGTCTCAGCTGCTGCAGGTGGAGCATGACTCTCCACTTCCTCCTCGACTGCTCTCTGAGATGAAGGGTCCATATCCTATTCAAAATAACAAAGACAAACAGATCTGCATTAGTGTCACCTCGACTCTTACAAATGCAATGCATGGTATGGACTCAATCTAGGCCCAGAAACGCCTAAACCGTGCTCTGATACTACTAAATGTGACACCCCTTACCCGTGTACAATATACCCAAATAAGTAATGCCACACGGTGTACCGGCACACTCTTATATACCTTAATTAATTTATATCATGCTTTTGAATATAATTTATGAAATATAATTTATTTAAGCCATTTATCGAAATTATTATTTATTTGAGGTTCCGAAAATTTTAAAGAAAATCCGGCAGAGTACCAGCTAAAAATGGAGAAAACAGTTCTTTGGAACCTGTGAAAAAAACACTTTCAATATTCATGTCTCATCATCTCACACTCCGATATCAAAATCTCAACAACATTTCTCAATTTCAGTTCTCAATCATCCATCACATGTGATAATCAAGTATAAATCACAATTAGATATTTACTTTTCCATTCACAAATACAATTTTTCATAATTTACATGATCAACAAAATACATTACATAATTCTAAATACATATGAGAAAATAAAAATTTGTTACAAAATGCCAAAATGACACCTAGTGTCCTACCAATGCACTGCATGTGACGAGGTGACACGGACACTGTGCAGAACTGCAGGATGGACTCACCCAGTCTGCGGTCTACTGGGCTCACGATCAGTATCTCCAGTACCTACGCGTGGCAAAAGCAACGCGCTAAGCAATAATGCTTAGTGGTGCAATAATAAAATAAAAGAAATAGCAAGAAAATAAATATGTAGTGAATGTATATGTTTAATTTGTTTTGAATTTGTATATCATTAACTTTGTCCACTTTCATTCATTTGGTTGCCCAAGTAACCTACACTAGACGAATGGACTGGATAAACGGGTAAACTGGCACTAGGTATCGAGTACCTCGGGCCGTCACACCATCCGTCACATATGCATCTCCCGGTGTGCAACAGAACATCTAACAAGCTGTAAATACATCAGGCACAAGGCCAAATCTCAATACAAGGTCAGAATGGCTGAAAGCCATGAAATCACAGAATGGCATATTGCCATGTGCAGTACTGCTAACTGAACCCTATTGGCATGCCAAACTATCCAAACCAATCTTGTTAGGTATACTAGGGCATTTGATACTTTAAAATTCTTCAATCTTTGAATTTCAAGTTTTGGTGTCACTATTCACCTCTTTGGTCAACAAAAATGTTGACTTTTAGGTAGAAATTAGGTACATTGGTTTTGGCATTCCCAACATACCACATTTTGCATTTAAAACTTGTTGGAATTGGTCACCATTACCATTTCTAACTTAAAACCAAGAGGGCAGAAATTTCAGTTTTTGAAGCCTAAGTTTACTGTTCCATTAAGCACTGTTGCAGTGGGAATTTGAAGAAATGGAAAACATGAAAGTTGTTCCTTATTTTGTCTAGTTGAATTTCCTTTTTTGAATCACTCCATTTGGAGTTTTGTAGCTTCAGATATGGTCCAAAAACCACAGCTGGCCGGATTTTCATTCTGCAGAAATTACCATATCTACAGTAACATGAATAGTGAATGTGATTGCATTTTTGAATAGGTTCTGGCCATAATTTGGGGTAGGTTTCTTCATGAAAGTTGTTTGTATATGTCTTAACTTGTTGCTGTAAAAATTTCAGGTCAATTGACCATATCTACAGTGAGTTATAGCCAAAATTGTTCATTTGGTCATTTCTGCAGGTGCTGTTGCAGGGTATCCGGATTGGGGCCAACTTTTGGTCCTCTTGCTTTGGTCTTTTGGGCATGGTTTCTTCAGTAAAAATGTGCCATTATAAGCCTAGTTTTATGTCCAATTGGCCAAACACCAATTGGACCAACACAACCAAAGATATGCTAGTCCAAGTGGACTGAAATCTCAGCCACCCTTGCTGCTGTCCCTAGGCAGCATACTCATTCACTTTGCCATGCTATATTTCAGTCCAAATTATGGTCAACTTACCTAAAATGGTCACTAATTGACCATTAAAATGTTCTCTAATAATTTCCTAAGCCAAGTCAAATTTTCACTTCTCAAAACCCTAATTCCCATCTCCATTTCACACTAGTTACCCTAGTTAACTAACTAAGTCATTATCCACATAATTATGTACTTCAAACATGATCTCTAGTCCACTTTAAGTCCATCAAAACTATCAAACCCATTCCTTCCATAGGGCTGCCGAAATCCATAGTATGTATACACATAATTTTTGTTCATTTAAGTTACAAATTCTTACTCAATTCAAGTTACTAACATGGAAAGTAAAAGTTTTAAGTAGATAGGTGCACTAACCTCTTGTAGGCAGATTTTTCCCAAGCTCAAAACTTCACTTCCTTTCCTTTTCTTTGTTGCCAAAAGGTTATGCAAGGTGCAAGGATAATTTTTAGTGAAAGGGGTAGGAGGAATTATGGTGAAAAGAGGAGAGAAATGAAGCTTTTTTGAAGATGTCAATGGAGGTTTGGCTAAGCAAGATTTCGGCTGGAATTGGAGAAGAAGAAGGCAGCTGCATTTTTTTAATTCTTTTGGTCTATTTTTGTCTCTTTTATTAGTTAATGATACGGTTGTTTAATTATAATTGGTGGAGACTTTTAAATGACATCATAATGATGTCATATTTGGCATTTTTATGGATTTTTCTTTTCTTTTCATCACTACTCAATTTCAATTTAATTTTTAGTAATGTTTCTTCATATTTTACGTCATATTAATTATTTACTTAACTGAACAAGTCGGCCAAAAATCACCTCTGAAGGCGAAATGACCAAAATGCCCTCCGTTTGGCTTAATGGGTCAAAATTGTCTGTACCGATTGAAAAATTTTTCTAAATATTTTCTTGGCATTCTAATGCCATAGGAACCTCAATGACCCTTCTCTGGAGTCCCAATAATTATTTTATGAATTTTTACCCGGGTCTAGGGCTCTTAGTTGCGAGAACCACAACTTCCCTCTGGGTTGCCCATGACTTGAGCACTGGCTTATTTGACTTGATTGTATTTTATTTCTAAAATTTTTACTAAATGTTTCTTATTAATATTTGAGTTAATTATGGTCCCTCACTTTAGTTTAAATATTTTTCCGGACGTTCTAGTTGTCCGGACCGACACTGGTCACCGGAACAGTAGAATGTACGGAGTTGCTACCGGGAGGGTGTTACATTATCCTTTAAATATTACATAATAATTGTGTATATAGTTTAATTTAACGCCAATTAATATTAATAACATAATATTTAATATTCACTTTTTATAATACATTGAATCGAATATAATTTAATAATAAAATTTTGTATTATATTTTTTTATTATATAATTTGTCATATTATATTTCACCAATAATAATTTATTTTTGTGCTATTAGATAAATTTTATATTTATTTATTGCAAAATGATAATTAAAATTTACTTATATTTAATTAAAAAGACACAATTTTATATTTCTAATATTCAAATATAAAGGAAAAGTGATGGCTTTTTTTTTTTTTATTAGTTTGAAATATTACAACTGACATAACATATTTGAGAGTTGAGATCAAAAAAATATAAAGGTGCTCTATTAATTTCACTATTATAATGTGAGCTGAAATAAAATATATTCCTACTTTAAAATATATGAAATTAAATATAGACCAATTAATAGAGCACATTTTATTAACTTTTCTTGAAAAGGCATTCAGAAACGACAACAAGAGTATTGCATGTCACGTTGATCAATGAACCAACATTTCAGAAAGTTATACATTTATCTATATTTTCTACTTCAATAATTGAATATGTAGCCAAATTCAAATTAGAATAATATTTTCTCTTAATTTAATATTTTTTATATAGAATTTTCATATCACATGTTTTAGAATTTTATTTATTATTTTATAGTATGAGGATTAATTAAATTAATTCTTTAGATTATTATTATTTTTTATAATAATTTATATTTATTTATAATTTTTAATATAATATATTGATAACGACTTAAATTTTTAATACAAAAAATAAAAATATATTGATTGGCTAAGTGGAAAGATCACTTTAAAAATGAATGATGAAATATTTTTTTACTACTATAAATAATAATAAAATTATTAACTGTTTAAATGTATTCGTATAAATGTATGTTATGATAAAATATATGTATTCACCTTATTAGCATCCGTTGCCATCTTCAAATCATGATATAAAATTTGATCTGGCGGCTTTGAGTCTATTTCTATACCTCACACATTGACGTGGCAATTAATTATTTCATCATTAATAAAATATAATTGGGAGAAATGGCTAATAATATGAGAATTCAGGACATATGGGCCCATCGTTCTCTACATTTCCACACATATAACTCAGATACGAAAGTAAAAAAGTGCAAAAAGGAGGGCAAGATGGTAATTTTACTATTTTTAAGAGGGGTAAAAGTGTGCCCTCATTTAATAATATATAATAATGGTTTCAGTTTCTGGGTTATGTTATTTTTTTATTTTTTATTTTAATTAAAAAATAATAAATAATGTTAATATTTAAAATATTAACATTAATAATATAATAATAAAAACTAGAATTTTTTTTCCAAAAATTAAATTTATTTGAATTTAACAAAAAATTGTAAATTAATTGAGGCTAAAATATCATTTTCAACTTATTTGATTCATGAATTTATTTTGACTTATATCCGTTATTAATTTGATTTCAAATTTTAAACCTAAAAATCAAGATTAAAAGAAAACAGAAAAAGAAAAGGAAAAAAAAAAAGAAGTGAGAGGGAATATGTACACTGGCGGACCGCGCATCGAAGCAATGGAGGCCGAAAGCTGACTCTTTATCCTCCCTCTTTTCAAAAAGAAAGCAACGAAATGCACTCAAAATTAGCATAATCACTATGCGCATAAAGCGACGTCGTTTCACTTCATCCTCTTCTTCTTTTTCTTCTTCTCTCTTTGTAGCTCTCGCTCTTTTCTGCAATCCAAACTGGTTCGATCCTCTTTCTCAATTTACGTGTTCTTTGGTTCTTTCCAATGGACCCTAGTCAACGTTTCAATTCGTTAGGGCTTTTCAGTCTTGTAGTGATCCAAAAGCTGATTTAATATTACCTGGATGTTTAATTCTTGTTGAATGAGTTGAATTTTGGGGTTTTCTTTGAATCTGTTCTTTGTGCTTAAGCTGATAATTTTTTGGAACTAATGTTTTCTCACTGAGTAGTGTTTGATATTAATCTGTTTGGTTGATGTGAAAACTAAGATAAGCGAGTGATTATCCTATATAATTTTCTCAGTGACCAAATATAGGGTTAGTTCTTGTGTGATGGGTAACTGAATCTTTTGCCCTTCTATACTTTTGATTTCTCCTCTTGTAAGATGGATTTGAAATTGTGTCTTTGTCGTCTTCTCAATTTTTTTACCGACAATTTTGGCAATTTCCTCGTCATTTCCGTCAAGGACGGGTATTGGGGTCTTTTTTTTTTTTTTTAAATAAATTTTGTTTCCTGATGAAATCGAAGATTTTCTTGGTCTACTTGATCATTGAATTTCAGCAACACAAGTTCATATTCATGTCTTTTGAAGGGAAAATGAAGTCAATTATGATGCTGATACCATTTTATTTTTTTTGTTAAACAGAATCCAGATTGTTAAATTATCCACTGCTAGTGGTGTACAGTAATTTGAGTTTCAGGTTTCAACTTGTTAAAGTATTGGGACAAGAGTAACACCTGTTCTGTTATGTGCATTTGCGAAGTGACATCAAGTTGGTAATCTCTTTCTGAGATTCTATGCTTCTGTCATTTCCAGTTGTGTTGGTGGACTTAGATGGATGTTTCCTCAACAAAGCGGGACTCTGAAAGTAAAACTGAAACCTTCCCATTGTTAATGGAGAGACCTGAGAGTCTTAACAGTAGTGAGCACATTATTGACATACCAAGAAGCAGTGTTGCCTCCCCATCAACATCTCATGATAGAACTTCTAGTGGTTTGGAAGCCTCGCCTCTTGAAAACAGATCTTCAACCAGTGTGAGAACACCCATTTCTCAACCTTCAACATTTTCATCTAACGGACCAAACACCCAGAACTCATCCTTTGTAAGGAGAGGTGAAGCTCGTCGACGCAGGAGCCCGTTGAACTCTGGTTTATGGATTTCTGTTGAAATGGTACTCACTATTAGCCAGATTGTTGCATCGATTGTTGTTTTGTCTGTGTCAAGGAATGAGCATCCACGAGCTCCATTGTTTGAATGGATTGTTGGTTATGCATCTGGATGTGTTGCAACCCTTCCTCTTCTTTATTGGCGTTACCGACAACGCAGCCAGGTTTTGGGGCAAGATTCAGCTCAACCTCGTCAAGGTTCTACGCATATTAGTGTTCCAGCAGGACCCTATTCTGTATCAGTCAGCAGAAATTCAGAAGCAGTTGATCACCGAACTGCTGTTACGTCACCTAGAGGTGGTCAAAATGTTGGAGCAGTAAATGCAAGGTATGAATTCTGATTGTTATTTTTGTTGTTGTTAAACATATTTGCTTGGCTAGGTCTTGGAGTTTTATTGTCCTTGTTGGGAGAAAATTTTTTTGTCCTGTGTGGTTGTTTATATGAGAAATGCTGTTTCAATCTTTTTACTTTAATTTTATTTTTTTGTACGGTGATGCTTTATTCATTATTAGCTATTGAAGCTCCACGTGGATCTAGCATACAGTTACAGCCCACACAATGCTATTCTTTTCCTCAATATCTCAATTGGTAGTATTCTCACTTCAATTTCCTCTAGGCTCTAGATGTGTTACTCATGGAGTCATTTACTAATGATGGATAATAGTGAGCGACTCAGTAGGGTAGCGTATCCCTTTCTTTCTGCAGTGTGTAGATACTTCTGCCATGTTTAGCAGATATTGGAATTTGTATAAAAGAAAAGGGCTAAGGCTTTAACTCTGTCCAGGCGAGGTGTTTGGAAGAGGGAAAAGTCCAGGAATGTGTTAAGTGTGGGACTGGACACTAGCTCTCTGTGTTGTGGATTTGGAATATTCATGTGCATCCTATTTCTTTCTTTGCAGTGTTGATCAAGAATTCATACTCTTTTTACTTAAGTTCATTCATTTAGTGCCATGAACTTGGTTTACATCTATTGTTGATGGCACTGTAGTTGTGTTGTCATAGTTCTTTGCAGTGTTGTCATATTAATTCTTTTTGTTTGCTAGTTGAAATTTATCAAAATAAAAAAAAAAAGAAAGTCTTGTTTAAATTTGATACCTGGTTCTACAAATAAAAAAGTTATTGATCAAAGTTCTACAATTAAAAAAGTTATTGATCAAATGAACTTGTTGGCTTGCAGACTCAAGACTCTGGTTGAATACTTCAAAATGGCTCTTGATTGTTTTTTCGCAGTTTGGTTTGTGGTTGGCAATGTGTGGATATTTGGAGGGCATTCCTCTGCTAGTGAGGCTCCAAACATGTATAGGTGCTGCTCAGTTACATTTTCACTTTGTTCCTTTAACATTCATTTGAGACTTGAGAGAGCACAACATCATTCTTGTGTCCTCTTACTTTGCAGGTTATGTATAGTGTTTCTTACCTTTAGCTGTATTGGATATGCTATGCCCTTCATTTTGTGTGCAACGATCTGCTGCTGCTTGCCTTGTATAATTTCTCTTCTTGGGTTTAGAGAGGATCTGGGGCAAACCAGAGGAGCCACAGCGGAATCAATTGATGCCTTACCAACATACAAGTTTAAGGAGAATCAAAATAGAAATTGTGATGATGGAGATAGCAACTGGGGTGCTGGTGATGGTGGAATTGTGGCTGCGGGAACAGAACAGGAGCGTGTGATCTCTGGGGAAGATGCGGTAAGAGCTTCCTAAATCATCTGTCCTGGTCCCTTCTTGTAAACCTTTACTTTCAGTTGCTGTGTTTATGGCACATACTGTTAACAAAACACAACAATAAACACGTACACATGTAGATTAAAAGAGAGGGAGAAACACAAACACAAGAATTTTATGTGGTTCGGCAAGTGTGTTTACATCTATGGACAGTTGCCTGCTTCTTCACTATTGACAGTGAAAATTTTATAGTCCTATTTATAAAAGACTCTTTGCTCTGGAGTTAATCTATAGGGGTGTTTTGGTACGAGGTTAACATGGGGTAAATGGGTAATTGTTACCCTTGTAACTTTTAACCTCTCATTAATGTTGTTTAGATACTTAGAGATATTAGGTTAACTTTTCACCTCATTAATATTTATACCTTCTTGAGGGGTTAAATGTTAACCTATGAGGGCCTAGGTTAATAATTATCCTCTTTGAAGGTGAAAATTTACAAGAGTAATATTTAATTTTTGATTTTTTAACATTTTACTAAACACAGCCTTATCGTTACACAAATAGGGTCAAGATTTACATAATCACCCCAATAATAAGAACACCCTAGACCATCAATACCGTACCGTAGGAGTGTTGCATTGTCAGGTAGAAACCCTAACAGAAGGTAGAAGAAGAAGAAGATAGAAAGATAGATGGAGTAGAGAAGAAAAGAGAGAGAGAGAGAGAGAAGATAGGAAGATCAAGAAGCAGAGAAAAGAGAAGTACTATTATTCATCCAAAATTCAGAATGCCAATTACAAGTAAGCTAAATCCTTTTTATACACATTTCCCTCTTCCTATAACTGCTCTAACCTCCTTCAACAACTGCAACTACTTGCAATTTTCCCTCCAATTCCTATGACTACTCTAACCTCCTCCAACAACTACAACTACTTAAAATTTTCCTCCAATTACTGATAACTACTTCAACAGATTCCCAGCAACAAAGTCCGTCTACTCACGTGCCCATATGCCCATTATTATCCCTATTTCTACATCTTTTTCTCTTATATGTAACAATACCCTCTCCATGAGAGCATTCTTCACCCCAAGAATGCTGGAAGTCAGGGAACTGGGCCAGTAAAAAGCTTCTGTCTTTCCAAGTGGCTTTCTCATCAGACAAATTAGTCCACTTTACCAAGTCTTGGACTACTTGCTGACTCCTCTCTCCACAGTTTTGGTGTTAAGAAAACCAGCAGGAGCCACAATAATTTCATTCTTGTGCATAGCAGGCAACTGTGTTTGAGGCACCACATTATCTCCTAGCCTCTTTTTAAGGAGATAAACATGAAATACAGGGTGAATGGCTACATTTTCAGGCAACTGCAGCTTATAGGCAACTTGTCCCACTCTCTTTAAAACTTGAAAAGGCCCATAAAATTTAGCTGCCAATTTAAGTTTTTCCTTAATGCCAAAGAGCTCTGTTTATAAGGCTGAAGCTTCAAATAAACCCAATCACTTTCCTGAAATTCTCACTCTCTTCTTTTCTTATCTGCTAGTTGCTTCATCTTGTTTCTAACTTGCTCCAAATTGGTTTTCAAAATATCATGGTTTTGCTGTCTTTGAACATAAAAGTCAGTGACAGCCTGAACTGGAGTTTTAATAGGTAAAACAGCAAGGAAATCAGAGGGATAATACCCATATGAGCCCTCAAAAGGGGTCATTTTTATGGAGCTATGATAGGTAGAGTTATACCACCATTCAGCTAGAGGCAACCACCCACTCCAAGACTAAGGTTGGTGATGACACATACACCTCAAATAGGCTTCTAAGCACTGATTCAAACTCTCAGTTTGCCCATCCGTTTGGGGATGATAAGCACTGCTACAAGAGAGAGTAGTTCCCAACTGTTTAAAGAATTCTTTCCAGAACAAGCTAGTGAACAGCTTATCTCTATCAGTAACAATAGAGATAGGGGACCCATGCAGCTTGTAAATATTGTTCAAGAAAATCTGAGCTACTGTAGATGCTGTAAAAGGGTGAGACAAAGCCAAAAAATGGCCATACTTGGTATAACTGCAAACTACAACCAAGATGGTGTCTTTGCCCCTTTGATTTAGGAAGTTGCTCAATGAAATCCATGGTGATGTGCTGCCAAGCTTGAGAAGGCAATGGAAGGGGCTGCAACAACCCTGGATAAGCAGAATTATCTCCCTTGCACTGAGCACAATCAGCACATTGTTGCACCCACTGAAACACATCTGAATGCATACTAGGCCAGTAAAAATGCTTTTGCTATCTCAAATAAGTGGTGTGCATGCCAGAATGACCCCCTATTGCACTATTATGATATTGAGCAATCAGTTTCTTCCTTAAATCCCCACTAATGCCCGCATACAACCTTCCTTCATAATACAATATCCCTTGCTTCAACTGATACTTGGAATGAGCAGCAACATCTACTGAAAGTTGAGCCACTAAAGTATTAGCTTTATCATCTTGCTCATAACTGGCAATCAAATGGTTTTTCCAAGTTGGAACAATTACAGAATGAAGTGCATAAATCCCTTGAGTAGCAGAATGTGGCCTCCTGGAGAGAGCATCTGCAGCCTTATTATCACTGCCTCTTCTATAAAGAATTTTATAATCTAGCCCCAACAACATATAAATTCCTCTTTGCTGCAAATTTGTGTGAAGTCTTTGCTCCAATAGATACTTGATGCTTTCATGATCAGTCTTGATATAAAAGGTGCCCTGTTCCAGATAATGTTTCCATTTAGAGACAGCATATGTAATGGCCAATAGCTCTTTTTCATAGACTGAAAGAGCTTGATTCCTCACTCCAAAAGCTTTTGAAATATAAGCTATAGGATGGCCATGTTGTTGTAGAACAGCATCCATATCCATACTGCTTGCACCCGTCTCCACTACAAAGGGTTGTGTAAAATCTAGAAGGGACAATACTGATGGTGAAGACATAGCTGCTTTAAGTGACTCAAAAGTCTTTTGAGCAGCTGAAGACCACTTAAACCCATCCTTCTTGAGTAAATTAGTTAATGTTTTACAAATAACCCCATATTGTTTAATAAATTTTATGTAGTGACCCGTGAGGCCAAGAAAACTCCTCAACTCTTTAACTGAAGAAGGGACAGGCCATGAGAGTATGGACTGTATATTTTCTGGATCTGTAGCTACACCTTCTCTAGAGATGATGTGGCCAAGATAATCCACCTGGTCCTGCCCAAAAGAACACTTGGATATCTTAGCAAAGAGCTGCTGGTCCTGCAACACCCTGAAGACAGCTTCTAAATGCTCCAAGTGAGATTCTAAATCTGGGCTGTAAATGAGAATATCATCAAAGAAAACCAGCACAAACTGCCCAAGATATTCCTGGAATATGTGATTCATCAACCCTTGAAATGTAGCAGGGGCATTAGTCAACCCAAAGGGCATAACAATTAATTCACAATGCCCTTGGTGTGTCTTAAAGGCAGTTTTTGGAATGTTTGCCCTTGGTGTGTCTTAAAGGCAGTTTTTGGAATGTCCCCAGTCTGCATACGAATCTGATGATAACCAACTCTCAAATCTATTTTAGAAAACATCTTAGCATCACGTAGTTCATCCAATAAATCCTTGTAGAAAGAGATGATTCTCATTGATTTCAATTAATCTGTACATGGGTATATATATACAATTGATTTCTATAATTGTGTTCTACTAATTAGGAAGAAATCCTAAATAAGAAATCCTAAATAGGAATACAGAATACAGAATATACAGAGAAATAATATAGTGATTGACTTTCCATAACATAGTGATTGACTTTCCATAACACTCCCCCTCAAGTTGGAGCATAGATGTTAATTATGCCCAACTTGTTACAAATGTAGTCAATCCTAGCTCCATTCAGAGCTTTTGTGAAAATATCTCCTAACTGCTCTCCAGTTTTGATGTGTCCTGTTGAGATGATCTGTTGTTGAATCTTTTCACGAATAAAGTGACAATCAATCTCAATATGTTTGGTCCGCTTATGAAACACCGGATTAGAAGCAATATGAAGAGCAGCTTGATTATCACACCACAATTTCGCAGGCAGGGAGGTCTTAAAACCTGTCTCATCTAGTAATTGAAGTATCCACATTACCTCACATACTGATTGTGCGATGGCTCTGTATTCGGATTCAGCACTAGATCGAGAAACTACACTCTGCTTCTTGCTTTTCCAAGACACCAAATTTCCTCCAATAAAAACGCAATATCCAGTAGTTGACCTCCTGTCAACCTTAGATCCAGCCCAGTCGGCATCTGAAAAACATTCAACATTCAAATGCCCATGATTACCATATAGCAAACCTCTTCTGGGCGCCCTTGGATAACACAAAATTTGTTCCAAGGCTTTCCAATGAGCAACGGTTGGGAAGACATAATCGACTTACCACACTAACGGCATAAGCAATGTCGGTCTGAGTGGTAGTAAGGTAGTTCAATTTTCCTACCAATCTCCTGTATCTCTCTGGATCTTCAAACAACTCACTATCCCCTGCTAACAGTTGTAAAGTTGGAGTCATTGGTGCGCTACAAGGCTTAGCACCTAATTTTCCTATCTCTGTCAATAGATCGAGGACATATTTTCTTTGAGACAAGAAAATACCCTTCTTACTTCTCATAACTTCGATACCCATGAAATACTTTAACAATCCCAAGTCTTTGGTCTGAAACTGAGTTTGGAGGAAGGTTTTAAGAGATAAAATACCTGCAGAGTCACTCCCAGTGATAACAATGTCATCCACATAGACTATCAAGAGAATTAGACCTGCCTCAGATTGCCTATAAAATACTGAGTGATCACATTTACTCTTTTGCATATCAAATTCCTGTATTGCTTCACTGAATCTCCCAAACCATGCCCTAAGACTTTGTTTCAAGCCATAAAGAGACTTTCGAAGCCTACAAACTTTACCCAACTCCCCCTGAGCAACAAATCCAGGTAGTTGCTCTATATACAACTCCTCCTGAAGATCACCATGAAGGAAAGCATTCTTGATATCCAATTGATGCAGGGGCCAATCATATGTAGCTGCTAAAGAGATAAACAAGCGAATAGAAGTAAGTTTAGCTACAGGAGAAAAAGTATCAGAGTAATCAAACTCATATGTCTGAGCATATCCTTTTGCTACAAGGCGTGCTTTTAACCTAGCCACAGAACCATAAGGATTTGCCTTTACTGTAAATACCCATTTGCATTCAATAGCTTTCTTACTAGTGGGCAAAGGTAATAGTTCCCATGTACCATTAGCATCTAAAGCCTCCATTTCCTCTTTCATAGCATCACACCAGCCCGGGGCGAGGCGATTGCCTCGTCAGCGATGATTAGGGATAGGAACAGAGTCTAAAGAAGTAACAAAACACCGAGAACAAGAAGACAATTGATTATAAGAAACAAAAGAAGAGATAGGGTAAGTACATGAATGTTTATCTTTACGAAGAACAATGGGTAAGTCTAGATCAGAATCATGGTCAGTATGAGGTACAGGATCTCCCAACGAAGTAGCTGGTGGAGGATCTGAGTCAGGAATCTCCAATCTCCTGGAATAAACATGAATAACGGGAGGTCGAGTAGGTCTAGAGACAGAAGGAACAGGCTGTGGGAGAGGACTAGACATTGGTTGGACAGTATATATTAAGAGATCATCCTCCTCCCCCTGACTCTCATACACAGATGATGGAGGAAAAAATGGAGTGGACTCAAAAAATGTGACATCTGCAGAAACAAGATAACGATTAAGAGTAGGAGAGAAACAACGGTACCCTTTTTAGAGCCGAGAGTACCCAAAGAAGACACATTTGAGAGATTTTGGATCCAATTTAGTAACCTGTGGACGAACATCACGCACAAAATAGGTACAACAAAAAATACGGGGTTCAATAGGGAACAAAGATTTTGTAGGAAACAAAGTAGTATAAGGAATATCCCCATTAAGAACAGAAAACGGTATACGATTGATAAAAAAACATGCCTTAGAAACTGTATCCGCCCAAAAGTGTTTAGGTACTTTCATTTGAAAAAGAAGAGCACGAGTTACCTCAAGAAGATGACGATTTTTTCTTTCGGCCACGCCATTTTGGGATAGGGTATTCACACAGGAAGACTGATGAAGAATGCCATTTTGTGTCATATAAGGTTGAAATTGTGTTGAGAAGTATTCTTTGGTATTGTCACTTCTTAATATGCGCACAAAAATATTAAATTGAGTTTTGATTTCATTACAAAAGGCACAAAAGATAGAAAACAACTCAGAACGATTCTTCATTAAATATAACCAGGTAACACGAGAGTAATCATCAACAAAAGTAATAAAATAACGAAATCCAGTTTTAGATGTAACAGAACAAGGACCCCAAACATCAGAATGAACTAACTCGAAAGGGGATGAAGCCCATTTATTGACTCTAGACACAGAAGGCAAACGATGATGTTTTGCAAACTGACACGACTCACATTCTAGTACTGATAAAGACTGAAATTGAGAACACAGCTTTTTCATGGTAGACAAAGTAGGATGACCCAATCTACAATGGGCTTCAAGAGGTGTTAAGATACTGGAGCAAACAAGCGACCGCGGTACATGATTTTCCAGAATGTAGAGACCACCTGACTCGCGTCCTCTATCAATAATCTGCTTCGTCGTAAGATTCTGAAATAAAAACTGGTCAGGAAAAAAGGAAACAGAACAATTTAAGGTACGAGTAAGTTTACTAACAGAAAGTAGATTAAAAGAGAATTTTGGTAGACACAAAACAGAAGACAAAGAAATTGACGAAGTCGGGTTCGCAGTTCCAGAACCCATGACACAAGAAGTAGAACCATCAGCTAAAGTAACGGTAGAGGAAGTGAGATTAGACTGAAAAGCAGATAGAAGACTAGAATTACCTGTCATGTGATCTGTTGCACCAGAATCAATAACCCATTTGGATGAAGAAGACACAAGGCATGTAGTGGATTTACCTGACTCGTGATCGCGATGTGAGGAACTGGTAGGCATTAGAGATGCCTGATACTGGGAAAATTGTGCAAAATTCTCTGCAGATACCAAAATAGTTTTCTCAGAGGAAGATACTGTAGAATTCTCTGCTGCCATATTTGCCATCGGTGATCGCTGATTTTTCCTCTGAAATTGCAGACAATTATATTTTGTATGGCCAGGTTCATGGCAATAATAACAAATGACTCCTCTTGAGTCCTGATTAGAACTAGCCTCTCCATTACGCTGATTACTTCTGTTGCCTGTAATTCCTCCTCTACTTCCTCTTCTATTACCCTGTTGTCCATTCGGATTACGGTTAATAAGAGCACTACTGGCAGGCTGTAAAGATTGAGTACTCTCTGTACGAAGGACCCGTGTGAGCGTTTCATGCAAAGAGGAAATCTCAGGACTGGAGAGAATTTGAGATTTAGCAGTCTCATACTCTGAAGGAAGGCCTGCAAGAAAATTCATAACAGCCAGTTGCTCCCGTTGGGCCTGCTAAACTTTCACATCAGGGCTAAAAGGCAACAATACATTAAGTTCCTCATATACTCGTTTAAAATCCATAAAATAAGCCGTGAGAGACTTATCCTCTTTCTCAGCACGGTAGAATGCCTTACAAACATCATAAATAAGGGAGATATTTCCTTTACCAGAATACAGAAAATCTAATTAATCTATCAATTCCTTAACAAATACACAGTGATTAATTAAACTAATTACCTCACTATGAATCGAGTTCCGAAGCTGCAAAAACAACCGAGCATCCTCCCTTAGCCAAGTTTGTCGTGTATCATCAGTGGGTGGATCTTTAGTAAGGTGATCATCCTTATCAATGCTACGCAAATAGGCCCTAACAGTCTTACTCCACTCCAGGTAATTCGAACTATTAAGTTTGTGTTCCGTGATCTTAGTCATCACTGGAATTACATCAGAAATAACATTCTTATTGCCTGCCATTTGTTGAGACAAAGAAAACTAACCGAAACGCTAATCCAAAGTACTTATAGCAGCAAAATAATCCAAAATCACAAATCAAGCAAATACCGAAATAGGATCTGAGAGACAAATCTCAGAAGTCATTTAATGGTATACTGGATCAAGCAACAGCACACAGTGGTGGAATGAGGGGGTTGAGGCGACGCCGGCGATGTTGATCGGGGTTGAAACGGCCGGTCGGCGGCCAAGGTCTCTCCTGAGCTGGGTAGTGAGAATAAATACATCCTAGATTGATGACCTGCTCTAATACCATGCAGAAAGAGATGATTCTCATTGATTTCAATTAATCTGTACATGGGTATATATGTACAATTGATTCCTATAATTGTATTCTACTAATTAGGAAGAAATCCTAAATAAGAAATCCTAAATAGGAATACAGAATACAAAATATACAAAGAAATAATATAGTGATTGACTTTCCATAACATAGTGATTGACTTTCCATAACAATCCTCAATCATAGGAATAGGGAATTTATTTTTGACAGTACTATCATTCAATGTCCTATAATCAGTATAAAACCTCCATGTTCCATCTTTCTTCTTTACTAAAAGAACTGGTGAAGAAAATGGGCTAGAGCTTGGCTGAATTACTTTTGAGGTTAACATATCATTCACAAGTTTCACAATTTCAATTGTTTGGTAATGGGGATACTTGTATGGTCTTACATTAATAGGGTTTGCGCCTGGCAATAAGGGAATACTATGGTTATGGGATCTAAAAGGAGGCAAGGAAGTTGGTTCTTCCAAGATATGGCGGTGTTTATCAAGAAGAGATTGAATAGAAGGATGTATAGTACCTTTAGAGAATGAACACAAGAAATTCTCTTGTTGCAGAAAAGAACCTGCAACAGATGGTGCCAACTGCTCCACATAAAAGAGAGGTGATTGAAAATCGTGTCCTTGCCTGTGAATTAATTTCCCAAAACTAACACATTCCTGCAATACACAAGATTCACCACCATCCTCGGTTCCTTATAATGTTACCTTATTTCCATCCTTACGAAAAGAAATCTTTAACCCTTCAAAATCAAAAAGTATAGGATTAACACTCTTCATCCAATCCACTCCAAGTATTATATCAAAACTCCCCAAATCTAAAATCCTCACAGGGAAAGAAAATTGATGCTTCTGGACTTGCCAATGAAAAACGGGGCACATGGTAGAATTCACTATTGTTCTGCCATCAGCCACTCTCACTACTGAGGGAGGAATCTGTACCAGAGGAATCTTTAATTCCTTAACAATTCTTTCATCCAAAAATGTATTAGTGCTACCACTATCCACAAGAATCACCAACTGCCTATCTTTGTATGTTCCAATAAGTTTGATAGTGTCCATACCCTGACTACCCTCAATTGCATGAATTGAAAGGGTCATTTCAGGTTGGTCCTTATGTAATTCCTCTTCTGCCATAAGCACTATTCCTTCCTCTACTGCCTCTTCCACACTCTTCTGATCATGCTCCTCCAATTGCATAGCTAGGGTTGTTTTAGGCTTACAATGGTGGTCTGGAAAAAATTTATCTCCACATCTATAACAGGTTCTAGCTGGTTTAGAATTCCTGGTTGTACTTTGGTTGACAGAACCGATACTTGCAACAGAACCGATACTTGCAACAGAAGTAGGTTTTGCAGAATTTGCAGAGATGGTTTTAGGTTTTGAACTATCATTTGGAGATTTGGTTGGATAGGGAAAATTCTGATGCAATTGAGAAGTTTAATATGTTAGAGATGGGTTATTTTGAGTGAATGCAGGACTGGTATTAGAAGAAATTGGTTTATAAGGACTGAAAATAGGTTTAGGAGATAACTTGCCACTGTATTGCAGCAATTGTTCTTGCAACTTTGCTATTTCGAAGGCATAAGCAAGATTAATAGGCCTAAACATCCTCACCATAGGCCTAATTTCATCCCTCAGACCCCCTATAAACCCTGACAAGAAATAGTTCTCATCCAATGCAGGCAAAACTCTCTCTATTTGTACCCTTATATCTTCAAATTTGTCTTGATAATCATTAACAGACCCTTCTTGCCTAATTTTCATAAACTCTTCAACAATATCCTCCAATCCTTGTTCCCCAAACCTTTTGCACAGATCTGTTTCAAACACTTCCCAGGACTGATTGAGTCTTCCCTTAATCTAGTTATGATACCAAGCATCAGCCTTGTTAATCAAATATAAACTTGCTATTGCAACCCTCTTTTCCTTTGGAACTTCATAAACCTCAAAATATTTACAACATTTCCTAATCCAAGCTCTTGGATCCCCCCCCTTCAAAGGCCACCAACTTAATTTTAGGAAGCATTTTCTGGAATTTTTCTGAATTAATTGCAGAACTGGAATTACTTTAACCCTCATTCTGCCCATTAACCAACTCCTTTGGAATAGGTAACAATCCTTTCCCACTTCCCAAATTAGAATCTTTTTCCCCAGGATCCACTTCTTTGCCCGTACTTTCTAGCAATTTTCCCACAGCAGCAGCTAATCCCCTCGTTGCAGATGCCAATCCCTCAATTGGTTGTTTACATTCCACAACATTTCTATTAGATTCCTTAGCATTCTTGTTAATTTCCTCCCCTACCTGTTTCATATCTCCTCTAAGTTTCTCCACATCCCTTCTGGTATCCCGAAAATGCCCATGAAGAACCCTAACTTGTTCCTCTAGATCCGCCAGTCTTACAGCCTCCGGACCCACCACAACAGACCTAGTCATGCCTTGCGACTCTCAACAATCCAATTCCAGACCAAGCCCACCCACACACAAGCTCTGATACCAAATGTCAGGTAGAAACCCTAACAGAAGGTAGAAGAAGAAGAAGGTAGAATAAGAAGAAGATAGAAAGATAGATGAAATAGAGAAGAAAAGAGAAAGACAGAAGATAGGAAGATCAAGAAGAAGAGAAAAGAGTAGTATTATTCATCCAGAATTCAGAATGCCAATTACAAGTAAGCTAAATCCTTTTTATACGCATTTTCCTCCAATTCCTATAACTGCTCTAACCTCCTTCAACATCTGCAACTACTTACAATTTTCCCTCCAATCCCTATAACTGCTCTAACCTCCTCCAACAACTACAGCTACTTACAATTTCCCTCAAATTACTAATAACTACTTCATCAGATTCCCAGCAACAACTTCCCTCTACTCACGTGCCCATATGCCCATTATTATCCCCATTTCTATATCTTTTTCTCCTATATGTGACATGCTTCTACACCCCCAACTAACTGCTGACAGGCTAAACAAAAATATTCTTTACTATTGGTAGAGCTCTTCCCTTTACTGGGGGGCCTTTAGTAAACAATAAATTTTTCAATGACAAATATGAGCCATAACAGATTCATACTCTGAGGATGTTGTCTTGTTCATAATGGTGATGAGATTGTAACTGTGACAGGTTTGCTGCATTTGTTTGGCAAAATATGCAAACAATGATGAGCTGAGGGAGTTACCCTGTTCGCATTTTTTCCACAGGGAGTGTGTGGATAAGTGGCTGAAGATCAATGCTTCCTGTCCTCTTTGCAAGAGTGAGGTCTGTGAAAGTTTTATGGGTTCACTCTCTGGATCAAATTCTGGTCAGCAACGGGTTGAGGGTAGGGTGGGCAATGGCTTGGCCAGTACCATGTTTTGATCTTCATCATGGAAAAAGGGTAACGCAATATATATGAATATATATTACCAATTTGACATTTTGTAAAGTGCTATTGTAATTTTTTTTTTTTAATTTTTAATATGGATTGAGAAATTTCTATAAGAATGTATGCGACCCCTTTCTCAATTTGCCCTTTTTAATAGCCAAAATCGAACTTTTGCCATTGGTGCTGGATGTTGGAATAGGAGTATTGTGTTGTTTACTTATTTTCTGGTTATG
This sequence comes from Hevea brasiliensis, assembly GCF_030052815.1. Classification (NCBI taxonomy): domain Eukaryota; kingdom Viridiplantae; phylum Streptophyta; class Magnoliopsida; order Malpighiales; family Euphorbiaceae; genus Hevea; species Hevea brasiliensis. Next base: position 101,316,425 of record NC_079496.1, read on the forward strand.
TATTCTTTCTCATTTCTGAAGGATTGCTGGATGCACAGGAGCCAGTTTCAATTGGATACTTTTCAGTGGAGGTGATACCTATCTCAGGTTCTCCACTAAAGAAAGTGCCTTGCAAGTAACTGTTTAAATGGGTAAGAGAAAAGATGGGAATGCTTCCTACTTCCTGGAGAAATGGAGATAAATTCAGTGACCTTTCCTCTTTTGATGCTTTGGAATTGGGAGAGTGGATGCCAAGGTATTTAACATGTTCAAGATGTCATTCTAATCATGGTTAGAGAAAAAGAGTGTTAAGGTTAGAGAAAAAAAAGCATTGGAATTGCTTTTGGAAAAGCATAGCATATAATGTTTTTGACAAAAAACAAATAAAATAACAAGGTGTTTAGAGGCTGTTTTTGTCTTGGAACTCTTTTTTTTTTTTTTTTAACGATTTTGTTTTGGTAACAAATGAATAAATACAGGCCATTGGCTCACATTTTATCAATACCCTATTGATTAAAATTTGTCAAAAAATATTCAATTTACAATATGTAATTTTGAAAACATTTTATTAAAATGTGATGATTTTAAAGAGAAAAGTTTAATTAAAAAAAATATAAACATTGTGTGCCAATTTTTCCAGAGCTTAAAAATTCGATGTCACATAGTTTTGAATATGATTCCAATGTTAATGAGTTTTTAATGTGATAGAAATGATGACCTTAGGTATATTATTGCATAAATTCATCGTTTCACTGCATTTTAATTAAATATTTTTAAAATTTTACATATAGTTTATATTTTATTTTTTTATAATTAAAATAAAAAATTAAATAATTAGTTGAATCAAATATTAAGTTAAACATTAAAAGTTTATTAATAATTATGATTTAATCATAATCATGATTAACCTTAAAAATAAATAACAATTCTCCACATCAAATAGTAATCCAATCAAAATTAGAAAATGAGGACCGTCAATTTTTTTGGAATAATTGTACAAAGCGGCTAAAGTCGAATTAAGGTTTTAGCAGAGCGCATCACAAAAAGAAATCTCTGCTTCTTTGGTTTCTTTCCTGGAATCCAGTTTTTTTTTTTTTTTTTTTTCATCCCCTGCCCCTTGCTAGTCGGATTATGTGTTTACTGTCTGCATCTCTGAATTCGATGTATGTATGATTTTTGCAGTTGTCTGTTTGTGGTAGTTTTGCATGCAAGTTGAGATGGTTCTCTGGAAAGGACATCCATTTTTGAAGACCTGTTTGTGGTTGATTGATAGTTTGTCTTTTGAGTTTGGAGTTATTGTAACTCTGTGGGGGTTCTCTTTATGGTTGAGGCGGTAAGCATCTCTAGGGTCACAAAGCATGTTCAGCTATTGAATGATCAACCCTGCAGACTAAAAGAGACTAAGGGCTTGTTTAGCATTATTGTTGAAATTGTTATTAAAAAATTATTTTTTTAAGTATACTAGTTAAAAAGTGTTAAAAAATAATTAAAAATTAAATTTGATAAGTTTTAATCATAAGAACACTAAAATAATAAAATAATTTTTTTTAAATTATTTTTTTAATAATATATAAAATAATATTTTTATTAAAAAAATAATCTGATAATTTCATATTATGAAACTCAATATTAAGCAGGACTTTAATTAGCGAGTGGGCTTTGCTCGATGCCATCCTCTCGAAGCCTAGATCTTTGGCTTGCTTGTTGATCTCGAGGTTATATTACCAACAGGGATGCTGGGCTTTAGTAGGCGTTTGCTTGATGCTTCGTTAGTTCAGACTAAGCTCTTGTTACAGACATCCGCATCTTTTTTTTCCTTCTTGTCGATCCAATTCTGATTCAAAGAGGGCAACAGCGTGGAGGAAGACTTGCATCTTCTCCTTAGGAATTTTTAAGGTTTCTAATGTTTTGGGCTAATTTTGAATTTCTTAAACCTTTTTATTTGCTATTGAAATGCCTGAAAATTGTAATGTGTTTAGCTATTATGGAATGAAACTTATTTAAAAAAAAAAGCACAAAAGTGGCCACCTTTATACTTTTTGATAAATTATGAAACTATTGAAACTTTGAGTGTATATATATATATATATATATATATATATATATATATATATATATATATATATATATATATATATATATATATATAAAACTCTCATTATAAAGGTTCATATCTCTTGAAAAAAATAATATTATTTTTTGTTAGATTTTTTTTTCAAAATTTAAAATTTAATTTTTTTAAATTATAAATTTTTTTTAATAATTCTTAAAACAAGTTATAAATATATTAAAAATCCTTAATATGAGGTCGATTATGTAATACTCTGACCATACCACATATTATTATTCATTTTGATCCGATTAGATCTTATATATTTGTTTTGTACGCTTGGCTTCTAAAATCATGATATGTAATCACATAAAGTCATGTTCTTGCGTATACTTTTAATTTTTTATTTCTTTTTCAATGCAGGATGATTTATTTTTGCCCCTTTTATATCAGATCATTTACTTACTGTAATAAGCTCTTATGATGTTATAGGCCCATCAATTTTTGCTCAATTTATCTTTAAACCACCATCATATTAAGGGAAGTTAGCTCTAATAATATCCAACAATCGTATAATATTATATGCTTTGGTACACTTATACTTCATTAATTTGTCCCTTAAGCTTCATCATCATGGTAGGGTCTAAATTATAATTAAAATTAAAATTGAGGGTGTTAATTTAAAATTAAAATTAGAATTATATGTTTTAATTTTATTTTGATTTTTATTTAATTAAATTTAATATTTAAAATTTTTAAAAATTTCAATTTTATTTCAAAATTGATTCTATTAATTTTGATTTAGTTTTAATAGATTTTAATCCGATTTATGTTCTGAATTGATTTCAATTTCAATTTTAAACCGGTCTTTAGCCGGTCTACTCCACGTGTCATGTTAATCCCCACCGCACCTTGCGTGTGACACCGGTACACAAGTCTTGCGCTGTGCTTTATATATTTATCCTTAGTTTACCTTTCTAGGGTTTGTTTATCACAAACCAAAATAGCATACGAATTTCCGTTCCCGACTCTGTTTCTATTCACACTTGCTATTCAACTTTATCTCCGGCGTATCTCCGGTCATTTACCGGTCTCCACCGCCTCACCCTAGGCCAAATAATAGGTTTGTCGTTGAATCGATTTTTTTCTAGAGCCATGTTTTTTAATTTGGTGCCTCCATGATTGCTTGTCTGGGTTTTGTGCTTCTCAGATTCTAATCAGTGCTCCTTAATTTGGGAGTGCTACTAGTTGGTTTGTTGATACTGTTGTGATGATTCTGAAACATTCAGTTTGTGTTTTTATTAGTGACGTTGATTCGATTGGTGAGACTTGATTTCATGTTTTCGCGTATGTGTGAGTAAATTGAGCTGCCTGCGTAGTTGGGTTCTTGAATTTTATGATTTTTACGACTGATAATTATTAGTTGGTTATTTATTATTAATGGGATACTTTTGTCTTCTTGTTTTGAGTCTGGGAAGGGCTAATTGAAATCATGTAACTGCTTTTTTATTGTGTGAAATTGAAGTATCCTGTTGGATATTGTAGCTAAAGTTGATTTTTTTTGGAAGGTAGTTCACGTTACTGGCTGTTTTCATCTGAAAATCCATTTTTTATCATGTTGTTACTCATTTCTATTATATTAAGTTTACTGAACAGTGTTTTTGCTTTTGAACTCATTGATTTTGGTTTTTCAGATGCAATCTTAATTGCTTATTTACATTCAGTATTTTGATGACATGTTGTAGCAATATGAATGCTCTGAATGGTTTACATTTTCATGCTTAATATGCTATTGATGAGGTCTATATCATTCCTTCTCTTGTTTGCTATATGGTTCTGAGTTGAAGCACTTGTGTATGTGATTGGTTTTTATTTTATAATTTTGCATAAAAGAAAGAGGTGAAGAAATATATTATTAATAATTCATTGGATCATCTTATAATTCTGTGCAGTACATTGGTGCGTAATGATGTTTGCTATGGGGGAAAGAACAGTTTCCCGTAATTTCAAATGCATAAATTTTTAAATGAATTTTAGTTATGATTTTATTTTGTGAACTTATGCCTGGACTAGGCACATGTGAGATGGTGCTTGGGAGTTGCATTGGTGTTCTTGAGCTATGTAGAAACAGAATGAGTTGCAACAATCTTAGAAGTTGGTGACATTTTCATCTAGCAAAGTTATCATAAACATATCAGTCACGTCCTTAAATATATAAGCTATTTTTCTTTTATTTATTTGTGTGAGTATTGGAGCAATTTTCTGGTCAGTGGTGAAACATTGGGATGCCAAACCTAAGTGTGGGTGAAGTCTTGAAAGCAGCCACTTCATGCAAAATGCTGAAGTTTAGGACTGTTACAAGAAGACCTTACTGGAACCCAGCTTAGATGGAAAATTTATCAAGTGATGGCTTTCCATTTTTTATTAATATGTATCTCAAGGAGTTTATTAGTGAATGTCTTTATATTCTATCATTTTTGTAGTCCCCCCTGCCTATGCATCATTATCATGTATAACTAATGGAAATGTATGAGTTCGTGTTGTATTGTATTAACTAGTCTACCGATATTATGATGACACAAACAGAAGTATAGTAAGAATTCTGTTAACGAACCAGATGTGTAGTAATTGCGTGCTTATTTTTTTATATGTGCTTTGTAAAACAATGGGACTGGTAAATCAGGAAAAATGCAGATGCTAGAGGGTTCCGGTTTGCAACGTTACCCTAGTAACTGTCATCTAAAAGCAGTTCAAGGAACTAGCTATTGTTCACAATTTTTTTATCTGAAAAATTCAAATCTTTGCTTTTATACTGCAATCTTTATCTACGACGTAAGGTCGTGCGGTTAGCTGTAGTTAAATTATATTTACTTATTATAAATAGAAGTGCATGAAGGCGTGTAAAGCTGAGGAAATAATCCTACAAAGAAAATTGGTCTTCTATAATGCCTAACATAGATCATGAATTCCATTCTAAAACTAGTGCTTTTGTTGGGCAATGCGCTGGATAAAAAGTTGTTTATTGATTTATAAAAATTTCTTTAGTTTTGTCAATAATTGACCACTCAAAATAAAGAACAATGTCTTTGTTTTGATGAAAACTGCAATGGCAATATTTCTAGTCAATTCTTGAGGGACGATAATGATATAAAACTAATACTTTCATCAAGAAAGTAGTTGTATATCTAGAATAGGCTTGAGATCAATAGAAGAAGTCTTTGAATGATATAAATATGTTGTATATTGGCTGTGATTCTGTTGCAGCAAGTTAAATATCTAAGTTGATCATATCTTTATGGTTGGAAGTGAAAAATGAGGATAAATTTTAATAATTGTCCCTGAACTTATGAGATGGTAATATAATAGTCCTTCAACTTAAATATGTAACTTAAATATGTAACATGAAACTCCTACTTTTAAATTTTGTATTGTAAAATTTATTTGACCTCTAATAATCGATTTTTCGGTTTTAATAGTTTCTTTATTTTTTTTTAACAATAAGCTATTTATAATAACAAATGTAAAAAAGTTAAATCTATTAACTATGGTTTAAAAATATTAAAAAAATTATATTGCTCAATAGACAAATTAAGATTAAAAATTCTAGAAATGGTATATCTATATTAAATCGGATCATGGTTTTAAACAATAATAGTGTTATTGATGTAAAGTTGTGGGATAATGGTGTTACAAATGATAAAACTGAAGGATAATAGTATTATGAATGACAAAGTTGAGGACAATAGTGAAGGATATTCTTGTCATACGTAGCATGAGAGAGGAGAGAGAAATGCTGATTAAATGTCATGTTGGATTTGTCCATGTCAGCATTTAATTGGGAAATCAATGATTGGAGATCGGAGGGAATTTATTGGGCAAAATTTAAAAGTTGAGGGAGTTCTATGTTACATTTTTAAGCTGAGGGACTATCCTGCCTTAAATTTAACCTGGAAAAAAAAAAGTGGATATAGGTGATATTCATTTATGTCTCTTAAGAGATCTTGTTCATGGTTGTTTGAAAACCACTTTGTTGATTATTTGAGTAGCTCTTTAGCAGCTTGAGGACATTCATCTTGATTTTTGTCATACTAATGTTATGTTGTTTTGTATTGCAGTAGTGAAGTGCGCATGTGTTATGGTGTTAGTCTAGCATGTCCAACAATCTTGTATCACAGCAATTGCCGATGCAGGGCATCCAAATGGGTCAGCTGGAACCCATTTCAAACAATTTACACTCATCAATACAAATGGGAATAATTGGACAAGGGATCAATGGTCCTGCATTTCAGCAGATGTCAATGCCAAATATGCAGATGGGAATGATGGGGCCAGGTCCCACTGATGCGCAATCACAACATATATCAGTGTCAAGCAACCAAGCACAGCCATTTGAAACTATGCCTAATAATAATGTTTTGCAGAAATTATCAGGATCAAACATGCAAGTGGGACAGATGGATCCACAGGCATACAATCTGGCATCAGAACAGTTCTTGTTACCTAGCAAGCAACTGGGAGAGATGGAAACCCTGTTGAACAATGTGGGATCCCAGCAGCCGTCAATGTTGAGTAAGCGAAAGGCACCTATCGAACCCATATTCAACAATCCTGGATTGCAGAAGTTGTCAATGCCTAACAAGCGGGCTGCACAAATGGAGCATAGGCCATGGTTGCAGCAAATGTCTGTACCAAATAAGTTACCAGTGCATATGCAATTGCAGTCCAATTCTAACACTTCTGGTTCTCAGCGTTCGCAAGCACCATCTAAGAGATCAACTTCTAGCAAAGCTGGTCTGCAGCAGTCATCAATTCAGAGAAATTATAGTGGACAACCATCTCCAAAGGTTCAAAATGAGTCATCTGAATCTGTAAGATCTAAGCTAAGAGAGTCATTAGCAACTGCACTAGCTTTGGTTTCTCAGAAGAAGGATAAAAATGAGGCTGCTACTGCAGGACCAATACAGGAAAATTCCCAACCTTCTGAACAAACTTCTGGAACTGCTGATGTGTCTGAAGAATGCAGGGGATCTTTGCCCACCAAGATGGATCCTTTAGCCCAACAGTGTAGTGCTGTTCAATATATATCTCAAGAAATTTCTTCTAATAATACTGTTGATTCTATGCAGACCTCAAAAAATGATGGCCATGACAGTCAGTCAACTATTTGTTCACGTGATGAGGATGCTTCATTTAGTGACAGTTTTTTTGTCAAAGATGAACTTTTACAGGGAAATGGGCTATCCTGGGTGTTGGAACCTGTGAAGATGGAATTTAAAAAGGACGTTGGAACTGCCCAGAAACAGACAAATCCAGAGGTTCTCTGCATGGACAGTGAAGGACAAGCAGCTCCATCACCCCAAATTTTGGCTACTAAAATCGAAGCAGAACTCTACAAATTATTTGGTGGAGTAAACAAGAAGTATAAGGAGAAGGGCAGGTCTCTATTATTCAATTTGAAGGATCGTAATAATCCTGAATTGAGAGAGAGAGTTATGTCAGGAGAAATTCCCCCTGAGAGACTTTGCTCTATGACTGCAGAGGAGCTTGCATCTAAGGAGCTTTCTCAATGGCGGATAGCAAAAGCTGAGGAGCTTGCTCAAATGGTGGTATTGCCTGATTCAGATGTTGACATGAGACGTTTGGTGAAGAAAACACACAAGGGCGAGTTCCAAGTAGAAGTTGAACCCCAGGATAGTGTCTCTGTGGAGGTTGCCATTGGGGCAAGTTCACTTGCTCGTACACGACCCAAACTAAAGGAGAAGGAAGTCTCTTCGCCCTCTAAACCTGATCAAAAGAAAGATAAAGTAAATGCTGCTAGTGAAAAAAATAGTTCAGAGGACCGGAATGTTCTCATGATACCTTCTAGTGAAGGGAGTGACTTGATGCAAGGGCTTATGGTGGATGATGAACTTAAAGATGCAGAATTTCTTCCTCCAATTGTTTCCCTTGATGAGTTCATGGAGTCCCTTAATTCAGAGCCACCATTTGAAAATTTACCTGTGGATAATGGAAAAATGACACCTGCCTCTGACAAGGGTGATTCACAAGTCAGCTTGGAATCCAAGTCTCCTGATGCAACTCCAAGAGATTCACGTGACACTACCTCCGGTAAACCTGATGTTATGGATGTGAAGAACACAAAATTGGATGCTGATGATAAATCCACCGACAATCATGTGAAATCAAACGTGGCACCTCCTCTTGCCATGCCCAAGGGTGAACGTGTTTGGGAAGGCTTACTTCAGCTGAATATTTCATCCACGGCCTCAGTTATTGGCATTTTTAGAAGGTGAGTTTCACAACACCAGCATCATATGATGAAGTTGTTCCACATGCTACTAATAGTTGTCTTCTCTTGGCGTGTTATTTTTTCTGAACTAGTTTTTAAATCCGCATATAGGATTGAAGCGTTTACAGTTTCATTATGCTGGTTAAATTAACCAGTGTTTGTAAATCTTAAGTTGTTTTTGGGAGGGCTTCTGTGTTTTGTAGTTGTCATTGAATTATGTGGATCTGACTTTTTATTATTTATTTATTTATTTTGTAGTGGTGAAAAAACTTCTGCAAAAGATTGGTCTGGCTTTATTGAGATTAAGGGGAGGGTGAGAATGGATGCATTTGAGAAGTTCCTCCAAGAGCTGCCGATGTCCCGAAGTCGTGCTGTTATGGTATCTCAAGTTTATTTTCGTTGTACTAAATTTTGGTTATGTTACTACTGCCCCCAAAAGAGGGATATTATATCCCTTTGTATTGACCTTAGTTTGCTATCGGTGCAGTATCAGCATGGGGTGTTTCCAACCATGGCCAGTGACATTTGTGTTAGGATAATGAGAGTTTGTATGAATGCTTTGCAAGAGAGAAACTTAAATCAGGGGTCACATCAAAGGAAAATGATATTTATTTTTGCAAGAGAAATAAACCCTGTTTTAAGGTTGAAGGAAAATTTGTCACGTCCCATAAAAATCAGAATTCATCTTCTGGATCTGTGATATGCAAGACATTGTTGGTTACCAAGCAAAAAAAAAAAAAAAAAAAAAAGGACTTGGTCACAAAAAATAGGCTGTGCTTGAGGCTATTTAATAGTACATTTTGTGTAATTAAATCTAAGGTTTATTGCGATAACGTTTCTACTGGATGAAAATGAACAGGAACTAATTATCTGTTGCTTCTTAGCTGAATTTAGATAATTGATTGATGGAAATTTATCTTAAGATCTCAATCAATCTGAAAGAGTTACTTTAACGGAAGCCCTTACAAAAATAGGAGATGTTTCCCAGAGAAGCATATATAATTACGAGGCTTTATTGAAAAAATAGCATATTTTATTTTGTAAGTTTTTACATAGCCAGGTGTAATACAGATTTTAATAGAATTCATTGGTCAGTTAGTACATCCTTTTCCCATTATTTGCTATAAGCAATCTTGTTTGTGGCATCATTACTTCAATTCTCTTGTATCAGTGTGTTGATGGATGCTTGTTTTGCAGGCTCTGCACTTTGTTTGCAAGGACGGGTCTACGGAAAGTGAGCGTGCAGGTCTCAGTGAGGTAGACTCTCTCTCTCTCTCTCTCTCTCTCTCTCTCTCTCTCTCTCTCTCTCTATATATATATATATTATATATGTACACTTGTGATCACTTTTGGTGGCCTGTCATTTTCCTTGAAATTGTTAGTGGAATCTGAAATGTCTGCTGCTGCAGGTGGCTGATTCGTACGTCATGGATGGGAGGGTGGGTTTAGCTGAGCCTGCCCCTGGAGTGGAACTGTATTTCTGCCCACCTCAGTCAAAGACTAGTGAAATGCTCGCCGAGGTCCTCCCAAAGGGCCAAGTTGATACCCTTAATGCTATCGATAATGGTTTAATTGGTGTTATTGTATGGAGAAAACCTCAAATAACGTCAACAGTATCACCCAACTGGGCGTCACAACATAAACACAATTCAAAAAAGCATCACTCCTTTTCTAGAAGACAAGAAAAGGATGCTAATGTCAATGTGAATGTCGCGCCTAAACAAGCCTTACCCCGTGTTGGGATTCCTGCCTGTACTAAACCTCAATCTGATGAGGATGACGATGATGATGTGCCTCCTGGGTTTGGCCCACCGGCCACTCGGGATGACGATGACTTACCTGAGTTTAATTTTTCACGTGGCTCTGTTGCTTCAGGGCCACAGTTTTCCACCCATAGTGTTACTCGGGGGCAAGGGATGCCTCCCTATCAATTACATTCGCCAAAACCATCTCGACCTGTAGATCAAATGAGGCAGCTTGTGCAAAGATATGGACAAACTAGTGCCTCTCTAGGGAATTGGCAGAATAATAGAAGTATTGGGGTTGCAATGCAACCATGGAACGATGATGACGATGACATGCCTGAGTGGCACCCTGAAGACAACAAAACACAGATTCCACAGCTACAGCCAGTGCAGGTGCATGGCATGCAACAGCTGATGTTACGTTCTCATATGGTGCCGCAGACGCCACGTCCTCAAATTGCTCCGCAAGCCATGCCTTTGCAAACCCCAATGAATGTGATGCATGGTCAGCAAAACACTACCCGGTCGTGGCAGCAGGGCGCTTGGACAGTTCCTAGTAACCATGTTAATGCTGCCTATCAGTCTAATGGAGCGCCATCTGGACTTGAAGCTGGGCAGCATGGCACGGCCTGGCGTAGAGATGCTCCCAAAAGTAGTGGGTTTTGAAATCTTTTTTGTATTGTAAATGTTAGGTCGTTTTTTGTATTTGTTTTTTGCATATTTAAGTTAATTCTGTAGCGTTTTTAGGTTGCAAAAGTGTGTATGAAAATGGGCTGTCAAAGCGAGTGGGAAGCAAAATACAAAGAGCCATTTTTGTGCACGATGAAAATAAATGTTGTAAACTTGCACTTGTAAAGAATTATTTTGGAGTTGTGGTTTAAGGCTGCTAATGGTGCATTATTTAGTACTTTTTACTTCGGAGAAGTGAGCTCAGTCAGAAATAAGCAAAATTAATTCACCTGAAGGCTGTGGATAGAGGCAAGAAGTCCTAACATGTATGCAAAGCTTCTAACTGTTTAACGATGAACTCAGTTGTCCTTTTTTTCATTCAATTACAGTAAGAGAAAAGCTTTACACTTGCATTAGGCTGAGAGAAATAGTTCAGAAGAGAAAAAGAATAAGACAAGCATTTTTAGCGAACGTGTTCCTTGGCAAGAAGCAATGAAAATAACAACCTGGTAAAAAATTATCTAACAATAGGGGAAAACATAATGATACATTCGACATCGGCAAACCCTTCCCTAAAAAATGCCTCACAAAAAGCATAATTTAATTGTACTCTAGTTGCTGTATTGAGAACCTAAAGGGTGTATAAAAATACAAGGGAAATTAATATGCTAGCTCAAACTAAAGGCTTATATATATAACAGTTCTATCAATCTTCAACTCCCAAGGTTCGCTTGAGTCCTGCTCGTTGCTCTGGTGTCAATCTTATTGGGAACTTCACTTCAAATTTGACCCTTAAACTGCCCCTATTACCTGGCTCTTTAGCGATTGGCATACCTTCCCTGGCAACAAGAAGCTCATAACCAGGGCTAACTATATCATGTACTGGAATCGATAGGTTACGGCCATCAAGTGTAGTGAGATTTACTGTTGTACCTCCAAGTGCTTCTGCTAATGACACCCTTTGGTTTATAATGAGGTCATTGCCATCTCTCTTGTAGGTACTGTGGGGTTTCTCATCAATGACGAACACGAGGTCCGCTGGAAGCTGATTCAACTGTTCATTTCCTTTATCTGGGAAAGTAATCTTTGTTCCCTTTTTCCACCCTGGCTTCACATCAATGGTTAGAATCTCTGTTTCTTGCACTTGCCGCCTGTTTATTTCAGTTTAATGAAATCAGTACAAGAAATTGGCACTTCAAGTTCTAATATGCAAAGATGTCACAACTAATATATATTATAATAGTGGGTAGGTCATGAGCGAGTTTTCAAATCATAAGCAAAAAAGAAAAGGGGAATTCATGAATATTAGTGTCAAAATGCAGCATAATGCTTCCATAAGCAGAATGCTACATTCTCAATATGTGCAAGGACAAAGTAGCAAGAGTGGAAAGAATGCTCATCAATCAGGAAGTTGGGAATCCATAGAGAAAAACATATAGAACAAACTGATCAACTATTAATATGATGGATGAGGAAAAACATGGAAGAAGTTTTTTATATTAACAATTATAGAGACAAGTTTCATGTAAAATAATGAGCAAAAGCACTATGCTCAAGTTGTTTAGGATAAGTCATACATTCACTATAGTATCTACATCTATCTAGCATGTAATGAACAGTATACTCTACCAGGATTTTTGTTGAAAGATTAATTTTTATAAAAGATCAAAAATGGTATAAGAAGAGAAAGATGGGGAGTAACATACCCATGGCCATCAACTACAGTTCTAGAAATCTTCATTTTCCTTGTTGATCCAGAGTATAGTTCCTCAAGACTGCAAGGCAATTTACTCTCTACTGGTGGTGGCTTCCTTGGCACAGTCCCCTCACTGTAAGTCCGAAATAGATTTTCGCTCCCACCAAATCCCCCAAACATTCCTCCATCTGGCTGGAACCTCATGGACCTTCCAGGTCCTGATGATCCAAATCCAAAAGGACTGCTGCCAAAGAATTCTGCAAATATATCCTCTGCATTTCTAGGATTGAAACCACTCGACCCAGTGCCACTACCATTTCCAAATGGGAATCCACCACTGCCAGGGGGTGGCATGTCTTTCAGCCCTTCTTCACCATACTGATCATAAATTGCTCTCTTTTGCGGGTCACTTAGGACCTGAATTAAAAATGCATCAGGACACCAGGCAATATAAATGTATGAAAATTAACTGCCTTTCATATCTCAAACAAACATTGCATAATCACTGAAGAGGGAATTCAGTGTAAATTCGCATTAACAAAAGCAATGCTTTTAATCTTCACTTGGTCAACAATGAAACGGAGGATAAAAGAGGTTTCTTCTCCCCATTATGTTAAATTTTCCAAGAGCATAGAATCACTGACTTTTTCTATATCAATTCTTTTATGTTTTAGTGTATTTCCAATAAGAACTACAGGGAAGAACAAGAAATGGATATTGTACAAAGCCCGAAATACATATATTATATAGATATGATTCTTCCCCATTTCTCAGCCAGCCAACCAGGAGAATGAAATCTTAAATTTACATTCCAGATAATGGAAGAAAAGATTGAAAAAAATAAAACAGATAAAGAATTGAGAACCTGGTAGAGGAAGTAAAATTAGGGGAAAAGAAAAACATGCCTCGTAAGCCTCAGAGATCTGCTTGAATTTGGCTTCAGCCTCTTTCTTGTTGGTGGGATTTTTATCAGGATGCCATTTCATTGCCAATCTCCTATACGACTTCTTTAGATCATCATCCGTGGCATTCTTGTTCACTTTCAATATATTATAGTAATCTATCCCCATTTTTTTTCCTTTGTTCAATAACCCAACAATCTATCTATCACCTATCAGATCCAAATGCTATACATGAATCAAATTACAAATTTTCCACCAAAACCCAGATCATCAGAGCTTTTCCTTCGATCTTCGATCCACCTGAATCATCAAAACGGGATCTCTAAATGAAATTCTATCTCTCTCTCCCACGCTCAGACAAGAAAAAGGAAAAAAATGAGATCTCTACGTGAATCCCAATATATATATATATATATATATATATATATATATATATATAGATATTTGACCCGATAAATATAAATTTACTTATGTTTGGTTGGTTCAACCACCCAATAAAAAAAGAAAGTAATATCGGTGAGAAAATAAAAATATAATATTATAATTATTTTAACTAATAATATCTATATAATTATAATTGACTCATCATAATCAATTATAGTTTATGTCTTATATAATGAGATCAGATCATCTATGAAGGTGTATTTTTTTTCTCTCTAATCAATATAATATACTATTCTCTTATATTAGCTCTAACTTAAAAGTCGGACTATTCTCTTATATTAGCTCTAACTTAAAAGTCGGAGTGTTCTCATCAGATCCATACCTGATGGACCTCTAACCTATTTATTTTCTGTTTTGTAGGTCTAAATTCAAAATGAATTTCTATGGATCGCAACAGTGGCATTGTCTATGGGGAACGGCACAAGATATATTCTTTATATTCTAAACTCAAAATAGGAGATGAACCAAGTGAAAGGATAGCTTCTGATTTGCAACAATCCAGCCAAAATTTTTTTATCATGCTCTAAAAATTTCTATAATTATTTAAGGTACGATTTAAAAAATTTATTTACAGTCACATAAGTTTTATTTTAAATTTACCAAAGAGTTTTATATTTTATTGGACAATCAATCAATGACATTCTTCTTGTAGTAAGTATAAATACTTTATCATTACATCATTTTTTCTTTTTTGCTATTACTTGCCTATACATAACCCATGTGCTTTAGGTGATATTTTCATATTTTATTTTACAAAAATTTGACATTTAAAAAAAATGAACATAAGAATCAAATTATTTACAGTTTTGATGGTTTTTCTTACGTTATGTGTAATCGATGGACAAGTGGACATTGTGATATTGCATTTTATAGTGCCATCAATCTATTATTACAAATTTGCCATCCATTTGTTAGTTTTTAGATGTGCAATGTACATTTTATATATCATATTATTTGATGAAACTATTAAGCAAATTCACAACATAAATTATATGGAATTATCTTCACAAAAATATTTGTACAAAACATTTTTTTTTTGTAGATAAAAACAAAGGGTGCTTAGCCCATTCACGACGATTATTCACCAGGCTAAAACAAAAGGTGCTTAACCCATCTATGGCGATAGTCTGTCAGGCTAAATAAAATAAATGGTGCTTAGCCCATCAATGGCAATAGTCCACAAGGCTAAAATAAAAGTTGCTTAGCTCATCTACGGTGATAGTCTGTCAGGCTAAATAAACTAAAAGTATTTAGCACATTCACAGCAATAGTTCACCAGGCTAAAATAAAGAGTGTTTAGCCCATCCATGGCGATTTTGAGGTTGCTTAGCCCATCCAAGACAATAGTCTACTAGGATAAATAAACTGAGGGTGCTTAGCCCATCCACGATGATAGTTTGTTGAGACTAAAAATTAAAAGTGCTTAGCCAACTCAAGGCAATAGTTTGCCAGGCTAAACAAATGAAATGGTAAGCCCACCTAAGGTAATAGTCCACTAAGATAAGTAAACGAAAGGTGAAAATTTAGATAAGGCGATAGTCCGCCATTATCAAGTTCAAGATGATAGTTCGCATTCCAAAAATTGTAAGGCGATGGCTAAAACTTTATTGTCTAAGTACAACGAACTTAAAGAATCGTACTCGAAGGTGGGACTATATATATATATATATATATATATATATATATATATATATATATATATATATATATATATATATATATATATACACGTATTTGACCTAGTAACTTGAGTTTTTGGATAGCCTATGAGACTAATCATATTTAATGGTTCAGTTATAAGATTCGTTTAGTTAATTCAACCATTGTAAGATCCAATCAATAAAGTAAAGAATTTTGATTAAAAATAAGCAATATTAGTAGGATTACCAATTTTAACAATCTTTATAATTATGCACTATAAATAGAAATATAATTCTATAATTATGCTAGCTAATAATATCCATATAATTATAGTTGATGTACTATAATCAACCATTATCTATATCCTATATAAAGAGATTTGATCATCTATGGAGGTATGTTCTTTCTCTCTAATCAATCTAATACACTATTTTCTCATATTAGTTTTAACTTGAGCGTCGAAGGGATTTGTCGACCTTTGACCCATTTATTTTCTGTTTTACAGATTCATACCCACAAGGAATTTCCATAGACCACAACAATATGGTAGTCTCAAAATTTTTAGATGTTGACAAAAGAATAAAAAGAAAATGAAGAGAATCATAGCTCAAACATCAGGGATCGGATTGAGGAGGTCATTTCTTATTTCAGAGTTTTTTTGAAATTGAGAAGTTTCTTTATAAAAACGAAAAAATTGAATTTACTGGTGTTATGAATTTCTTTTTTTGTTTAGGACCCCCATAAAATGGAAGATGCCTAAATGACTGTTTAAGTGTTTGGTCTTAAACAATTCTTTTTCTTTTTGTTGTTTTGTTCTGCAAGGTGAGCCATTTTCAATTATAATTATGAAATTAAAATAAATCAAATCAATTTTATTTATTTAATTCAATTATTTTCTTTTATATTCAAATTTCATTTCATTGCCTAAAGGGCAAATAAAAAGTACAAAGCAGGCCTTTTTTTTTTTTTTTAAGCCCATGAGCTTAAATCAAGTTTAGCATTTGGAGCCTAAGTTTTCCAACAACTCATACTCAATATTTGAACTTATAAAAGTAGATTGACTAGATTAGTTTTATCATGGTTAGTCCAAACCCATCTCACGCTTCATGAACTCTTACCTCGACATTGATTCACCTCAATCCATTCAATTCAAGTTTGTACTACATGTCAACATTAAAATATACCATAACATGGAAGTTATTGCATTAATCATTTGTAACTTCTCCATTAGATCCATCCAATATTAGAGAACATACCATGAACTTCAGAACTTGAATGACACACCTTGTGGGACATGAAAAATTATTCTTGACACCAATACTATCTTTCCAAGTATATACTGAGCAATTAAATGTCATTATCTTTAGAGAACATTAGAACAATTTGAATGAATAATTGCACATTAGCATGGCTTTGGTCCTCAGTTTGAGACTATGAGATTCAATAAAAGAATTCTGAGGCCAACAAAAAAACACTAGATAAAGCTATCAATTATTTCTTATCTTGGTGAGAAGCTGTAGAATTAAATCTCCATTCAAGACTCATGTGGCATGGGAGGTGATTCTGGCTCAGCGAGTCATGTGTAGCAAGTCCTTCAATCCAGAACTAAAATTCATGTTATAAATTTCAGATTCCAGGAAAATCTGTAGATTTCCAAATTGCCTATAGACGGATTAAAATTTAGAATTCTTGTTCAACAAAATCTAAAAACATAAAACAACACATATTAAAATGGCCTTAGTCTAGACTTAAAAAAAAAAGAGTGATTCTTGAATTAAAAAAAAAAAAAAAGAAAAAATCTGATAAGTCAAATATATAATGGAATGTGTGACCAAGTAGCACAATTCATAATATCCTCATATTATTATTACTTAGTTCATAATCTGATAGCATATATTTAGTTGTAGATATTAATATAAGAATTCACAAAGTGAAGGGACCAAAAATCATATTACAGATTGCATAAACTTACAGAGGTGTAAAAAAGGCAAAGAAAGTAGTGCACCATAGGCATATTTTTGCAAAACTTGAGAAAGGTTTATACCTTTTGTCCTATTCCTCCCACCACCACTTTGCTCAAATTAATTAGATGGTAGGGAAAGAGAAAAAAAAATAAATCCTTTGTCTTGTGGCTTCACTAGATATCACAAATTAATATTGTATAATTGTAGCCCATAGCACCAAAGTATAGGGACCTTTAATGATATCTACTTTAATATCGCGAGATAACAACATAACATATGATCACTTGTAATTAGGGGTGAGCAAAATTAGGTTCAAATAAAAAAAAATTGACTAAATTGATTTAATTTGGAAATTTGATTCATTTTTCTTGATAAATTGATTTGGTTTTTGATTTTAAGAAATTTAGTCTATTTGGTTCTGTTTTTTAAGAAAAATTGGTGCAATCAAATAGAATAGTTTTTTGATAAATTATATAACTAATATTATATAAAAAAATGAGTTCAAAATAAACAAAAAAAGTCCAAGAAGAAGTTCAAACCGATAAACTGAACCAAATCGATTTTTAGTTTTCTCTCTAATTTGGTTCATTTCGATTTTGTCTACTATATATTTCAATTTTTCATATTGAACCAAATCAAATTAACTGATGCTCACCCCAGCTTATAACCACTTAAACCTTATAGATCTAACATAAGTGCACACTCATGAGATTTGGCACCATGATGTGCACGATGTGAAAAAAAAGGTAAATTACTAAAGAAAGGTGCTGTTCTGAATAGTGGCCATAGTTTTAAACCAAGGGCTTGAAGACTATTTACATAAAACTTGGTAATAATCTTTGTGAAGGCTCATTCCCATTAGTACTAATATTTGTGAAGGCTCATTCCCATTAGTACTAATATTTGTGAAGGCTCATTCCCATGTACAGATGATACCCTTTGAAAAGAAAAGGCGTAGGGGATCAATGCAAGAGGGGGGGGGGGGGGGGGGGGGGAAGAAACACTCAGCAAAGCATTATTTTAACCCACTAAATATCCAAAGAGTATAAAAAGAAAACTCAAAATATGAATTCTTCATACTTGATTCAAGATTTGAATCTTCAATGCAGCAGCCCTCAACAAAGACAAAACTAGATATAATTATATAAAGAGAAGGTGTAACATACACTAAAATTCATCAATTAGCTTGTATTGCCCTAAGATGTGTTTCTTTATTATCAAACATGGCCTATGAAAAGCTTTGAGACTTCTACCCAATCTTTGACAAAATCTACATCCAACCCTTTGATTGTGCTTAATATAGGATTTCCAGAGTTAGACATTAAGTTGTCACCCTTCCAGTATCATGAAACTCAAAATGTGACATCCAAATATCTATTTTTTTGAAGTTAGCCTAAATTTTAGTATGTTAACCTTCAGCTTGTGTGCAACTGATACCTTTCCTTCATTGCAAAGGCAAGTAATCAAGGATCTATATGTGAAACTATCTGGTTTTTATCTCTAGTTACACATCCCCAAGCAATTGGCTTACAAGGGAATTATAATGGACTCTAATGGAAGCATGGATTCAAATATCATATGATGCCATACTAGGAAGAAATACTAAGTTTCTGGGGTGATTAAAAATTTGGAGTGGTTCTCCTATTAACCCATTCTTACAAAGTCTGTCCAATACCAAGTTAAAAGTGATTAGAGTTATACTAGGGCCATTATGCATCATAGTTTCCAGAACCTTTAAACACACTAAAAATTTCCTAATCATGCAGAAATATTAGATCAGACAAGACAAGTCAAACTGACAACATCACACTTAATACCTTCATGCTTCATTCAATATAAAATCTTCTATATCATCGGGGAGTTACCCTATTTGCATGCCACACATAAAACTATATTAAGGAAACTACATCAGGCTTGTTTGCTTCCTACTTAAAATGATCCAAGAGCTCTAATGCCTCATCAACACCATTTTCCTTACAAAAACCATCCAAAATTATGGTATATGACCCATTAATAGGCATAAGGCCATTTTCTATCATTCTATTCAACATAGTTAATGCATCTATCAATCTATTTTGATGTCATAAACAACGGAGATATATATTGTAAAGAGTAATGTCCACATTGAAGCTGTTAAGAAAATAAAAACTCATAATTAAAGAAGATAAAATTCAAAGTGGTTTGGTGTAAGCTTACCCTACAAATAAATATTATATTATAATAAAAATAATTACAAGATCACTCAAACCCTTAAACCCAAATACACCTAAAACCTCTCAAAACGTTAGAGAAAAATTCTCTCTAATTTTCTCTCTCTAAAAAATGGGCTACACTATCAAAACTGGGTTACTCCAAAACTGGAGATCAATCTTCTTTATTTAGGCTTAAGAAGTCAGCTCAAATAAATTGCTAAAGTCGGCAACAATTACATGGCTTGCGCTTTCCTATTTTCAAAACTAAAGTTAAATCTTTGACCAAGTTAAAGATTACTTTACAGCAAACCAGTGGAACTCTTAAGCTTGTAGAGTATAAATTGATTACTTCAAAGATTTGCCTTGGCTCCATTTTATACTTCAAGACTAAGTAAAAGAATTCTTCATAGTTAAGAAAATTTAAAGGCACCAAATAACAAATCTCCACCTTGACTTGAATTTTCTTACACCAATAATTTCTCAACCCTCTTAATCTTTATATCATATAGAATTAACTTTTAAAATTTCTGCAAAAGTCAATTTTGGCTTGGGTAAAACTTTCCACTCCTTTTTGTCGATATTGCCCTTGGCTCAACTTGCATGTTTTCAATTAGTGTGCTACCTTCCAATTTATGGAGATTCCTCATGCCAAGTTTCTCACCCTTCATGATCACAAGAGCATCTCAGCTAATTCACTCCACCTTGACTGGAACACTATAACCCAAGGAATCTAATTTTCCCAGAGAAATCAAGTTCCTTTTAGACTTAGGAATACACCTCTCATCACCAAATAATTTCACATGATCACCTTGCAATTTGATCTTCAGTCTTCCAATGCCTTCAACTTCCATCTTCTTACCATTGGCTAGCTTCACACTCTCTCCTTTCTTTACTTCAATTTTTTCAAACCACTCTTTCTTTGAGCATACATGGAAAGGATAAGCAGAATCCATTAACCACTCATTTTGTAATGGATCCTTTGTCTTTTCCTTACAATCATCCATATTTAAAACATCACATTTAATTTCTTCATCAGTTGCAATTGTAGCAGTCCCTTGTTTTTCATGACTCTTCTTGAATTCATTGAATTTTACAAGGTCTTCTTTTATCTTCTTATAATTATATTGAATGTGGCTCTTCTAATGATAGTAATAACACTCCTTATCTGCAATGTCTACTCGTGGTCTTTAGCCTAATCTATTATTTTTTTCTCGCATTATTTCTACATGTATTACTTTGCTATGACTAGAACTCACTATAAAAGCTCCACCATCATTGCTACTACTTGTATTATTGAAGTTCTCATAATCCAAGATAATGCAATAGCCTCCTCCACTTTCAATGTCTCTTTCCTAACTGTTGAGGCTATTACCAAACTTTTGTAAGATTGTGAGAGAGAGGTTAAAAGCAAAAGGACTTTATTTTCTTCATTTATTTTCATACCGACACTAGCCAAGTAGGTGATTAATTTGTTAAAGTAGTTGAGGTGATCTCTAATATTAGTAGCTTACTTCATTTTGAGTTGGTACAATTCCTTTTTCAAATACAAGTGATCTGTGAGTGATTTGGACATGTACAGGCTTTCCAGCTTCTTCCACAAAATAACTGGCAAAGTCTCCTTTAAGATTACATCATGTGCTAATGTCAATCTAATCGTACTCACCGCCCTTTATTGAAGTTCTTCCCAATCATTATCTTCGATAGTCATAGGTTGCTTCTCATTCAAGGCCTTAATTAACAACTTGCATTTTCCTAATTTCAAAACTAAAGTTGAAATCTTTGACCAAGTTAAAGATTATTTAGCACTAAACCATTGGGACTCTTAAGCTTATAGAGTCCAAATTGATTACTTCAAAAGATTTATCTTGGCTCCATTTTATACTTCAAGACTAAGTAAAAGAATTCTTCATCGTTAAGAAAATTTAAAGGCATCAAATAACAAAAGCCTTTAGAAATTGTATCATATAACAATTCGCAAGCAAACCCTATTTTGCCCTCCCTTAATAGGACTCTAGCCAAGGCAGTATGTGCGTATGAATCAAGAGAAAATCTCTTTTGATCTATAATTTGAATGAACTAAAAAATGTCTGATATTCTACCTTGATGACAAAGAAAACGGATAATTACATTGTATGTAAGTACATCTGGGTTGCATCCTTCTATTTCCATCTTACCCAAACTTTTGAATACGTGCTCAATCCTCTGATTATTTCAAAGAACTTAATAAGCATAGGGTATGTTACAGTATTGGGCTTACAACCATAATCTTACATGTCATGTTAACATAGCAGAGCATCTCCCTACAAACCTTCTCTACAAAATCCATAAACCAAAGCTGTACGAGAGTGCACATTGTACACAATACCTCTATTCTTCATTGAATAAAATAATTGCAAAGTAGTATAATTTTGATTAGACTTACACAATGCGCAATAGGAACATAGCCTAACTTCAACATAATCCTAAAAGCATAAAGCAAATCCTCAATCAAACTTCGAAGTGATTTTTTCAACAATTTTGTGAAAATTTTAAACGATGATGCAAACCCACTTCCACACATCTCTTCAATAAAAAAAAGGTGAATCTTTTGAATTCCAAAAATAGCATACCATTACAAAGTGTATTAAAAGTTGGAACATTTGGGGCAGGCCCAAACCTGTTCATTCCAATGTAAAGTTAACATTCGTAAACTTGAAATAAGAATACATAAAAAGCATTAAAATCATGCGTAGTAGGCTTTCCAAGCATGTTCCTCATGAAATTCAAAGTGAAGAGAGCTTGGCAGAAGTCACCTAAAGTAGCATAATCCAACATTTTTCTCTACAATTTCAAATAATTACAATGATGAATTTCACTACTGGTCTCATCATCGGTATCAACACTTTTAAGAGCACAAGAGGAAGAAAAATTTAATAGAGAAATGAAACCTTTTATGAATTTGGCGTGAGTTGCTAATTGCAGGAATCAAACAAAAACACATTGAAGGGTATAGTAGCTAATTGCAAGCATCGATGCAAAAACTGCTATAAACCAAATGATAGAGGAATGGAAAGGAATAAGAGGAAGAAAATAAGATCATGGGATGGGAGTAACTTTTGATTTTCCAATTAACAAAATAATATATTTTTTTAAAAAATAATACTATACTTTTTGAAAATAATTAATTACAAAAATTTATTAATGTAAAAAAAAAACACATAATATTTTTTTAAAGGATTTAATAAATATATTACAAGTGACAAATTTTATTAAAAAATTATAAATATAAAATTATATTTACCTATACAAAATTAATTACAAAAATAATTAATTGTTCATTTTATTAAAAGGAGCTTGATATATATATATATATATATATATATATATATATATATATATATATATATATATATATATATATATATATATATATATATATATATATTTGCACTTAAAGACCCATGATATAATGCTGTTAGCACATAATTGACAAAGTGACTAATAAAAAGCACATGTCCTTTGGATGCCAAAAAAAGAAAGCTTAGACCTAAATTCTAAAAATTTAAAGTATAAAATATTTACATGTACATTTCCCTAAAAAAATTGTATATACTCATTTCAAATTATTATCATCATTTTCTCTTTTGAAAATTTTTCCTTTCATTTTTCTTGTTTTCTTCTCTAACTAATCCACATTGTAACTGTAACACCTGGAAATTATTAAAATAAATTTTAAATATTTAAAATATATTAATATTTTATTATTTGATAATATGATTTCCAAATGGTGTCAATATTTTAACTATATTGTTGAGCTGTAAATTGGGTAGAGTTTGACTCCCCCATAAATAAATTAATTTAATTTATTATTATCATTTATTTGAGTTTGGACTTTGAGTTAGGTTTGATTATGGAATTAATGAATAGCAAGGTTTACTACGAGTTTTAGGGATCTTATACTAGCCTAAGCCCTAATGCCATCTACGACCAAGTTAATGTCAGCAACACTGAAAAATTTTTTGCTCATATTTTACAATTTGTTTTTGGATTTGTGAAATTTATAACTTGTTTTTGGATTTTGGAAATATTATAAATATAGAAATAGATAGACAAGGGAGAGACTATGAGAGATACATAAGAAAGAGAGAAGAAAATGAGGAGAGAGAAAAGGGAGAGAGATGGATAGAAGGAGACAGAGATGGAGAGAGAGACAGTGACTCAAATAGGAAGAGAGAGAGGATGAGAGAGATGGATAATGGGAGACGGAGATGGAAAGAGGGCGAGAGATCCAAATAGGAAGAGAAAGAGGGCGAAAGACATGAAGAGAAAGAAAGGGTGAGTGAGAGGTATAGAGAGAGGAGAGACAAAGACAAAGGGCTACAAATAATTATAATATTCAAATACATATTTGTCAAAATGTAAGGGCTTTTTTTTTGCAAATTGAAGGAAAAAGTGCACTTAAATATTCTGTACTTTTGAACTCGTAGCTTTTAGGGTTTGAATTTCTTTTTTTGGCACTCAAACCTTTTGCACTTATATTCCAAAATAAATAATGGCATATTAAAATTGCTAACATGGCATTGACATCAATGCCACATCTACTATGTCAACCATGTTAACGCTTAGCACATGTCTGACATTGCTAGTCAGTTGCTTAAGTGCTAATTGCGTTATAACACATGCTTAAACCACTTAAGTGTACTTTTCCCAAAATTTTTATTTCATTAATTTATATGAAGGAACTTTATTTAGTTTGGGGACATGGTTATTCTAGTTGTAATGTTGTTATGCCTCTATGGCTGTGCACAGTTCTTTAGGGCTCTAAACTGAACCAAACTAGAATAAAAAAGGAACTATTATTGTAGGAATTGAATTGAATCAAACTAAACTTTATTTTATTGTTTTGGTTCAGTTCTGGTTCTTCATCAAGAACTAGATTGAAATCAAACCAAACAAAAAAAATTGATTTTATACATATTTATTTTTTTATATATATTTTTAGATATACTATATAGTTTCAATAAAATTATATATACTTTTTAATCATGTTGTATACTTTTTAATAAAAAAAATATGTATAAAATAGTAAAATATACATATTAAGATATATGTTTTGAAATGACTTAAATAGTAAAGAGTAAGGCCAAAACAAGATTTATCAAACTCACTAAGTTTAAAATTACATTAGTGATCTTATTTTTAATTTGAAAAAATTTTAATCATAATCTACAAAATTTTTATAAATATTTATCATATTAAAATTAAATTTATTTTTAATACTTATTATTGTGAATCAAAATTTAAATAAGTAAAAATTGTATATTATCCAACAAAGTTTTAACTTTAAAGAGTTAAATGAAAATATAATTTTTTTTTAAAGTCCAAAACTATGTAATTTTGTACTTTTGGTTTAGGTTACATTAATCTTAATCCATATTATGCTCATTGATTTGCTTTTATTTTATAATTTGGATGGAAATATTAATGATTTATTATGGTTATTTAGTATTATTTTGTATTTTATATAAGAATTGTTAATTTGATTTTGGTATTTATTTAGAGTAATTTGTAATTTTGAGCGTAGGAATCGATAATTGAATCGGAATTTGAACTAAAACATAAATCAAAACCAAAACTAGAATCGAACCAGAACCAGAACCAAAATCAATAAAAACCGAATTGAAACTGAAATTTGGCTCCTTCTGTTCCAAAAAATAAATAAATAAATAAAAGAACTAAAGTTCAGTTTTGGTTCTATTTCTTACAAAGAATCAAATACTTGACCTCCATACCCATCATTACACTTGCTGCACAACAAGAACACCAAGCAGAGCAATTGATTTCCTCACTATCCAAATAATGGGATGGCAAGGTAATAAAAGTGAAAAGAGGCCCAGAATCAGCGATATGGGTAATGCAGCTCTTTGATCTCCATTTCAGTGTCCACCACCCTATTACAGCTCTTGACTTCAAGAAGATTGTGGGTCCTGCTCTTGAAATAATGATTAACCCTTCTTTTGTCATCAAAGGTATGATTTTTGTGTGTGTATGTTTTCATGAATCGCTAGTTGATTTATTTAAAATACAACTTTTTTAGTTAAACCATTATCTTTATAGGACCTAAAAATAAATATCTCCATTTACAATTTCTTGGAACGGTATATCTTGGGAAGTGGTTATCTCATATACATTTCCTTGATTTGGTTAGGATGAAGACTTAGAACCTATTGACATGCACTACAAAAAATAATCAATTTTGCAATCGATTATTGCAATTGATTGAAATTGATTGCTATTAGCAACTAATTTTGTAATCGATTTGTGATTTTGGTTTTTTTAGTAAAATAATTAACTTAAAAAAATTTAGCAATCAATTCTTGAATTGGTTGATAAATCAGTTATTATTAGCAACCAATTTATAATTGGTTGCTAAAATTGATTGTTAATCGTAGCCGATTTATAATTGGTTGCTAAATCAGTTACTAATCGATAAGATCAATTGCTAAAATCTGTTACTAATAGCAATCGATTTTAAAATTAATTGCTAACATTATTCGATTTAGAAAATTGGTTACTAAGTTAAATAATTATTTTAATTTGCTTTAGACTTAGCAACCGATTTGCAATCGATTGCTAAAATCAGTTGTTGTTTGCAACCGATTCCTTGTTGGCTGTTATTTGCAGCCGACAACTAATTTTTGCAACCAATTGTAAATCGGTTGTAAATTTTTTCCCTAAAAATTTTTTGCTTATTTCTTTTTCTTTTTGTTTGATTTGCTACCAATTTGCGAATCAATTGCTAACAGAATTGATTTTTGCAATCGATTTTTTCCCCTAAAAATTCTCGCCTAATTTTTTTATTTTCTTTTTTTTTTTGTTGCAACCAATTTGTGAATGTCAGCAATAATTTTTAAGATCAATTAAAATCAGTTGCTATTAGCAACCGATTTTACAACCATTCCCCCCCCCTTCCCCCCAAAAAAAATTGCCGCCCATTTTTTATTTTTTATTTTTATTTTGATTTTCAATCGAGTTTGCAAATTAGTTGCTAACAGTAACTAATTTCTACAATTGATTAAAAATTGATTGCTATTAGTAACTGATTTTGGAACTCATTACAAATCGGTTGCAAAATTTTTACGTAAAAAATTTTCGCCTAATTTTTAAAAGAAATTAGCAATCAATAATTGGTTACTAAAATTAGTTGCAAATTTGATTATATAAACTATTATTCATTTTCTTTCCCCACTACTCATTTTTGCTCTATTTCTTACCTTTTCTCTCATTTTTTTCATCTTCTTTTTCATTCTCATTTTTTTTATTTATCATATTTTATTTTCTAACATATTTTCTTTATTTTTTCTTTATCATATATTTTCTTCATCATTTTTTCTTTCTCATATTCTTCAAACATACCCTTCAATATGCTTTTGACACAAGCAAAATGGAGGAAATATTTCGACTTTTTGCTAAAGGAGAAGTTCATTAACATCCCTCTTGACCATAAACTTCCAACTAGGGAGGAGATGAAGGGGAGAGATTACTGTAAGTACCATGATTCTTAGAACCACAACATTAACAGCTGTTGGGCTCTCAGGGGAGTGATCCAAGATCGCATCAACAATGGTGTCCTGAAGTTCCCTGAGGAGAAAGAAGCAATGTTAATTGATGAAGACCTATTTCCTCCTATGGCTTCTATTAATATAGCCATTGTGGACCTTAAGGTGTCATTAAGGAAATAAGAAGATTGCAAGTTCCAACTAAGGTAATAAAAAAATCAGAGGTCCTCCTCACATATGCTCAGCCTATGGAACTTTTCCAAGGGATATTAGGAGCTCAATCAGGAGGCATATTCAATTTGACTCACCATTCAGGAATTGGCTAGGTGACAGGTACTAGAAGGACAGGTATCTAGGTGATAGGTATTAGAGTTCCAGAAGATACCTAGGTAATAGGGAAGTCAACAGGAGAGCTGGTCAGTAGCCAGACTACTTTCCTCATAAAGTCAAAAATCTCACACCTACTTCACCTGCAGTGAAATTCTAGAAGAATCAACCCAAGTTTGTGGCACCACCTCTAGTATAGCCAAGTAAAAATGGCAAGTGGTGCACCATCCTAAATTCTTACAGCCAATAAGTTGTACATAAAAAAGAAGGCTTTTAGAGGCAGAGGGCTATAAAAAGAAGGCAAGAAGAAGTTGAAAAAGAAAAGCCTCTGCTAAAAAACAAATTCAATAGAAAGGTCACATAGGACTCAGAATCAGTAGAAAGTATAGAAAAGGTACCAGACCAAGAAAAGAGAGGTAAAAAACTACCTGTTGATTGTGATGTTACTTATTTACTACTACCTGTTGTTTTCCAGAAAGTGGTGGTAGAGGTACCTGAGGAGTATCCTGAAAAACCAGCAGATCCCTTAGAAGTTAAAGTTTATAGTGGAGTTACAATATAGTGTACCAAGCTAGGGGAACCAAAGAAGGTTGTAATTGAAAAACCATCTTAAAAAGATGATCAGACACCAGCATACTTTGTATATCACGGCTTGTCTTAATGGCCTTCTTAACTCCAGGGTGTTGATTGACAATGGGTCAGTAATTAACATAATGCCACTCAGGATGCTACTAGCCTTAGAGAAGATAGAGGAGGACTTGATCACAATTGATGTCTCAGTATCAGTGTTCACTAGAGCTATGTCTAAAACACTTGGTGTTTTACCAGTGAAGGTAACTATAGGGAGTAAATATTCTGCTACTACATTTTTTATTGTATGCTTTACTGTAATTTATCAGGCTCTGTGACACCCCTTACCCGTCTACAGTGTAGCCGAGCAAGTTATGCCACTCAGTGTGCGGAACACCAATTCATGTTTCAATTTCAATTAATCCCTTTTTATTCATTTATTTATAATTTTTGATAAATCTAAATTTTTCCACAAATTTTATAGAAAATCCGGCAGAGTGCCGGCTATAAATTGGAAAACAGTTTTTCTGAACCTGTTTAAAAACGCTTCCAATATAATTATAATCTCAATCTCAGCCAACCACCAACATTTTTCAATAATTTCTCAAATCAATTCAGTATCTCAAAATTCACATTCATCTCATATCACACCCAATTTAATGAGAAATACTCATATTTATTTCTGAACACAGCTCATAGGTAATTACAGCAAAAATATGATTACATGAGTTTATAATATACATAACAAAAGTTTACAAATACAAAAGACTTAGGTAGCCCAATGTCTTACCAATGCACTGCAATTTGTGAGGTGATTTTGAACTCTGAGTGCAGATCTGAAAACTCACCCTGTATGCGGTCTGCTGGACTCCCCAGCTATGTCTCCAGTACCTGCGCGTGGCAAAAGCGACGCGCTAAGCAATTCTGCTTAGTGGTGACAAAATAAAATAAAATAAAATAATAACATGTATGCAGAATGTATGTTTACATTTTTGGTAGACTTAATTTCAAATATTTATTGCAATATTATTCGATTAAAGTTTGGTAAGATTTATTAATATTGCCCGAGTAACCTATACTAGTTGACTGGACTGGATAAACGGGTAAACTAGTACTGGGTACTAAGTACCTCGGACCATCACACCATTGGTCACATAGTGTCTCCCAGTGTGCAACAGAACAGCTAATAAGCTGTAATAATTATCGGGGATTAAACCCGAGCATAACAACTCAATATCATAGCCAAAGGCTATTATGTCACAGAATGGCATGGAAAGCCATGAAATACAGAATGGCATGAAGCCATATGCAGTACTGCTAATAGAACCCTATTGGCATACCAACCTATCCAAACCAATCACATTAGGCCTACTAGGGCATTTAACACTTTTTATTTATGTAATTCTTTGAAATTGAATTTTTATTATTACTATTCATTTCATTGGTCAACCAAAATGTTGACTTTTGCATTGGCAATAGGTAAATTAGTTTAAATATCATCAACATACAACATTTTGCATTTTAAACTTGTTGGCATTGGTTCCCAATACCATCTCTAAGCTTAATGTGAATTGGACAGAATTTTCAGTTTTCAAGCTTTGGGTTTACTGTTCCATTAGTTACTGTTGCAGTGGGAATTTGGAAAAATGATAAACATGAAAGTTGTTCCTTATTTTGTCTAGTTGAATTTCCTTTTTTAAATCACTCCATTTGGAGTTTTGTATCTCAAGTTATGGTCCAAAAACCACAACTGGCCGGATTGAAATTTTTCTGGACTGACCATATCTGATCACGATGAGCAGTGACTTCAACTCACTTGTTGGATAGGTTTTGGTCATAATTTGGGTTAGGTTTCTTCATGAAAGTTGTTGGTCTATATCTCAGCTTGTTGTGGGTAACATTTCAGGTCAATTGGACCATTCTACACTGAGTTATGGCCAAATGACTAAATACTATTCATTTGGTCATTCTGCAGAAATAGACTGCAGGTCACCTGGATTGGGGCAAGCTTTTGGTCCACTTGGTTTGGTCTTATGGGCATGGTTTCTTCACTAAAGTTGTGCCATTATGTGTCTAGTTTCATGTCCAATTGGCCAAACACCAATTGAACCTCTACAATTCAAGTTATGGCTGCCCAAACCTGCTGGACTCATGTCCAATTCTGCAGGTCACCTAGGGCAGCCACACTAAACCTAAATCCCATCACTCAACACACTTCACTTTTGGTTTAAACAGAACAAAATGGTCACTAATTGACCATTAATACCCATTTTCATCATCACATGGTCAAAGTCCCATTTCTCCACCCCAAACCCTAACTCAAACATTACCATTCATGCATTTTCATTGCATTTCTTCAATCCACTTACAAAATGCACATTAAGGGCAGCCATAATAACCTTTTAACTTCATTAAATCATCATAAACAAACCCTAACCATGGCTGCCGAAAATTTAGGGTTTACATACAATTGGTATTCAACAATTTTTTCTTTGTAATTTACACTCATTTATACTTACTTAACATAAATTTGAAGAGAAACATAAGTTTAAGTCACTAACCTCTTTTAGCTCAAATCCAAGCCAACCAAAACTTTAATTTTTCTTCAAAATTTTGCTGCCCAAAGCTTCCTCAAGGTGTGGGGTGAATTTTTTGTGAAGACAACTAGGGCTTTTATGGTGTGGAAGCTAGGGAAAATCAAGCTTGAAAAAGCTTGTCCATGGAGGTTAGGGAAGGAATGGTTTACGGCAAGGAAGAAAGAATAAATGAGAAATCTGGTTTTTCTCTCATTTTTCAGCCCATTTGTCTCTTTTAAATATAGTTATGCCATGTGTCAACATTGGGTTGGGTGAAGGCACACTAATGACATCATGTGATGTCATAAATTCCCATTTAATTCATTTTTTTTCTTTTCTTTTCTACTCATTTTCAATTCAATTTTTAATAATATTTATTCACATTTTATGTCATAATAATTATTTACTTAACTGGAAAAGTCGGCCAAAAATCACCTCTGAAGGCGAAATGACCAAAATGCTCTCCGTTTGGCTTAATGGGCCAAAATTGTCTGTACCGATTGAAAAATTTTTCTAAGTATTTTCTTGGCATTCTAATGTCATAAGAACCTCAATAACCCTTCTCTGGAGACCCAGAAATTATTTTATAATTTTTCCCCCGGGTCTAGGGCTCCTAGTTGCGAGAACTGTAACTTTTCACTAGGTTACCCATCGCTATGGCACCGGCTCATTTAACTTGGTTGTATTTTATTTCTAAAATTTTTCCTAAATTTTTCTTATTAATATTTGAGTTAATTATGGTTCCTCACTTTAGTTTAAATATTTTTCCGGACATTCTAGTCAGGGCCGACATCAGTCATCAGAACGATGGCATGCGGACTAGCTAAAGTGAGGATGTTACAACTCTTCCCCTCTAATTTAAATTTCGTCCTCGAAATTTACCTGATGCAAACAGTTGAGGGAACTGTTGCCTCATCGTCTCTTCACTTTCCCAAGTTGCCTCCTCGATGTTGTGGTGCCTCCAAAGCACTTTCACCAGTGGAATTTGCTTATTCCTCAACTCTTTCACTTCCCGAGCTAGGATCCGTATGGGTTCTTCTTCATATGTCAAATCCGGTTCTACTTCAATTTCTTCCATGGAGATGACATGTGAAGGATCTGAGCGGTATCTTCTTAGCATAGATACGTGGAACACATTGTGGATCTAGTCCACGGTGGTAAAGCTAGCCTATAGGCCACTGGACCCACACGTTCAATGACTTCATATGGGCCAATGAACCTAGGGCTTAACTTACCTTTTCTTCCAAACCTCAGTACCTTCTTCCACGGTGAGGCTTTGAGAAACACTTTATCGCCAACCGCATATTCTATTTCTTTTCTCTTTAAGTCGGCATAGGATTTACATGCATGCGAGGCAACCTTCAGATTGGCTTTGATTAGTTTTACCTTCTCCTCGATCTGTTTCACAGTGCGACCCTACTAGTTTATCTTCACCCAATTCAGTCCAAGGCCTGCTGAGTTCTACATTTTCTCCCATACAATGCTTCATACGGGGCCATTTGGATGCTAGCTTGGTAGCTATTGTTGTATGCAAATTCTGCCAGTGGGAGGTATCTATCCCAACTTCCCTCCAACTCAATGACACAACTCCTCAGCATATCCTCAAGGACCTAACATATATTTCATGTTATTATTACCATTTCAGTTCAATATGTGTATTAGTTTAATTGGTTTCAATTGTTTACCTGGATTACTCTTTCTGATTGCCCATCCGTTTGAGGATGGAAAGCTGTGCTAAAGTGGAGTTGTGTACCCAAGGATTCATGCAACTTCTTCCAAAATCTCGATGTGAACCTTGGGTCTCGGTCAGATATGATGGAAAGTGGAATTCCATGCAGTTTAATTATCTCACTGATGTATAATTCTGCTAACTTTTCCAGTGAGTAGTCAGTCCTAACTGGTAGAAAGTGTGCTGACTCTGTCAATCTATCTACTATCACCCATACTGCATCATGCTTCTTTTGGGTGAGAGGTAGACCACTCACAAAATCCATGGTGACCCGATCCCATTTCCATTCAGGTATGCGTATAGGCTGTAGCAAACTTGATGGAACTTGATGTTCTGCCTTGACTTGCTGACATGTTAAGCATTTAGTCACATAGTCAGCTATGTCCTTCTTCATACCAGGCCACCAATACTGAAGCTTCAGATCATGATACATTTTTGTACTTCCTGGGTGCATAGCATAAACACTGGTATGCGCCTCTTTCAGAATACTGGCTTTTAATTCCCCATTATTTGGTACACATACTCTTTCTTTGTAGTACAGACACCCATCTGCTTTCACCTCATAGTCAGTTGCTTTTCCCTCTGAGATTTTACTCACAGTAGTCATTAATTTCTCATCTACCTTCTGCCCATCTTGTATCTGCTGTAGCAGGTTTGGCCTTACTTGCAACTCAGCCAAAATAACTCCATCTCGAACCCAAGATAGACAGGCATTCAATGATCTCAAAGCTGTGATGGATTTTGTGCTCAAAGCATCAGCAACTACATTTTCCTTCCCAGGATGGTAGTCAATCACACAATCATAGTCCTTCAGGAATTCAATCCATCGCCTCTGTCTAAGGTTGAGCTCCTTTTGGGTTGGCAAGTATTTCAAGCTTTTGTGGTCTGTGTAAATGTAGCACTTTTCACCATACAAGTAGTGCCTCCATATCTTCAGTGCGAAGATAATTGCTGCAAGCTCTAGATCATGGGTAGGGTAATTTTGTTCATGTGGCCTTAGCTGCCTGGAAGCATAAGCGACCACCTTCCCCTCTTGCATTAATACACACCCTAACCCATTATGAGAGGCATCACTGTAGACCACAAAGTCCTTTCCTGACACTGGCTGTGTTAACACTGGTGCCTCTATCAACATAGCCTTCAACTTCTCAAAACTAGTCTGACACTTGTCATTCCAGTCAAATCTGACATTCTTATGTAACAACTTGGTCATTGGAGCAGCTATTAAGGAAAATCCCTTCACAAATCTCCTGTAATACCCAGCTAGCCCCAAGAAGCTTCTGACCTCAGTTGTATTTCTGGGAGGCTTCCATTCCATCACTGCTTCTATTTTCTTAGGATCCACCCTAATCCCATCAGCTGACACTATGTGTCCAAGGAATGCAATCTCATTCAACCAGAAGTCACACTTGAACAACTTAGCATACAGCTCCTTTTCTCTCAGGGTTTGTAGAACAATCCTCAAATGTTCATCATGTTCTTCCCTGGTCTTGGAATACACCAAAATATCATCAATAAAGACCACTACGAACTGATCTAGGTATGGATGGAAGATATGGTTCATAAGGTCCATGAATGCTGCTGGTGCATTTGTTAGGCCAAAGGGCATCACCAGAAACTCGTAATGCCCATACCGGGTCCTGAATGCAGTCTTTGGCACATCTACATCCTTCACCCTCAATTGATGATACGCTGATCTGAGATCAATCTTAGAAAATACTCCTGCTCCCTTCAACTGATCAAACAGATCATCAATTCTAGGCAATGGATATTCATTCTTCACAGTTACTTTATTCAACTGCCGGTAATCAATGCATAGCCTCAAAGTCCCATCCTTCTTTTTCACAAACAGCATTGGAGCTCCCCATGGTGACACACTGGGGCGTATGAACCCCTTATCAAGCAACTCTTGCAACTGAGTTTTCAACTCCCTCAATTCAGTGGGTGCCATCCTATAAGGAGCAATGGAAATGGGTGCTGTACCTAGCATTACCTCAATAGTAAACTCGACTTCCCTTTCTGGTGGTAAACCAGGCAATTCTTCAGGGAACACATCTGGGAAGTCTTTTACTGTGGATATGTCACTCAGGTTTGGCTTAACTTGCCTAGTATCAACCACGTGTGCTAGGTAACCTTCACAGCCTTTTCTCATCATTCTTCTTGCAACTGTGGTTGAGATAACATTGGACAGGAAATCTTTCCTTTCACCCACAATAGTGATCTCATTACCCTCAGAAGTTTTCAGAGAAATTCTCTTCAATTTACAATCAACTATTGCCTGATGATGTGACAACCAGTCCATTCCCAAAATCACGTCAAACTCGTGGAAGGGCAACTCAATTAGATCTGCTGAGAATTCATACCCCTGAATCCTTAACGGGCAACCCTTGTACACTTTGTTCACCACTACACTGTGGCCCAACGGATTAGTGACCAGAATGTCTTGGTCACTCTCCCCTACTAGTATCCCCCTTTCTACGGGTAGGTTGATGCAGATGTATGAATGAGTGGATCCTGGATCCACCAATGCATGCACAGATGTATTGTAGAGGGAGAACGTACCCCTGATGACGTCCGGGGCATCTTGCTCCTCCTGAGCTCTCATGGCATAGGCTCTGGCAGGTGGTACGCCCTCGAGCCTCTCTGTGGCTCGGATCTGAGCCTTTGTGATGGTCCCACTACCTCAGTTGCGATTTCCTACCTCTTTGTGGTGCGGGAGGCAGTGCATGCGCTTGTGTTGGAGCATTGTAGTAGTCTGCATGGACCGTTCCTCAGCTGATGCTCTGTCGACCTACACCTTAAGCAGGCACCAGTCACTCTCCAACACTCCCCCTTATGCCATTTCAGACAATGTGGACATGCAGAAGATGTGGGGCTGGTCCCCTGAACCCCATCCCTGGAGAGCTGCCCACTGATGGTGTGGACTGACCTCTCCTAGGGGTAAACTGTGGCCTGGGTCCCTGGGACTGACCCTGACCTTGTGGTTGACCTGAACTCTGTGCAGGTAGACCTTTGAACTTCTTCCCAGGTGCAGGAGATGAACTAGATTGACCCGAGCCCCTCTTTTGCTGTCTCTTTGTTCTGGTCTGCTCACTTATTCTAACATTTTCAACTTTTATTGCAGCTTCCCCTAACTTGGTGAAGTCGGTGATTCCCAAGGCAGTAATCATGATCTTTATGTTGTCATTTAATCCCTCTTCAAATCTCTTACACCTTTCGGCCTCATTAGGGACTATCTCCCTTCCATAGCAGCTTAATCTGACAAATTCCTTTTCATACTCGGCCACTGTCAGCTGTCTCTGCCTCAGGTTAATGAACTCTCTTCTTCTCTCTTCCAGGTATACACTACCCACATATTTCTTCTTGAATTCTGAGAGGAAGAAGTCCCAAGTTATTACTTCTGGTTGCACTTCACTAGACACCGTATCCCACCATTCATATGCATCGTCTTGTAACAGAGATATGGCAACTTCTAGGTTTTGCTCTGGAGTGCAGTGGAGTTGTTTTAAAACTCTGCCTGTTCTGTTCAACCAATTTTTGACTGCAACAGAATCATCTTCTCTCTTGCCAAAGAAGTCCACTGCTCCAAATTTTCTCAATCTTTCCAGGTGTGATTTCGGTTGTGGAGGTGGTGGTGGCGGTGGCATTACCCCAGCCATTTGTTTGAAGAATTCGGCCATTTGCTGGAACACGGCCTGTGGAGGTTGAGCAGGCTCTGATGGAGCTGGTGGAGCAGGTTCTCCCCTACCCCCAGTCTCAGCTACTGCAGGTGGAGCATGACTCTCCACTTCCTCCTCAACTGCCCTCTGAGATGAAGGGTCCATATCCTATTTAACAAAGACAACAGATCTGCATTAGTGTCACCTCGATTCTTACAACTGCAATGCATGGTATGGACTCAATGTAGGCCCAGAAATGCCTAAACCGTGCTCTGATACCACTAAATGTGACACCCCTTACCCGTCTACAGTGTAGCCGAGCAAGTTATGCCACTCAGTGTGCGGAATACCAATTCATGTTTCAATTTCAATTAATCCCTTTTTATTCATTTATTTATAATTTTTGATAAATCTAAATTTTTCCGCAAATTTTATAGAAAATCCGTGAGTCTGGCTATAAATTGGAAAGCAGTTCTTACGAACTGTTTAAAAACACTTCCAATATAATTATAATCTCAATCTCAGTCAACCACCAACATTTTTCAACAATTTCTCAAATCAATTCAGTATCTCAAAATTCACATTCATCTCATATCACACCCAATTCAATGAGAAATACTCATATTTATTTCTGAACACAGCTCATAGGTAATTACAGCAAAAATATGATTACATGAGTTTATAATATACATAACAAAAGTTTACAAATACAAAAGACTTAGGTAGCCCAATGTCCTACCAATGCACTGCAATTTGTGAGGTGACTTTGAACTCTGAGTGCAGATCTGAAAACTCACCCTGTATGAGGTCTGCTGGAATCCCCAGCTATGTCTCCAGTACCTGCGCATGGCAAAAGCGACGCGCTAAGCAATTCTGCTTAGTGGTGACAATATAAAATAAAATAAAATAAAATTATAACATGTATGCAGAATGTATGTTTACATTTTTGGTAGACTTAATTTCAAATATTTATTGCAATATTATTCGATTAAAGTTTAGTAAGATTTATTAATATTGCCCGAGTAACCTATACTAGTTGGTGGATGGATAAGCGGGTAACCGTGCATGGGTACTAAGTACCTCGGACCATCACACCATCGGTCACATAGTGTCTCTCGGTGTGCAACAGAACAGCTAATAAGCTGTAATAATTATCGGGGATTAAACCCGAGCATAACAACTCAATATCATAGCCAAAGGCTATTATGTCACAGAATGGCATGGAAAGCCATGAAATACAGAATGGCATGAAGCCATATGCGATCGCTATGAGAACCCTATTGGCATGCCAACCTATCCAAACCAATCACATTAGGCCTACTAGGGCATTTAACACTTTTTATTTATGTAATTCTTTGAAATTGAATTTTTATGATTACTATTCATTTCATTGATCAACCAAAATGCTGAATTTTGCATTGGCAATAGGTAAATTAGTTTAAATATCATCAACATACCACATTTTTCATTTTAAACTTGTTGGTATTGGTTGCCAATACCATCTCTAAGCTTAATGTGAATTGGACAGAATTTTTAGTTTTCAAGCTTTGGGTTTACTGTTCCATTAGTTACTGTTGCAGTGGGAATTTGGAAAAATGATAAACATGAAACTTATTCCTTATTTTGTTTAGTTGAATTTCCTTTTTTGAATCACTCCATTTGGAGTTTTGTATCTCAAGTTATGGTCTAAAAACCACAACTGGCCGGATTGAAATTTTTCTAAACTGACCATATCTATAGTGCAGTGAATAGTGAATTCAACTCACTTGTTGGATAGGTTCTGGTCATAATTTGGGTTAGGTTTCTTCATGAAAGTTGTTGGTCTATATCTCATCTTGTTGTGGGTAACATTTCAGGACAATTAGACCATTCTACACTGAGTTATGGCTAAATGACCAAACACTGTTCATTTGGTCATTCTGCAGAAACAGACTGCAGGTCACCCGGATTGGGGCAAGCTTTTGGTCCACTTGGTTTGGTCTTATGGGCATGGCCTCTTCACCAAAGTTGTGCCATTATGTGTCTAGTTTCATGTCCAATTGGCCAAACACCAATTGAACCTCTACAATTCAAGTTATGGCTGCCCAAACCTGCTGAACTCATGTCCAATTCTGCAGGTCACCTAGGGCAGCCACACTAAACCTAAATCCCATCACTCAACACACTTCATTTTTGGTTTACACAGAAAAAAATGGTCACTAATTGACCATTAATACCCATTTTCATCATCACATGGTCAAAGTCCCATTTCTCCACCCCAAACCCTAACTCAAACATTACCATTCATGCATTTTCATTGCATTTCTTCAATCCACTTACAAAATGCACATTAAGGGCAGCCATAATAACCTTTTAACTTCATTAAATCATCATAAACAAACCCTAACCATGGCTGCCAAAAATTTAGGGTTTACATACAATTGGTATTCAACAATTGTTTCTTTGTAATTTACACTCATTTATACTTACTCAACATAAATTTGAAGAGAAACATAAGTTTAAGTCACTAACCTCTTTTAGCTCAAATCCAAGCCAACCAAAACTTTAATTTTTCTTCAAAATTTTGCTGCCCAAAGCTTCCTCAAGGTGTGGGGTGAATTTTTTGTGAAGACAACTAGGGCTTTTATGGTGTGGAAGCTAGGGAAAATCAAGCTTGAAAAAGCTTGTCCATGGAGGTTAGGGAAGGAATGGTATACGGCAAGGAAGAAAGAATAAATGAGAAATCTGGTTTTTCTCTCATTTTTCAGCCCATTTGTCTCTTTTAAATATAGTTATGCCATGTGTCAACATTGGATTGGGTGAAGGCACACTAATGACATCATGTGATGTCATAAATTCCCATTTAATTCATTTTTTTTCTTTTCTTTTCTACTCATTTTCAATTCAATTTTTAATAATATTTATTCACATTTTATGTCATAATAATTATTTACTTAACTGGACAAGTCGGCCAAAAATCACCTCTGAAGGCGAAATGACCAAAATGCTCTCCGTTTGGCTTAATGGGCCAAAATTGTCTGTACCGATTGAAAAATTTTTCTAAGTATTTTCTTGGCATTCTAATGTCATAAGAACCTCAATAACCCTTCTCTGGAGACCCAGAAATTATTTTATAATTTTTCCCCCGGGTCTAGGGCTCCTAGTTGCGAGAACTGCAACTTTTCACTAGGTTACCCATCGCTATGGCACCGGCTCATTTAACTTGGTTGTATTTTATTTCTAAAATTTTTCCTAAATTTTTCTTATTAATATTTGAGTTAATTATGGTTCCTCACTTTAGTTTAAATATTTTTCCGGACGTTCTAACTGTCCGGGCCGACACTAGTCACCGGAACAGTAAACTGTACGGACTAGCTCAAGTGAGGATGTTACAGGCTCTCTTAGGAAGGGATTGGGTAAATGCAAATTGGTGCATCTTTTCATCTCTTTACTAATTTTTACTATTTTGGAAAGGAAATGATGTGGAGGTAGTATGGGTAGATGCAAAGGCATTTGTGACTAATTTAGAAGCAGTTGAGGCCTAGTACTATGATGCAAATATGAGTCCTATCCAATTTCTCAGAAAGCAAGCTTAGGCATCAGCTCACAACTCCCTTGGAGAAACCCATGTGGTGTATGCTAGGACCACAATAACTTCCTCACCTGAAGAAGGAAAGCAGGTTGAGGAGTCAAAAGAGCTAACAAGGAAAAATGAAAAGTCACTTGCAATCGTGTCTTACCAGAGGTCGATGAAGGAGCCCTTAGTTAAAAAGCTTTATGATGAGTACCGAACATACTAAAAAAAAGTTGGCAGTAGCTGCAGCTGCTATATCCAGAGTATAGATACAATAACTCCTTGACATAATAGAGATGAAAAGACCTAGAAGTTGAAGGAGCTAAAGTCATATATGAAGAAGAACCTGAGGAGGAGAGACCAAAAGAACTGCAACTTCAGGACTTGGACCCAGCTTGCATAGCTTGATGACATACTAATTGGTGTGCAAGATCCACTGGAGGAAGTAAATCTTAGCTCACCTAAGGAACCATGAGTAACTTATATCAATTCTTTATTAATGAAAGACTTAAAACAAGAAATAATCTCATTGTTTCATAAATACATATATTGCTTTGCTTGGGATTACTATGAGATACTAGGTCTTTAGAGAAGCTTGGTAGAGCACAGGTTACCAATCAAACTTGAGTATAAACCTCGCTATCGAGCACTTAGGAGTAGAGCTGTGCAAGGTTCTTGGGGTCTCAAATCGAACTAAGGAATAGTACCAAATCGATAGGAACTATATCGAACCGAAATTATTTTGATATATTAGTTCGGTTTTAGTTCTTCATTAAGAACCAAATCAGAACTGTGTCGAAACTGAACCGGAACTGTACCGAACTGAAAGCAAACTGAAAGCCGAATTTATAAATATAGTTTTCTAATTTTTTAGATATATTATATACTTTTAATATAATTATATTTATATGTATATATATATATATATATATATATATGTATATTTAATTATAAACTAAATGCAAGGTAATATTATATTTTATTTCTTTATATTTTCTTAGTAATTTTAGTTATAAATACATTAAATTACCTTATAATTCTTAATTGTAAATTTACTATTATACTATATATATGTTAAGTCATAATTATATTTTTATTTTATAGTTAAATACTATATAATTAATAAATAACTAAAATGTATATTATATGATATACTTATACTACTATATTATATAATACACTAATCTTAAATTATTTATGCACCTTATAGTTGAGGATTATACAATTTAGAAATATCTAAAAAACTATAAGATATGATGTATTATGTATTAATAACACAATTCAAAACTTAAATGCTAATTTAGATATGACTTTTTTAGGGAAATAATTTTGTAAAATTGTTTAAAGAACCAAGAACCGAACTGGAATCGTACTGGAATAAAAAAATCAAGAATCATACCGAACCAAAATTGAAACAATAAAGAACTAAATTGGAACAGTACTGAAATTCTGGTTCTATTCCAGTTCCTAGGTAGACCCTTAATTGAATCAAAACTGCACATCCCTACCTAGGAGAATGTCAAAGGAGGTAATCCTGAAGGTGAAAGAGTAGATAGAAAAGCTCTTAAAAGTAGGATTTATCGGACCAACCAAGTATAGTCAATGGCTATCTAACATTGTACCTATGGTTAAAAAGAATGGGAAGCTATGGATCTGTATTGATTTCAAGGACCTAAATGTTATAATGCCAAAGGACATATATGTGATGCTGGTTGTAGATATGCTCGTTGATGCTGCAACTAAGAATGAACTACTTTCTTTTCTTGATGGTTTTTCAGGTTATAATCAAATATTCATTGCTTCAGAAGATGTGTCAAATATTGCTCTCGGTTGTCTAGGTTCCATTGGGACATTTGAGTGGTTGATCATGCCTTTTGTCTTGAAGAACCAAGTGTAACTTACCAAAGGGCCATGAATATACTATTTAATGTTATGCTGGGGCATTTCATGCAAGTCTATATTGATGATATAGTAGTGAAGTCCAAAAAGTCAAATGAACATGTGGAGCATTTGAGGAAGAGTTTTCAGAGAATGAGGTAACATTACCTGAAGATTAATCCTCTCAAATATGCCTTTGGTGTTAAAGCCGAAAACTTTTTAGGATTCCTGCTACATCAAAAAGGAATGGAAGTGGATTAGAACAAAACCAAAGCCATATAGGAAGCAAAACCACCCCAGACTAAGAAATAGCTATAGAGGTTCCTAGGATAGGTAAATTACTTAAGAAGATTTATATCTAATCTTGCAGGTAAAGCAAAAGGATTTTTTGACCTGCTGATACTTAGGCAGGAGAATGACTTTAGATGGGAAGACAAATACTAACAAGCCTTTGACAAAATCAAGGAGTATCTCACTAGGCTGTCGGTACTTGTTCCCTTAAGGTATGGCCATCCATTGAAGCTTTATCTATTTGCCACCTTTGATTCTGTGGGCTATCTACTAGCATAAGACAACCAAATGGGATATGAGCAGGCTGTATACTACTTGATTTAGAATCTAACGGATACAAAGACCAGGTATTCTTTAATTGAGAAACTTTGTTTAGCTTTGTATTTTTCCTATATGAAGTTAAGACATTACCTGATAGGTTCCAGGATATGTGTAGTCTCACAGACAAAATTAATGAAAAACATGTTATCTAGACTACAGATTACTAAAACTAGGACAACTCTTTCCTTTAGTTTGGAGTTTTAGTGTACCAATAACTAAGTCGAGTATGAAGCATTGATCATCGGCCTAGAAATCCTTAAAGAATTGGGAGCAAAAGAAGTACACATCATGGGTGATTTACAGCTGGTTATTAAGCAGCTTATTGGAGAATACAAGTGTGGCAGTTTCTCCTTTGTTCCTTATTTTGCTACTGCTGTGCAAATCTTGGATTGCTTTTAGGAAGTTTCTTTCACACATGTGCCAAGGAAAGCCAGCTAGGAAGCTAATGAGTTGGCTCAACAAGCTTTTAGTTTGGGGATGTCTTAGGTGCTGACACATAGGATGATTCTAGTAA
Organism: Hevea brasiliensis; assembly: GCF_030052815.1. Taxonomy (NCBI): domain Eukaryota; kingdom Viridiplantae; phylum Streptophyta; class Magnoliopsida; order Malpighiales; family Euphorbiaceae; genus Hevea; species Hevea brasiliensis. The sequence goes on from NC_079496.1 coordinate 101,358,952, forward strand.
GAAAGAAGAAAAATTCTTCCATAAAGGAAAGAGATATATCCATTGATTTATTTAATACTGACCTGGTTGTCACAAATGACTAGAGAAACTACTAAAGAGGTATCTGGAGTTTCCATCAATTAAAGTACCTCATCGTATCAAGGTCCAAGCCATAAAATGCTTACTACTTGAAGGTGTGCTTTTCCAAAAGGGCTTTAATGGCTTGTTACTTAGGTGTATTGGTTCCCCTGAAGCCATGAAAGTTATGCAGTAGGTACATGAAGGGATCTCTGGAGACATCGGGTAGGTATCAAGATAAGATGGCTCATTAGGAGACATGGCTATTACTGGCTAAAGATCCTTAAGGATTGCATAACTTGCGCTAAGGGTTGCCAATAATATCAAAGATATGGTGCAGTAAAGAGGAGACTAGTAAAGGAGATGCACCCTATCCTGAGGCCATGGCCACTCAGAGGTTGGGCTATCGATCTTATAAGTAAAATTCATCCAGCATCTTCAATGGGTCATCCTCTCATTATTATTACTACTACAGATTACTTAACCAAGTAGGTAGAGGCAATACCCACAAAAAAGGTAAAATAAAGCGACATAATTAAATTTATCAAAGAGCTCATCATCCACAAATTGGAATCCCTTAAACCATTACAACTAACCAAGGAATAATGTTCACTGGTCAAGATATGAGGGACTTTGCAGAAGACTATGGTATAAAATTGCTCACCTCAATTCCATGCTATGCCTAAGCTAATGGGCAAGCAGAAGCTTCCAATAAGATCTTGATTAGCATAATGGAGAAAATGATAAACCAAAACCCAAGAGAGTGGCACCTATTATTTTTAAAGACCTTATGAGCATATAGGACCTCTAAGCTGGACGCAACACGGGCAAGCCCTTTTGCCTTGACTTATGGGCACGATGCAGTACTCCCAATAGAGGTAGTAGTTCCTTCACTTAGAGTCTCTCTGCAAAATGGCCTCACTCTAGATGAATACACTCAGGCTATGGCTATGGAATTGGACGACCAAAATGAAGTATGAATGTAGGCATTCAATCACATAACTGCACAGAAGAAGAAAGTGTCAAGGATCTATAACAAAAGGATTTGAAGGCAGAATTTTCAACAAAGAGACGTGGTATAAAAAACTATATTACCTGTTAGTGCCAAAGACAAAAAGTTTGGCAAATGGTCTTCAAATTGGGAAGGACCCCTTTAGGTTCATCAGGTATAAGAGATAATGCTTATTGGTTGGTAAGTCTTGCTGGAGAGCCACATAAGAAGTTAATCAATGGTAGATACCTGAAGAAATACTTTCCCATTTTATAAGAAATGTAAGAAAAACAAACAGAAGAAAATAATTAAGGCCGACCCATGGCCTCATAAAAGTTGACCCCATAACTTGCATAGGATTCCTGCATAGAACAATGTAATGAAAGTTGATATAATGGCTAGACATTTAATGTAATCACATGTAGTTATGACACTCCTTGCAATCAAAGTTGGCCTTTTTTGGGCTACTTATAAGATGTATGAATAAATAAAGAGAACACATGAATTGTAACACCCCCTTACCCGATCTACAGTGTAGCCGAGCAAAGGAATGTCACATCCTGTGTCAAAGCACCTAATCTTATCCTATTCAATTGATGGTTACTTTAATTTCATCATAATTTAATTAAGGAAATTTTTAATAAAAAACTGCAAGAGTTTCCCGTATTTTGAACATTTTACCTATTAAAGAATTGGCCTGTTTAAATATTCCATATTGGAAAATTTCAAATATGTAACAAATTTAACATCACAATTCATATTTCTTTTTCCAATCACATCTACTTCTATATATAAATTTTCCTTTATTACATTCATTTACAAAATATGTATACATTTATCATACAATCCAAAAATTTAATTACATCTTTGTTTAATTTCAATGTACATAGTTATGCACTACTGTGGGCCAAAAATCTATACCAAAATGAAGTGCAGAGGTGACAATGACTCCTATTGTAGATCAGTCCCGAAATTCCTGTCCATAGTCTACTGCATTTTATCTTCTGGACCTGCAGGAGGAGAAAGCATCACGCTAAGCATTTCTGCTTTGTGGTGCACTAGTATAATAAAAATACAATATACAAACAAAATAATTTCATATTTATACCAAATAAGGAAAATGCATGTTTAAATGTTCATAAATCATTTACAAGAGTATAAAATCTATAACTTCAAACTTTTGTAGTCATTTCACAAGATTTTTCTCTCGTTTTCTCATATTTTCACGATCTTTGGAAATAGTTATTTTCATTGGATCTTTCCTTTTTTCTTGCTTCAATATTCAACTTTCTTAGTTGAGTTTAGTGCCCAAAGTAATCTTTAATAGAATTGTCAAGACTGGATACGCGGGTTTTACTGGCATTGGACACTCGGTGCCTCGGGCCTTCATACCGTCGGACACATCAGTGCCTACTGGGTATGCAATATAGTGGGCATAAATACCATGGAATAATCATATTGGACACTCAGTGCCTACCAATAATTATTTGGGCATAGAACCCATGGGCAGTACTGCTAATCTCATCCCTTCTTGGCATGCCAATCTATCCAACCCATTCACTCCTGTCTGGGCATACTCGGGCTAATTTATCATCATTAGCAATTTATGGTGCTCATTATTTCATCATTTCATCATTATTTCATTCATCACTAGAACCATAGGTCCCAAACACAATTTCATATGCCATTTATGTTTATCATGCCATTAGCATTAAGCATAATTCACTTTTCAAGCAATTATGCTTACATTTAATAATTTTCAGATTTGATACCTCAACTTCCTTAGTAGATTTGGCTAAGGTACAACAAGAATTTGACCATACCTGCTTCATGAGAGTTGTAGATCTATGTCTTATGTTTATTTTGGCTTTAGAATCATTCAATTTTCATTTGTGTAGCTTGAGTTATGGCCATTTGCCAAAACTGTTCAGGTGACAAATTTCTAGTTTTCAGGTCACTTCTAGAATTCAGGCAGATTTTTGGACTCACTTTACCAAGCATATTTGAATAGGTTACAATCATAATATAGCATTATAGTCTTCATATGAATATTTCCCCTATGTCTCAAGATTACACAGGTTTACGAATTACACAATTTGGAGTTTTGTAGAGTAAGTTATGCTCAATTAAGTGTGTACTGTTCATTTGGTCATTTTTCAGGGTTCCAGATTTGCACTTTCGGATTCCAGTCCTAATTTAGGTATCTTTTAGTCAGTTTAAAGTCAAGTCTTCTTCATGAAAATTGTTCCTCTATATCATAGTTTTACAACAACGTAAATTTTACCTCATTTGGAATTATATACAAGGAGTTTTGTCCAAGTAAACAGGACATGTTTAAGTGTATTCTTTACTAACTGTTGGACAGGGTTTGGGCAGTTTTTGGAGCCCGAATTTGAACAAGTTACACTTTGAGTTTGTCATTTTGTTCTTCAGAAAAGTTATTCCTTTATGTTTTATCTTTTTAAAAAATTAAGAATCACCTAATTTGGAGTTTCATAGAGTGAGTTAGACTCATTCTAATCCAGATTACTTAGGGTGCCCTTCACCTGGGTTTCATGTATTGTAACTTAAATTCTATCAATTATTTCAAGTATCTACACACAAAATTTGGACAACTTATCTTCATGAAAGTTTTAGCATAGTGTCTTAGATTTAAAATGCCATTGGTTTCACATTAATTGGAGTTATGTAGTTCAGGATATGAGCATTTAACTCCACTAGACTTAAGCTATCCAAATTCACCCAAAATGTCCAACTCCCACTTCATTTAGTTTCTTCAGCAAATCATTTATGTTTCTCGATCAGTATATATCACATAGTCATAATACAACCATAATAGTCTTAAAAAGGCTCCATACCAGGAGAAACCTAATTATATAAAAACCCTAACTTAATAGCAAAAGCTTTGAAAATTCAAGGGATTTATTAGCACTAACTTTGATTTAAAGTTTTAATCACCTTCAATCAACCTTCAATTCCACCCAAAACTTGATTCTCCTTTTTGGTCTCCCTAAACCAAGATTTCTTCTTCCCAAATCTTCCAATTTTCTTTGACCTCTTGCTTGCTTTCTTCAATTTAAAGCTCAATACATAGTTTTCTCTCAATTTCCTATATGATTTATGCAGGGATTTAGGTGTTTTGAAGCTTGGAAGTGAAGCTCTAATGGTGAATTGGGAAGAATAGTGGATGGCAAGATGGGAAAAAAAGAAGAAGATGAAGATATTTGTCCTCTTGTGATTGATGTTTATCTATTCTAATCCTAAATGGCAAAATTGTAAATATGTGAAAATAGCAAACTTGCAATCATTTGTAAATCTTGAATCATTGGTTTGACTAATTAGTGTAATTATGTTTAATTATCTTAATCCTAATTAGTTAAGGTAATCTACTTCTTTAACTTAATAAATTTCATTTTTGGTCAATATTTGACTTTTAAATTTAATTGACCAAATTTTATTCTTACCGGATTTCTGTTCATATTTTTCATAATACCCAATCAGTCCCTAGCTTTGGTTTTTAATTCTACTTATTTGAACTTATTTCTTTTCATTTCCTTGACTTATTAATTCAGAAGATCCTACAGGAATTGGAGTAACAACCAAACCCGTAGTCACTTTCCAATGGTGTCACCCATCACTGAGATTTGTGCTCATTTAACTAATTATACTCCACTTCCTTTATTTTTTCTTCAACCTTACTTGATCTTTATTAATTTAATTTATGACTCCTTACTTAAATTTAAGGGTATTTCCAGACATTCTAGTCTGTCTTGACAGATGTTAGTCACCAGAATAGTAGAATGTATAGACTACCTATAGTGGAGAGTGTTACATGGCTCACCATTCACAATATAACTGTCAAAATCATAGATATCATAAAAATATACAAATTTATTATAGGTGAAATCAGTGCACTGGTTATAAAAACCAATAATCAAATGTTAAGGCCTACAATAGAGATAAGATAGAGTCACAAGACCTGTTTAGTGACTTCGATAAGAAGTTAAGAACTTTGAACATGACTGGTGCTCCCAAATTATAGCCTTTGCTGGTGCAGTCAACTCCCTCAAGGCCTCACCCTTAGATAAGTTAACATTTCTGTTAATCATGTGATCAAGTAGCAAATCTTCCTCTTACTGCATACAAGAGGCCTAATATACCTTCAAATGAGCTATCTGCACTTCCAAGCTAGCAACCTTCTCCCTGATGGCCTTCACCTTATCCTCTCTCTCTATAGCTTAGGCCACATAAGATTGAGCTTTCTGAACAAGTTCTTTGAACTCAGTATATTGGGTGGTGAAGGCAGTAATGGAAGCAGAGAGTGATGCAGAAGATTGACTCTTCTCTACATAGGCAGGAAGGATCTTTGCAATCTGTGTCTGCGCATCCTGGAGATGCGCACCTATAGCAACTAGAGTAGACAAATCTAAAAGTAGTGAAGACCTCTACTCCTATATATTAGAACCAAGCTCGATTGTCATAAGTAGCACAACTGGTTCTTAAATGTTGTGACTGTGGTCTTAAAGGGCCCAGCTGTAAGATGAGAACTGGAAGAGCTACCAGAAAACTTGGTCAGGAAGGAGAGGTCAAGTTCCTGAAGAGGATTAATCACATCAACTAAGGTGGCAACCTTATGGCTCGTGATAATAGAGGAGCTAGGAGTAGAGGAAGTCACTGAAGCTAGAGCAAAAGTAGCATGAACCTGCAAAAAAGTAAGGTTAGTACCAGCTTAAGTCACAGAAACATAATTCAGCTAATAGAACAGTACATACCTCATGGGAAGTAAAAGAAGGAATATCCCTAGGAGGATCATCATCTCCAACATCTGCTATCTCCTGAGTAGCATGGTCATTCTGAGTGTCAACTGTGCCTTATATCTCCTCATGGGTCCCAAAATACCACTCTGTAGACTCCTATTTTTGTGACCTTGTGGGCATGTGCATTGAGGCTATGAGTGAGATATATTTAGAGGTAATAAAAATGGATAATCATATATATAGAATGTTTCTTGAAGAAAATAATTTTGAAGAGTAAAAAATGTTTGATTAAAGTTAAATGAAATTTATTTCTTTGTTTAAATTTAATTTTAGGAATTTGTTTTATTAAAAAACCTAATTAGACCTAATTAGGCTATCTAAGGCCAATAAGGCCTAGTAGGGTATTTTGATTAAATAAATAAAAGCTCATAATTCTTTTTTTTTATTTTTATTTTTAAAGGAAAATAAAATTTAAATAGGAAGTTTCCTCTTTAAGACTTCTTAAATCTTCTTATTTAGGGATTATAGTTTTTGATCTAAACCCTATAAATACCTCACAAAAAAGAAGAAATAAAGTTAGAGAGAGGGAGGATAGAAGAGAACAACATAACACAAGAAAAAACTCTTACTCTATCTCTTTAATTCGATAAGCTTTCCTCATCTCCTTCTTTTTTTCTTCCTTTTGCTTTTTTTCTTTTTCTTCAGGAAACCTTCAAGATTTCTTTAAAGTATGTGTTTCAAATTATGAATATTCAAGAAATATGTCTTAAATCTATTCTTTCATGTTTATGTGCCTTTAGATGGTCTCACATGTTCATAACATTCATGTATATGCGATAAATTTGAGGGTGATGACAACTCTGCACATGTTTTTATTTTTGTCCGTTCATTTTTAATTAATTTTCATCTACTTATATTTTTGTAAAAATTATATAAAAATTATATTTGTAATCTTCATAAAATTTTAATAATTTTAGCCTGAAAAATTATGAAAAAAGATGATAAATCAAGTAAGTTATGATTGTCCAAAATTAGGATGTCTGCAGATTATGATTTGCAGTGCAGCAGACTTTCAAGGTTCACATCTCTCTCAATTGTTCATCTTTATCTACGATTCTTAGGCCTAAAATTAAATTCAAGTTCTAGTCTAACTTTTCCTATTAGTTTCATAAAAAATCTTTTGTAGTTTAAGAGATATCATAGTTTTTATAAATTAGTACAAATAATATGATATTTTGTCTTACTCCTATAATTTTTTTGAAATTTTATACTTGTTCAAATATTTTTAGAAATTCAAACACAAAGACACAGTGAATCTGCTAGATCTAGAAATTTATTTTGTTTATATTTTTTTGGTATTCAAGTTTTAAATTATATCTTGATCTACTTTTAATGATGTATATAATGTGATATGATATTATGAAGTGTTAAAATTAGGTTAGACGGACCCATGGCCATTGTATAGTTTTGGCCCATTAAAAACCCATATTGTAAGTGATTAAATTTTTAATTATAATGTTTATTTTATTTTAAAAAATAAATTGATAAGTAACTCTAAGGTAAGCACCAAAAAAGGCAATAATTGCATGGAACTTAACAGGAGTAAGACAATGATTAACTTGTTATACTAAAAAATGTATTTCTTCAAGGGTAGTTTGCTCCAATGGCAACTACAATAATTAAAAGGTAAGTTTTTCTTAAATTTTTTTAGATAATAATTTTGTATGTAACAAGTAGTAATAATAGGAATTTATTTGGTAAATAATAAAATCAATTTTTTTTGTGTTATAACCCATGTTTGATATATAAACTAAATTTAATTAAATACTTGGTAAATAGTAAAATAAATTTGTATATTAGAAATAATTTTTTCAAGTTGTAATTGTTTGGAACCTTTTGGGTTTTTATTATAATAAACAAAACATGTACATAATTTATTTATTTTAATTATCTTTAGGGTAACTTGGTAAATAAATAAAATAGGTTAATTAGAAACTTAGGATTGTTTGGAAATTGAATTTATTTGTAAATTAAATTATCAATAATAAATTAATTTTAGTAATTTGATAAATTTCACTTAATTTAATTTATTAACCCTATAAATAGGGAGTACTTGTGCATAAAAATTATTTGTAAACAATAACTCCTTTTTGAATTACTTGTGTGTGAAGGATTAAAAATTGTATTTTAAGGTAAAAAGTTTGATAAAAGAATAATAAATAAGACTTTTAGAAATATTAGTGCAGGATTGGCACTCAAATTAATGAGGTTATACTAGACATAAGGGTGCTTAACATCTTCCCCTTACATACCCACTATCCCAAATTAGACATTGGGTCATGGTGATGACGACTGTGAAACCTTTGCAAGGAGTAAGTTGCCATCCATGACCCTTTCGAAAAATTTAGTGCATCAATTAAATCCTTTCAGTTGTCCCTTTGAAAATTGATGCCTCAATAAGATGTCCCTTGGAAGAAACAAAAAATATTTCTAGGTTATTACCTGGATGGCGACTCTTGTCTATCTATGCCTTTGTGGCATAAATCCTTAGTACTATAGTAGTATTATGAGAAAACAGTACTTACTAGTGGACTCGATTCTATTAAGATTGTATAAATTGTATGTCTAGAAAATGCTGTTTAAGGAGGTGGTACTTAAGTGAGATCGATGTGACTCCACCATTTTTTTTGGGCATTACTTGGTGCATTTTATACGATCCTAGTAGATGATCTTTCGCTTTATGCCATAGTTTGATGACTCCACTAGGGATAAGGGATAGTTACTCCAACATATTTCTATTGGTATAATATTATTCACTGTTAAACTTTTTTGCATTGCATTACACTATCACACAGATCACACTTACCCTTTTAGCCCCCCCTAGTACTAACTGAGGAGGCATAGTTTCACTTGAGGCATGGAAAATTGGTGAATGCTAGCACCCCATGCCCTACCTTCGGTTATATAAAAGAGCCATAGCTCCGATTATTGTGCTTGATGGATAAGCTCTTACATGGATGACCCTTTCTCCTATCCAATAAAGCCCATGAGCCTTAGATTTTAGCACCAGGTACATTATAGATTTGTTGTATTGGATTTATAGCCTTACTGTCTAAACTATAAGTCTTAGTGTACTTGAAATGAACCCAAGCCTATAAACCTAATGTGTGAATAGGCCCAAGTCTATTTTAAAACCTATGTTAGATAAGAGGATGCCTACTTATGTTTAAATATTAAGGCTATAAACCCATGTTTATGAGAGGAGGCTCATCTTGGACCACTCCTTATTGGTGTGTCTAGTGTACCAAAGCTTAGGATAGATTTTTACCCTAACCAATACGTGAGAGTTGGGCGAATAAGGGGGGTGAAGATTCGGTTGCATTGAAGGTTTTGATTTTTTTTTTTTTTGCTTAGATTATGGTTTTGGTTCTAATTTTGGTCCAATTTATGTACTTTTGTTTTGGTTTTGTATTTTTAGGAATAGGTAAAGGCAAAAAAAAAAAAAAAAGGCTCATTCGTGTATTGCATTCATGTACATAACATGTTTAGGAAGTCCTTTTTTTGAGCAAACATAGCCTCGAAACACACTAAAGAGACTCTCAATCAGGTCACTTAGGTTAAGGAAAGGAAGAGACTAGTAAGGATTTCACTTGCACCAGTTATAATGGAAGACACAATGGCCATGTTTAAGAAAATACTTAACGAAACTTTGAATGCCAAGATGTTTGAGCTAGAAGAGAAAATAAGATTATTAAGGTTCAAACATGTCTTGCACCCCAAGGAGATTTTCCCAATTCAAACCCTTATCCAAAGTTTTTTAGCATCTTAAAGCTCGAGGTCTCCTGTAGCCCCTAGCACCCAGACCACTACCAAATCCATTCCCACTTAGCTATGATATCAATCAATATTGCTAGTTTTACCAAACCCACAGTCATGACATCGATCGTTGCTTTTGGCTTAAGTATGAGATCCAAGACCTAATTGATGCCAAAAAGATAGTTGACTCAAAAACTCGACCTAAATTCTCTACTGGGCCTTAATGGCCTTAGAGAGACCAATTGAGTCCAATTAGGTTTTTTAATAAAACAGATTCCTTGTTGACCCCGTGTAGCTCAAAATGAGCATTGATTTTGATGATAACAAAACTCAAAGAGAATCTATCTAACCTAACCTTAAAGTGATGTGTAGATTCTTTGTCTTATGCATAAAGAACCTTTGAAGTTGCATATAAGAAGAAAAGATACTCAAAGGCATTCCAAGACAAATCCAAAATGAGAAAAAGGCTATGGAAATCAAGACTCGAAGCAAAGGTATGAAAAGCATAGTGTTAGAGACTTAGGTCTTTTTGTGAAAAAGAATAGATGAGAATTTAGTCATATGGAGCTCAAAAATGAAAATTTATTTTCTGATTACTTTTTCTCATCATGACCTTGAACACCACTATTGAAATATTTTTTGAAGGTCTAAATCATTTTGCATTGCAAGTTGAGACATGCAGCTGTTGACTTAGTTTGCCAACTGGTTTGCTAAATTTTTTAGTTTGCTAATAAGTTTGCTAAAAACGTTAGTTTACTAACCAGTTTACTGACTGCTCCTAAAATTTTATTAGTTTGCTAATTTATCAGAGCTGCTCAACTTCGCACAAAAGGACAAAATAACGGCTATTTTGTCTTGGGCAGTGTGTATAACGTTCCAAAAGGGTTTCAAACGGTCTAAAATGATTTGGGACTATAAATACACATTCCTCACTTCATTTACACTTAATGAAAGCCTACATTTGAACTCCAACATTGATTTTTAATTTATTGCTTTCATTCAAGAGCATTTAAGATTTTGAGCTTCCATTGGCAAATCGACTCATCTCTTATTTATAGTTTGATTTGTATTGAGTAAGAGTGAGTGTTGAAATATTGAATTGCATTCAAGAGAGGTTGTACAAGCACCTATTGAAGCTTGAGAGTGTAAGTGCTTGTGATAGCACTTGTGAAGGTTTCAAGCTACCTTGGTGTAAAAGCTTGGTGTTGAGAAATTGTAAAGGGCTTTTGGTCTCTTGCCTTCAAAAGAGCAAATAGTGGAAAGAAGACTCAAAGAAGGTTCTTTGAGAGAGTGGATGTAGGCTAGTTAAGCCGAACCACTATAAAATCCTTGTGTTTGATTTCTCTAACCTTTACCTCTTTACTTTTATGCAATTTAAATTTCTTTTCTCATATACATGATATTGAATATTGATTATCTAGATTGAGTTGATAAATTTGTAGACATATTGAGTGACTTGAGAAAATTAGTTGATGAATGCTTTGTTAGATATTGCCATATACATTGATTGAGAATTGAATTACAACTTAGGAACACATTGTTGAAGCACATATTTCTTTCTTTTTATATAGAGAAGCACATAGTTGAACAAAGCCACAATTTTTCATTAGACCACAAGCAAGGGCCGAAAAATTGTTAAAGTCCAATTCACTCCCCCTCTTGGACTATTTTGGGACAACAAATTGGTATCAGAGCCTGACTCTCTTGCTTAGGGTATTACAACCTTAGAGTGATCCATAATGGCTAGTTCATCTAGTAATACTGCTGGTATACCTGCACCTTTAATTGAAGGCTACTCAATCACTAGACCACCACTTTTCAATGGCACTAATTATTCATTTTGGAAAGTAAGAATGAGAAATTTCATACAATCTGTAGATATTGATGCATGGAGAATTATTAAAAATGGTCCACATATTCCTCAAAAGAATGGTACTGGAACTACAAAAGTTCCAAAACATGAAGATGAATATGATGACAATGATTGGAAGAAAATCTCTATAAATGCTAAAGCTATTAATATTTTGCATTGCTCACTTGACCTTAATGAATACAATCGTGTTTCAGGATGTCAATCTGCTAAGGAAATTTGGGATAAGCTTGAAGTGACTTATGAAGGAACTGATGTTGTTAAAGAGTCTAAAGCAAACCTTCTGATTCGAGATTATGAGTTGTTTGAAATGAGGCCAGGAGAATCAATTGCGGATATGAGTACAAGATTTACTGATCTTGTAAATCTTCTCAAAGCACTTGGTAAAAAATTTGAGGAAGCTGAACTTGTGAAGAAAATTCTTAGATCACTTCCAAAGTCTTGGGAAGCAAAGACAACAGTTATCCAAGATACCAAAGATTTCAAAACGTTCACCTATGATGAACTCATTGGTTCTCTCATTGCACATGAAATGGTATACAAGAAGGATGAAGTTGAAAATGAGCAAATGAAGAAGAAAAGCATTACTCTCAAATCAAACAAGGATGAAGATAAGAAGAAAGGAGTTGCATTCAAAGTTGACTCAAGTGACAACTCAAGTGTTTCAAGTGATGATGAAGATGAAATGGCTGTGCTTGCAAGAAAATTTAAAAGAGCTTTCAAGAAAGGAGGAAGCAAATACAAGAAATTCTTGAAAAAGTATACTCCCAAGGATAAGTACTTCAGAGATTCAAAAGAAGAAATTGTATGTTATGAGTGTCACAAACCTGGACATATCAAGCCCAAATGTCCATTGCTCAAAAAGAAGAAAGGAAAAGAAGATAGGAGCAAGAAAGCTATGAAAGTAGCATGGAGCAACAGTGAAGAGTCTTCAAATGATGAATCAAGTGACAAAGAGGCTGCTCTTCTTTGTTTGATGGCATGTGAGGAGAAAGTTGAGAGCTCACAAAAAGAAGAAGAAAGCGACAATGAGGTTTGTTGCAAAGGGATGAAGGAAAGTGATAAATGGTATATAGATAGTGGCTGTTCAAAGCACATGACTGGTGAAAAAGACAAGTTTTCAAAAATTGCAATGAAAGATGGAGGATATGTAAAATTTGGAGACAAAGGGAAAGGAAAAATAATTGGAAATGGCACAATTGGCACCAAACCTTGTATTGAAGATGTATCACTTGTTGAAGGTTTGAAATACAACTTGCTAAGTGTAAGCCAACTGTGTGATAAAGGCTTTGAGGTAAAGTTTACTTCGTCTCTATGTACAATCAATAGTTTAAATAATGACACATTGTTCATTGCCAGTAGATCAAATAATGTTTACTTGCTTGACATGAATAATTTTGAAACTAATCATGGTACATGTCTAGTATCTCTTGATAATTCTAGTTATTTATGGCATAGAAGACTGGGTCATGCAAGCATGCATACACTCTCAAAACTGTCTAAGAAAGAACTTGTCAATGGTCTTCCTAAGATTAAGTATGAAAATGAATTTCAATGTAGAGCATGTGCACTAGGAAAGCATACTAGAGCATCTTTTAAATCTAAGAATATTGTGTCTACCACTAGGCCATTAGAATTGCTTCATCTTGATTTATTTGGACCCGTAACTCCTACTAGTCTTGGTGGAAAGTCATATGCTTTAGTTATTGTTGATGACTATTCAAGATATACATGGACATTTTTCCTTGCTCACAAAGATGAAACTTTTGAAAAATTCACCTCGTTTAGTAAAATGGTTCAAAATGAAAAAGGCTTTTGCATCTCATCTATAAGAAGTGACCATGGAACTGAATTTGAAAACCATTTGTTTGAGAAATATTGTGACAAATGTGGAATCAATCATAATTTTTCAGCTCCTAGAACTCCACAACAAAATGGGGTAGTAGAAAGGAAAAATAGAACTTTGCAAGAAATGACTAGAACTATGTTGAGTGAAAATAATTTGCCAAAGTACTTTTGGGCTGAAGCTGTTAATACATCTTGTTATGTGTTGAATAGAGTTTTGATTAGACCAATTTTGAAAAAGACCCCTTATGAGCTTTGGAAAGGAAGAAAACCAAATATCTCTTATTTTAAAGCATTTGGTTGTAAGTGCTATGTGTTAAATAACAAGAAGGATAACCTAAAGAAATTTGATGCTAAATCCGATGAAGGAATCTTTCTTGGGTATTCAACAAAGAGTAAAGCCTATAGAGTGTTCAATAGAAGAACTTTGGTTATTGAGGAAACTATTCATGTTCTGTTTGATGAGACTAACCCTTCTATTAGAAGGAAAAATGCTTGTGATGATAATAATGAGCAGGTTTTTGGAAAAGAAAATATAATATCAAGTCAAGAAATGGAACAAGTTGATGACAAAGATGAGGAAACTCAAGGAGAAACTACAATAGATGTCCATAATGCCAATGAAGATCAAATTAATGAAGAAATGCCAAATCTGGAAGAATTACAAGTAAATGAGCCACAGCATGAAGATTTGCCTAAAGATTGGAGATTTCATAGAAACCATCCTCAAGAAGACATTATTGATGATCCATCTCAGAGGATGATGACTAGAGCACAATTGAGAAGATATTTTGGTAATGTTGCTTTTGTTTCACAAATTGAACCTAAATGTTTTGAAGATGCTCAAAATGATGAAAGTTGGATTCTTGCCATGCAAGAAGAACTAAATCAATTTGAGAGAAATAAAGTTTGGAATTTAGTACCTAGACCAAAAGATCATTCAATTATTGGTACTAAATGGGTCTTTAGAAATAAAATGGACGAAAAAGGCAATGTTGTTAGGAACAAAGCTAGACTAGTGGCTCAAGGCTACAACCAAGAGGAAGGGATTGATTTTGATGAAACCTTTGCTCCGGTTGCTAGAATTGAAGCTATTAGAATGTTGTGTGCCTTTGCATGTTTCAAGGATTTTATGCTTTATCAAATGGATGTCAAGAGTGCATTTTTAAATGGTTATATTGATGAGGAAGTGTATGTTGCACAACCTCCAGGCTTTGAAAATCATGAGCATCCAAATCATGTTTATAAACTTACTAAAGCCTTATATGGTTTAAAGCAAGCTCCTAGAGCATGGTATGAAAGGCTTAGTAAATTTCTTTTACAAAATGATTTTCAAAGAGGCAAAGTGGATACAACACTTTTTGTTAAGAAGCATCATAATGATATGCTCATTGTGCAAATTTATGTTGATGATATAATTTTTGGTGCTACTAACGAATCTCTTTGCAAGAAATTTTCTAAGATTATGCAGAATGAATTTGAGATGAGTATGATGGGTGAGCTCACATTCTTCCTTGGACTTCAAATTAAACAAATGAAAGATGGCATCTTCATAAATCAATCAAAGTACATCAAGGATATGCTAAAGAAATTTAAGATGGAAAATTTGAAGAGCATGGGCACTCCTATGAGTTCAACAATTAAAATGGACAGTGATGAAAAAGGTAAAGAAGTAGATACCAAGCTTTATAGAGGTATGATTGGCTCTCTTTTGTATCTTACTGCATCTAGGCGGATATACACTTTAGTGTTTGCTTGTGTGCAAGATTTCAATCATGTCCAAAAGAATCCCATCTAAGTGCAGTCAAAAGGATTTTTAGATATCTCATAGGCTCACAATCAATTGGTTTATGGTATCCAAAATGCGAATCATTTAATCTTGTTGGCTATAGTGACTCTGATTTTCTTTGGAAGTAGATCGATGAAAAAGTACCTCGTACTTGTCAATTTCTTGGTCATGCACTAGTTTCTTGCACGAAGAAACAAACTTGATAGCTTTATCTACTGGTGAGGCGTAATATATAGTCTTTGGTAGTTGTGTTGCTCAAATTTTATGGATGAAACAACAATTGGAAGATTTTGGTTTAAAATATAATCTTGTTCCAATTAAGTGTGACAACACAAGTGCCATAAACTTGGTCAAAAATCCAGTCCAACATTCAAGAACTAAACATATTGAGATTAGACATCATTTTATTAGAGATCATGTTCAAAATGGAAATATCAAAATAGAGTTTGTTGCCTCTGAAAATCAACTTGCTGACATTTTTACAAAGCCTCTTAATGAAGAAACCTTTTGTAGAATTAGAAGGGAAATTGGTATGTGTGAATCACTTGCTTGAAATCAAAGTCATAATAACTTCATGTATCTACATTTTATTAAATGTGTAATTGATTTGCTGTGATATTAGTTTGCTGAAAAATCCTTAAAGCATATTAGCTAACTTGTTTGTGTACTCGCGAAATTAGTTTACTAGGTTGTATGCTAATATTGCGTGACGAAAATTAGTTTGCTATATCTGGTACTGTTCAAATTTCAAACAGAAAGGTGATTGTTCTTGAAATTTTTCTGCATGTTCAGCAATGCATTTAACTTTTTTTTGGTATTGCATTCTCAGTGCTGTGTCAGTCATATAAAAATGTTTATATGTGCATATAGGGACAGATAAACTTATTTGAAATATATAATAAAATAAAGAGTAAGAAACACAGTTCGATTGTGATGCAGTGACACTGAAAAGCGCGGGACTCAAGAGGACTTAAATCCTCTGCCACACGAAACCTCACGCGTTCTCTCTCTCCTCTGTATCGATTGCCGTCACCTCCTAAAAACCATACCCGATACCTCTTTCAGGCGAAGCATACCCTAACTCACCGAAAATCTCAATTTCTTTTTCTCTTCCACTCTTCACTCACCGAAATACCATTACCCGATTTCATTTTGTCTCAATGGCTCGCACAAAACGAAAATCCTCGTTGTTGCCACGCTTCATCTTCCTCGTCGACCTCAGACAATGCTCCTGTCGCGGCATTACGGAAGAAAATGAAAGGTAAGCAAAATGTGCCGAAATCAAAATCAGTTAGTGAGCCTTCTCACTCGTCCAAAGGTGTCGAATCTCCTAAATCCACACCAGAAAAGAAAAAGGCGGTACAGAAGCAAGGAACGGATGCTAAAAAGAAAATGGGTATCGCAAAGCTTTCGGGTTCAGTGGATAAAGCACTGTTAGATTGCAAATTCATCAAATGGGAGAACTTTGATCAGGTAAACTTTCACTTTAAAGAACTTTTTGAGTTTCAAGGTTGGTTGGGTGTCTGTGAATGCGCAAATGAATACTACCCTAGGCTTGTACAAGAATTTTATAGAACCTTGCGAACTGTTGATGATGAGGATCGATTTGAAGTCATTCTGAATACAACTACATATAGTGTCTCTGTTGAACTAATAGCCACGGCTTTAAATTTGCCCAATGATGGAAATAGAATTTCCACACATAAGGATGTTGCTAGAGTAGCAGGATTTAATCTGGTTGAGTTTGAGAATGAGGTATTTCCTGCTAGCACTACCAAAAATGAGAAATCCACTAGTACCAAAGCCCTCCAGCATATCAAAATTATTCACAGTATGGTAAACTATGTGTTCATCCAAATCGCGATTATGGCTATCTGAGTCACTTGGACATGTGTATTATGTGGCACATTGTAAGTAAAGTTAGGTTGAATTTAGCCTACTTAATTTTCAAAAACATGTGCAAAGCCTATGGAATTGGCAAACTGCCATATGCACATTTGTTGACTGTTGTGTTTAAAGAGCTAGAAGTGAATGTCACTAAGGAAAGCTCTAGGGCTGACTTGATAGTGCTTAGAGAAATACATTTAGACACTGATGGGAGAAAGACCAGATTTGAAAAGGGTGGTTCCTCCTCTGCTAAAGTTGATTCTGGTTCTGCTAGTGAAGTTTTGACTGAAATTCAAGGGCTAAGAGCTACTGTTAATGAACATTTTAGTTCAACAACTCAGTCTCTTGACATTCTCAGAAAATTTGTGGATGTTGTTGACTATAAAGTGAGTCACCTGCTCACTCAAAATGAGGAGTTAAAGAAGCTGATTCTGGCTCTTCGGCAGGCCAAGGGACTTGGAGTTCCAACTAAAGTTGAGGTTGGTACTCAGGTTTCTGCTGATAAGGGAGAAAGCAACAAAGTTGAAGAGTCTCCTGCTGATATGGCATGTGAAAGTGGTAAACTTGCTGAAGCAGAATTTGAACCTATAGTGGATGCCCCTGATGAACAAGCTAGTGACCAGGTTCTTGAACCTAAGATTGGTCCTACAACTGATGTACCTCCTGACCTTGATGGTAAAAAAGTTGTAGCAACTGAAAGTGAGTTGCCAAAGGAAAGTGAAACGGTTCTAGAATCTGAACAAGCTGTTGAACCTCCACCTGCACCATCAGTTGAGCAGTCTTTGTTCCTACACAGCACCAGGAACCTTCTCTCAAAGAACACCAAGCTAGTGCTCAAACTCAGCTATCTGCAGCTGCTGCCCCTGCAGCAAAGAAAGGTAAGAAAAGGTACAAGTCAACCGTGTCAAATCCGTACCAGACCCTCGCTGCTGCTCTTCAACCCCCTTCTGAAGATGATGAGGCCGAGAAAAATGATCAAGTGGCTGACCAAGCACCTCCGGCCCCTGTTATTAAACTGCCTAGGAAGAAAATGGTGCCTTCAAAATCCACTCGCAGGAGTAACAGACTTAAATAGCATCTCATCTGGATTTTTAGTTTACTGATTGCATTTTTAGTTTACTAGTCTGTGTGCTACTTTTGGTTTTTAGTTTGCTACTGTCTACCTTACTGCATTTCCATTTTGGCTAACATGATTCTTTTTGGGTATTTTCTCCTGTTTCCTTTTTGATTGATGACAAAAAGGGGGAGAATGGTTATGGATATGTGAATATGTGTTGATGAACATGAGACTATGGAAATGTGTTGATATACTTGTGAAGTGTGATGATATGTGAATGTGTGTTGATGTTTGTGAGATATATATATGTGATGATACTTGTGTTCTTTGGATATATGCTTATACTTGTGATTGATACTTGTGAAGTGTGAATATGTTTGATAGCATAATTTGGGGAGCTTATGTCTGAGAAAATGGATTTCTTGGATATTGTGTGCATATATTTAGGGGAGCTTTTCTGTATACTATACTTGGATTTACATACTCACATAAATTTTCACACACTTTTATTTTCTTGTTGATTCATTTGAGTTTTGTCATCATCAAAAAGGGGGAGATTGTTGACCCCGTGTAGCTCAAAATGAGCATTGATTTTGATGATAACAAAACTCAAAGAGAATCTATCTAACCTAACCTTAAAGTGATGTGTAGATTCTTTGTCTTATGCATAAAGAACATTTGAGGGTGCATAGAAGAAGAAAAGATACTCGAAGGCAGTCCAAGACAAATCCAAAATGAGAAAAGGCTATGGAAATCAAGACTCAAGCAAAGGTATGAAAAGCATAGTGTTAGAGTCTTAGGTCTTTTTGTGAAAAGAATAGATGAGAATTTAGTCATATGGAGCTCAAAAATGAAAATTTATTTTACGATTACTTTTCTCATCATGACCTTGAACACCACTATTGAAATATTTTTTGAAGGTCTAAATCATTTTGCATTGCAAGTTGAGACATGCAGCTGTTGACTTAGTTTGCTAACTGGTTTGCTAAATTTTTTAGTTTGCTAATAAGTTTGCTAAAAACGTTAGTTTACTAACGGTTCTTGATCGCTCCTAAAATTTTATTAGTTTGCTAATTTATCGTAGTGCTCAACTTCGCAAAAAAGGACAAAATAACGGCTATTTTGTCTTGGGCAGTGTGTATAACGTTCCAAAAGGGTTTCAAACGGTCTAAAATGATTTGGGACTATAAATACACATTCCTCACTTCATTTACACTTAATGAAAGCCTACATTTGAACTCCAACATTGATTTTTCATTTATTGCTTTCATTCAAGAGACATTTAAGATTTTGAGCTTCCATTGGCAAATCGACTCATCTCTTCTTTATAGTTTGATTTGTATTGAGTAAGAGTGAGTGTTGAAATATTGAATTGCATTCAAGAGAGGTTGTACAAGCACCTATTGAAGCTTGAGAGTGTCAGTGCTTGTGATAGCACTTGTGAAGGTTTCAAGCTACCTTGGTGTAAAAGCTTGGTGTTGAGAAATTGTAAAGGGCTTTTGGTCTCTTGCCTTCAAAAGAGCAAATAGTGGAAAGAAGACTCAAAGAAGGTTCTTTGAGAGAGTGGATGTAGGCTAGTTAAGCCGAACCACTATAAAATCCTTGTGTTTGATTTCTCTAACCTTTACCTCTTTACTTTTATGCAATTTAAATTTCTTTTCTCATATACATGATATTGAATATTGATTATCTAGATTGAGTTGATAAATTTGTAGACATATTGAGTGACTTGAGAAAATTAGTTGATGAATGCTTTGTTAGATATTGCCATATACATTGATTGAGAATTGAATTACAACTTAGGAACACATTGTTGAAGCACATATTTCTTTCTTTTTATATAGAGAAGCACATAGTTGAACAAAGCCACAATTTTTCATTAGACCACAAGCAAGGGCCGAAAAATTGTTAAAGTCCAATTCACCCCCACTCTTGGACTATTTTGGGACAACATTCCTAAAATTAAATTTAAACAAAAAATAAATTTCATTTAAATTTAATAAACATTTTTTACCCTTTAAAATTATTTTCTCCAAGAAACATGCCATACATATGATTATCCATTTTTAATGCCTCTAAATATATCTCATACTCATATAATTTTTCATCATTGGGTTCCTACTAGTGCAGCAAGAGAGGCCTGATGCTTCTTGGCGTTAGGCACATAACTGCCTGAACACCTAATAAGAGGTTGAGAGGAAACTTCTTACTATTTTTCTGAGGAGGGGAAGACTTCCTAATCTTGGGCTTATACTTCTTGGCTGGATACTTTCAACTTTTTTACTGAAGGAAGCCTTAGTTGAAATGAAGCACTTTTTTATTTCTTAGAAGGAGGCATAGGCTTTGGAGAGATTGCCTTCTATGCTGTGGCCATGGAAGGAATGCATGGCAAAGAACTTAAAAGGAAAAGCAGAAGTTAGCAAGAGGGAAAGTATAACATGGTTTGAGAAGTGAAATAGCAAACACTAGTAGCTAAGGGTCTAACAACAGCTTCATGGAACCTAGAAGACCACCAACTCTGGAAGGTGGGAAAGAGAGGAGTAACAGACCTCAGAGGGATCATTTAGCACACATCTTATAACTGCTTTGGCCTAAAATAGTGGTAGGCCACATTTTTTGGAGAGGACAAGGAAATCTTAGTACCAGTGGTAGGTTTGGCATAATGGAAGATGTCAGAAGGGAAACCCTAGATAATGCTTAATTGACGGCACCATAGGGAAGGCATATACAGCTCGAGTCCAGGCTTAAATATGCCTAAACATGTGCTAAAAGTAGTACTAGTATACAAGTGCCAAATAATAATAATAGAAGCCCAGTGGTTGACAGTGTCATTAGGAAAAGAGGCCTTAGACTGGATAAGCTAGGGAGGGAAGCCAGTAGACTCAAGGGCCTTAGCATCATCGAAGGGCGTGAGCTAGTGAAGTCATGAGCAGGTAACTGATTCAGGAACTTGAACACTCGACTCTCATCCCAAGTACAAACTAAGGACATAACTCTTCTGCCAAAAACACTATCAATAGAGGGTAGGAGGGTATCTGACAGTTATGGAAAATAGGAGAACAACCATAGCTGAACAATCTAGAATGCACCATTTACTTTGTTCAATGGAGCATCAGACACTATAATAGAGAGGGATTGAAGATAGAAGCAAATAGCATAGTGCCAAGAGCACAAGGTTGGCCTATAACAAGAGAATGAGCCAGAGGTAATTACTCACTAGAAGGACGTTTAGAGGAGGGGTAGAAAATGTACTTGCAGATCAAGCACCAGATAAAAAGTTTATGATCAAACTATTTAGTACTGGTGCTGTAGTCAATCAAGGCACTATACGATGAAAATTTTTCCAACTTCTTAAACTTTGAAGGCAACTTTGTGAAGGAAATAAGCACATCCCTGCCAACAATGGGAAGGCTTATGACAGCCTTGATGTCCTTTAGAGTGATTGACATAGGCCTCATTGGCAGAATAAAAAAGTTCCAAGAGTTGGACCAAAGCTTCAAAGAATAAACCATTAACCCAGGATAGACAGGAGGCACAAATCTAATCCACTTGATGAAATCGTAGATGTCTAGAAGCTTCCAAATGTTAGAGAAGTGAGGTCGGAGTCTATATATCCATGTCTCCTAACTTGAGGACTGTCTAGGCTGGGATTTGATATCAATAAGGCGTGGAAGAAGTTGTAATTCCTAGGTAACTAACAACTCTTATACTCTCCTAAAGAAAAGAAAGGAGGTGAAATGGCATGAGGAAAAGCTAGGGAACCAACAGTGGCAACCTCTACCACAATACCCTATAAGAAGAGAAGTAAGTAAGGTCAGGTACCTAGGTAAAACATCTGTAAGGAATGAATGAAGTAGTGAAAGTACAAAATACTTACTGAGAGTGGACTTAGAGGTGGAATAATCTTGGTCTTCCTAGAGTTGGTACTTGCAGTCTTTGAGGTGCTGGTACTTGTAAAAGCAATGGCAGGCACTTAATGAGATGAGATTTGGACAGAGTTTCTTTTATAAAGTGGACATCCAGAAATTAGTTCCTTAATTATGAACCAATTTTCACAACCAATGATCAAACACAACCTGTAGAAATACACATATACAACAATAAAGGTTTAAAAGTTACCTACAGTAGTGCGAAAAAACAAGTTAGTACTAGGTAGAGGAAAAATTGGTGGACTATAAACATGCAAATTAGTGGAAGAGGGAGTAGCACTTAGTCTAGGAACACTGCAGCTGATGGGCGAGACCTGTGGTATAGTCTGTGGTACTTGCAAAATTGTAACATCCTCATTATAGGCAGTTCCGTACATTCTACTTTTTCGACTACTAAAGTCTGTTCAGACAGTTAGAATGTCAAGAACCACACTTAAATTAGAGTAAGAAGTCATAAATAAATTAAATAAAGATCAATTAAGATTGAAGAAAAATAAAAGAAGTGGAGTACAAATTGGTTAAATGAGCATAAGTCCTGGCGATGAGTAACCCTATTGGGAAGCGACTGTGAATTCAGTTGCTACTCCAAACTGATGCAAGACCTTGTAAGACCTGAGTTAAAGTTTAAATGAGATATTATTATGAATTAATAAGTCAAGAAAATAAAAAAAAATCCACAAATAAACAAATTAAATGCTAAGGTAAAAAATGAAATTGAGGACTTATCGGGTATTATGAAAAAGATGAACATAAACCCGGTAAGAGAAAAATTTGGTCAATCAAATTTAAGAGCTTAAAATTGACCAAAAGTGAGATAAAATAAGTTAATGAAGGTAGATTAGTTAAATTAATCAAGATTAATAAAATTAAATATAATTAACAAAAAGTCAAATTATAATGATTGAAGATTTCAAGTTATTTACCATTTTTCCATTCACCTTAATTACAAAAAAGCCATTATCCCATAAAATAACATAAATTTGCATAAAAAGAAAAAAAAATCAGATCAGCATCTTCCTCATCAAGATTGCCGTCCCTTTTTCTCTCACCCTTCTTTCTCACTTGTTTCCATCATTAAAGCTTAACCAAGCTTTCAAACCCTAACTTTCCTCCACAATTTATTTAGGAAATCAAGAGTAAACCTTAAATTGAAGCTTGATTTAAAGAAAGCACACAAAGAATTCAAGGAAATTGGAAGGATTTGTGAAAGGGAAATTTGGTCAAATCAAGGTAAGTTGTGTTTTATGCTTAAATAGCTATTAGCTAATGGAATTAAATGTGATTATGAAATTTCCTATGGAAATTGACTTGAATCATGGGTGAAAATTTGAATTAGGGACTCAGCCAGGGTTGGATCAAGGTTGGGGATCAACTTTTTGGCTAGTTTGGAGGTGGATTGAAGTTGATTGGAAGGATGTGCACAAGGATAGTGCTATGAGATTTTATGAATTTAAAGTATATGGCAAATTGAGTTAGGGTTTCATGAGATTAGGGTTTTCAATTCTTGTGACCTATTTGATGTGTTTATGCCTAAATTAAGACTATTTGGTTGTAATTGTTGTAAAATGTTGATGATATGGCAAATCAATTGAGTGAATGTAGTGTTGTGCCCTAGAACTGATTCTGAACAGCCTAAGTCCAGTGATTTCAAATTCTCATAACTTGAGTTACACAGTTTCAATTGTTGTGAAACTAAAGCTAAATTAAAGTTGAAACCCATACCTACAACTTTCGTGTTTTGACCCAGACCAAATTCCTAGGGTAACTTGGTTAAATTGATAGAGAAATTTAGAGTTGCTAAATTGGAATTTCCCGCAATTCTAGTAAATTGCCCTGTGATCTCCGTGTAGTAGTCAGAGCATAACTTTCATTGTATAAATCCAATTGAGATGATTCAAAATGATCTAGAAACCTAAAACATAGGCCTACAACTTTGTTTCAGAGACTTTGTCCAAATTCTGGGTGTAAGACACTTGAATGTTTAGTGTAAAACTAAGGTGAAAACCTAGAAACTTGGAAATCACAAGATACTGCATCTGTGAACCAAGATTGGAAATTTAGTCATAACTCACTCTAAAAAGAACCTGTATAATCCTAAGACATAGGGGAACAATGCATATGAAGAACATGAAGTCAAATTGTGACTGTAACCTATTCAAAATGGCTCGACAAAGTAGTTTCAGAATCTGCCTGAATTCTGGAATGCCCTGAATCTGGAAATTGATCACTTGACCAGTTTTGGTAAAATGGCTATAACTTGAGCTACACATATGAAAATTGAGTGATTCCAAAGCCAAAATAAACCTAAAACTTAAATATACAAATCTCATGAAGAAGGTATGGCCTAATTCCTGCTATACCATGGTCAAAATTGTTAAAAAAGTTGAGGAAATAAATCTAGAAACTATGAAATGTCAACATAATGGCTTAAATTGTGAATGATACTTAATGCCAATAGCATGATTTGCATGAATGACTTGTGAAATTATGTTTGGGACCTATGCTCCCACCATGAATGAAATGAGGACATAATGATCAAATATTGAGTATATTGAATCATTAACAATGATAATTAGCTCGAGTATGCTTAGACAGTAGTATAAGGATTTGGATAGATTGGCATACCAAGAATGGGTGAGATTAGCAGTATTACATTTGGCTTTTATGCCTGGATACCATTGGCAGGCATCGAGTATCCAATGTGATTATCCTTTGTTCATGTTTACTTTGATGGCTTTTATGCCTAATTACATAGCATACCCCGTAGGCACCGATGTGTCCGACAGTATGACGGCATGAGGCACCGAGTGTCCAGTGCCAATATAACCCATGTATCCAGTCCAAACAGTCTGATTTAAGGTTACTTGGGCACTGTAATAAATTAAGAAAGTTGAATATCAAAATGAATACAAGGAAAGATCCCAAGAAAATAAATATTTCCAAATGTTGTAAAAATATGTAAAAATGAGGGAAAGAAATAAAAATATTACGAAGGGTAAGGAAAATCATTTTGTGATTAAACAATGAAATAACTACAAAAGTTTAGTATTACAAACCTATTTTCTTTCAAATGATGCAGAATTAAAATTAAATGTGCATTCTTTTTATATTACTTTAAGGATGAAATTATTGTTTGTATTTATATCTTGTACCTTTATTATGTTATTGCATCACTAAGAAAAAATGCTTAGCACGATAGGTTTTTCCTCGCACAGGTTAAGGTGATAAGACCCAATAGGCATTAGGCTAGGATTTTGTGAGGATCTGCAGTAGTGGTCTGTCACACCTTACCCCTCTGTAATGCATAACATGATCCCATAGAATACCTAATGAACTATCGAACTTCACCTACCGATAACTCATTAAGTACACTACAAGGGATTTTGAAATCATTTTTTTATTTTTTGGAAGTGGTAAACATTTTTGGTAGGCACTAAAACATTTAATTGAAGATTAAAAGCTAGTTAAAATTTTTGTCCATTTTTATTTTTTTGCAAATTTTGAAAAAATTTCGACAGAGTGTCGGCAGTATTTGCAAAAACCAAAAATTTTACCTGTAGGAAAAACACTTCCAATAATATTACACTTCACCAAATCAACCACCAAAACTCAATTCAACACAAATCTTATACATCTCCACAATTTAAAATAAGATTGTTATCCCAAATTTTCCAAAATAAGTTATACACCAAGCATTTAAATTTACAAACATCAAAATTCAAAGGACAATATGATTACATATTAACTGTACAACTGCTCAGTTATAATAATACATATGACTCCAAAATTATTTACATCAAATAATTACAAGGGTATAATCAAATACCCGTACAAAAGTCTCTGAGTAGTTCCCACAATCAGCAGCTCACTCTGTTGCTTTTGCCTTGTCTCTATCTGCGACAATAAAAAAAACTATCGCTGAGTATAAAAGTACTCAGTGGTGCACAATAAAATATAAAATACATAATATAAAACATTTGTTATCAATTCACAATTCAAATATTTCACAATTACATTTCACAATTTTTCAAAACTCATTATGGCATAATTTTGGTCAAACAATTTAATAAACATAGTATTGCCAATCCATACACAGCTTAAGCCATGACACAAAATTTCTGATCATGCCGTGTTATACACCACGACAAAGCAATCTACAATCTCACCAATCGAAATCAATGAGGGAGGTGGCTAGCTAGCTAATGAGTACTCATTCGATCTCGACCTCAACTGGTAAGCCAGAGAGAGAGGAAAATAAACGATCTCAACCCCATAAATGGAGGAGGAATAATGTGGTACTGTCATACTAAGTGTGAACACAAAATCAATTCAAAACGATTTATTCAAATAATTGGTGAGAAATCTGATCAATGTCCAAAATCATATTTGCAATCATAAAATGGCAACACAATTCATAATTAACACAAAAATCAAAATTTCAAGAATAAATTACTTAAATAAGAATTATTGTGCTCAAACCTGATATGAGTCGCCTTTAGGTCTTGACTCAGTTCTTTGTCCCTTCTGGGTCTTTTCCAGCTAAAACACACAATTGACAGTGTTTCAGTACCTTATCTCACAATAAATCTAATAATTAATTCATATATACTCAATTCTAGCCCCAATATGCTTAAACTAACGTTTTTGGAAATTTTCATTTCGGGGTTACTATTCATGTCATTATGTTGACTTTCTTATGCTTAATAGGTATGGGAAATCCAATTATACCTACATACCACATTTTGGGTGCCAAATTTGTTGGTTTTGATTGTTTCTTCAAATTTTTGGTCTCTTAGGTACAATTTCAAAATTTCCAGATTTGATGTCATGTTTTGTACTGTTCCATTGGTCATGTTGCTGTGGAAATTTGGTAAAGTGTTCTTCATAAAACTTGTTCTTTATTGTCTTAACTTTAATTACTTTTTTTGAATCACTCCATTTGGATTTTTGTATCCCAAGTTATGGCCATTTGAACATGGCTGGCCAGATTGGTCTACCCAGAATTTCTGGGCACTTAATTTGGTTCTGGCAGTTTTGGATCACTAATTTTGGGTGGCAAAATGACTAGGTTATGGGCAGAATTTGGTTTGGTGTTCTTCATGAAAGTTGTAGTGCTATGTTATACCTTTCCAATGCCACAAATATCAGGTCATTTGGACCTGTATAGCCCAAGTTATGGCTACTGTTCATTTGGTTATTTTGGCACAGTGGTAGTGCACTACACCCGGGTTTGACCTAATTGTTCACTATGTTATGATCATTTTCTGGACATGATTCCTGAATGAAAAATGTGTCATTATGTGTCTGTTTTCATCCTCAATTGGCCTCACACCAATTGAGTTAGTAAATTTTCAGTTTTAGTCCCTGAAAAGGGCCTAGGTCAAGCTGCCAGAATATGAACACTAACCAATCTGAATTACAATTTGGTTCTATCAATTCACACACACCACAAATGGTCCCAATTGACCATTTCTCAACTCAACTAAGGTCAATTGCATCAATTGACCATTTCCCCTCTTTTTCCCAAATTTTTAAAATGTTCAAGAACCCTAATTACCTAAGTTTAAAATCTAATGAAATCAAAGTGTATATTCATGGTCTACATACATAATTCAACCTAAACAACCATTCAAATACATCAAATTCATTCAATTTCTAATCTCCCATAGGCTAGCCGAATTTCTAATTACTCCCCCAACAAGTGTTTTCTTTAAATTTTAAGTTAAAATCTAAGTGAATTGAACTAAAAACATAAGTATTAAACACAAATTTTCAATTCAACTACTAACCTCAAACTTGAAGTTCAATCACCAAATTTCCTTCACTTTCTCCTTTCTTTTTCTTTTTCTTCTTCAATCTCTTTCTCAAGTTGGTCTAACAAGTTTTTATCAATTGATTGGGGAAGAAATTAGGGTTTAGTGGGAGATTTGAAGCTTGGTGAAAGCTTTCATGGATGTTGGCTATAGAGGTATCCTAGGGAGAGGGGCTGCCAAATTGGTTTGGGGAAGAAAGAGTGACTTTTTGTTTTAATTTTAGTGTATTTATATTTTATTTAATCAAATTTGACTTAGTCAAAAATTGTAGGGAAATTGAATTTGAATTATGATGTCATAAGTATGATGTAAGGTGATGTAATAAAAGCTTTTCTTTTCTTTTTCCTTTTTTTTTCCATTAGTTCTTTAGTTTAATTCTCAATCCCGAAATTTTTCGTTTCTCCGTTTTTATTGGACAATTAGGTCAGGAGTCAGCTCTAGGGGTGAATTGACCAAATTGCCCCTCTCTGATTCAATCCGGTTTGCAAGTTATTCGATATTTCTTCCGGATCACTGACCTAATTATTTGACCTACTTGACAATTCTTTTTCATGATTTTCTCTTTTCCACTATGTTCACAATAGTCCTAAGGACCGCATCGTCACATTTTTCAGTTCAGAATTCGGGTTAAGACTGACCTCGCAGTCACTTCCCGGGAAGATCACCCATCGCTGTGACTCCCGGTTCATTTAACCTTTTATGTTCCATTTTTCTTAGTTATACTTAACTATCTAGCAATCACTAATTATTGGCATTCAAGGCTTATCTAGATATCTTATACATGGTTCTACTTCCCTTAATTGTTCGGACCGACACCGGTCACCGGAACAGTAAAATATACCAGGCCATGCAAATAGGGTTTTACATGGTCTGTGTCACCTCCACTCTACATTTTGGTATAGATGTTGGCCCACAATAATGGCATGATTTTGTATGATATAATTAAAGAAAGATGTAACAAATTTTGGATTGTAAGACCAATACATATATTTATAAATGTAGGACAAATATTTATATTTGTAAATGAATGAAATGAAAGGAGATTATGATTGAAAATGGAAGTGAATAAAAATATAAATTTATGATGATGAAATTGAATGATATTGAAATTCTTATTATTGATATTTTAAACAGGTCAGATATTTAACAGGTTAAATATTAAAAATACGGGGAAACTCTTGCAGCTTTTCCATTTAAAAATTTCTTTAATTTCAATTATGATGGAATACAAATTAACCAAATAAAAGATAAGATGAGATTAGGTGCTTAGGCACAGGATGTGGCATTCCTTTACTCGGCTACACTGTAGATCGGGTAAGGGGGTATTACAGAAATCATGGGCACTTGTGAGGTGGTAGGAACCAGCAGGTACCTGGGAACTGGTAGGTACTTGCAAACTGGAGGGAGAGTCATCTGATGCCATCTCTATAAGTACAAAGAGACATATCAAATAAGTATGCCTAGACAACAATCAAATAAGTAACACAAGTACCATACAGTTCAATAAACAGGTACTTAACAACATACTACAGTAAGTGCAGGTGCCTAAGCAACAAATTTTCAAACCCAGCACATAATCACAAAACCCATTCAAAATCCAAGAAATTTATGGCAAAATTACTATAAAGGAGATAGTGTATAGTTCAAATGGTACCCACATCGATGGAATAGCATGAGGAATAGTGAAGGAACGCCACAAAGAGGATGATCAGATCTTGGTGCACCTGTAAGGAGCATTAGCCGTTGTTGAAATGACGCTATCGATGAGAAGCAATGGTGAGATTGGGTGTTGAGACATCGGATAAAGCCAAACAGTGGATGAGAATCGAGCAAATGGCCAATTGCCAAAGCTAGAACTGAATGGAAATGAAGAAATAGTGCATCAAAGAAGAAGAAAAATGCTGAGAGAAGGAAAAAATATATATGGTTTGAGTGATCTTTTGGTGATGATTTTGTAAGCTTGGATGAAAAAATGGAGATTTTGATAATGGTTGGGAAGCTTAGAGAACAAAGAAGGAAAATAAGATAAATGAATAAAGAAGAAAGAGAAGATATTTCTTTAAGTGCCATTAATGATATTGAGAAACATGATGTACAGTGATTAAAACTGTGTTGGAAATTGGAGTGTACTAAGATAAGTCCAATTTAAATTTTAAAAAGTAGGATGAGGAAATCTGGAGAATTTGTTACAAATTTTGAATAGTAAGGAGGCAAGCCAAGTTTAGTATTTTCAATTGGTCACTTAGAATGCCTTTATCAGCTAGTCCAGGTGTGGGGGGCAATTGTTTACAGCAAAATAATTAATTTATTTATTTATTATTTTTAGGTCTAAAGATTACTTAAATTACTTTTTAAAAAATTAATTTAATTAATTTTATTTTATTAATTTGATTAATTAATGGCCTATGATAATTATTAGATAAATATTTGGAGGAGTTATCTGGTGGTTAGCTGAGATAGAGGAAGTTATTAGCAGTTCAAGGAATAGGCAGGTAACTGTTAGCAACTGTAGAACGTGAAGGTGGGTCTTTCAGATTCTTTCTGATACCTGCAAGGAGAGCTATAAATGTCAGAGCAACAACAACGTGAAAAGCCTCAATAACTCAACCAAACAATACAAATTAGACTCCAACAGTCTATTTATCTTTTATTTTTTATCAGTCTTTATTCTTTTAAGCCTTTGCATTTAATTTCAAGCCTTGTAATCATTTTGCAATCAATTAAAATGTTCTTCCAATTTTCAGTTCACTTGGCTTTTAATTTAGAAGTGAGATTGATAAAACTACGTTCAATGTAATCAATTCTTATAGTTGTGTGTGTGTGTGTGTGTATATATATATATAATATTCTCTGTGTGTGTGTGTGTGTGTATAATTTTAATTATTCTCATATTGATAACTTGGTGAAAAAGTATTTCACTTAAAATTAAAATAATTTGAATATAAAGTGTAAAAATATATTAGAAAGTTTTTTTTTTATATAACTTCGCATACTTAAATGTACATAAAAATTTATTTATGTATATTATATAAATATGATTATTTTTTTTAAAGGTATTTTTTAATAAGTTGTAAAATCTTACAATTTTATGATTCGATTTTACATTATGATTTTACAGCCTCTTCGTTGATTCTAGGTTAGAAAAATGAGTTTGACAACCTTGCTCACTGCCCACCAGAGAAGATTCCTTGCTCGCTAGTCAGCCTTTGTTTAGGCTTTGGTCATTGGATTCCAAGTGTGTGGCCCCCATTTGCCCATTTTGAATTTCAACTCTGATCCATGCACGGATGTGTACAGACGCATCTGGCATCTTCCCAGTCTCCAGTGACACTCTCCGACATGGCCTTGGTGTTTGAGTTTAGCCCAGGATGTAGCTTTGGGTTTTGGAGCCTCCTAGTAGGTGCCTTGTGTTTTATGTTGTGGAAGCTACTGTTAGATATTGTATCTATCACTGTGACAACTTGGTGGCACTTTGATGTTTTTGGGTGGTTATAAGGATTGTTTTGAGGGTGCTTTTTTGTAGAACCTAATCTGATTAGAATGGGTCACGCATGGTTTTATATCACGATCACAACCGCATTCATGAGTAACAGAAAAAGGCCTATAATGGCCATAACGTAATAGTAACGGCTTAGCGCTATGCAATTTTTTTAAAAAAAATTTGCAAGGTTCATGAAATGAATAGATATTATATTTATAAGTAAAAGTAAAATACACAACTATACAATAAGTATAAATACATCAAATTAGATGTTATTTTGCAATTAATAATGTATTTTGGTAAAATTAATTCTAAAAAATAGTTCAAATTAGAAAGCATTGTTGCGTAACGGCTGTTACCATTACTTAATGGTAAATAATGGCCGTTACTGTTACGTAACAATTATAACGGTCATTACCCGTGCAAACCAGGATATGCCTTTAAATAATAGCCTAATGAGTAAGGGTCCTTTTAAAAACCTATATATGATGGCCATTATGCTATGTAACGGCCATTATTTAAAATCATGGGGTTAGGTGTTAGGCCCTTTGAATTTCACTAGTAACTTTCAGAATTGCTTTAGGTTTTAATTAGGTGTTTTGTTCTCTCTATTTCAGTAATTTTTTTGAAGGCATTTTTGTGATTCAACTTTGCTGCCACTCCTGTTCTAATACTATTCTAGTTCCTAGATTTAGTTTGGCTTTCCTGCTTTAGTGTTTTTAGTAATCATAATTGATTCCCTTCCCTTTTTTTGCTATTTCTCATTGCTAGGAATTTGTTTTTTTGAGATATCATGGCTGAAGATAAAGATCCACCTATTGTTTTTTTTTTTTCTCCATTTGCATTGCCTTTAAGGAAGGAAGTGCATCCCAGTGACTTGCTTTGTTTTGGTGTTTACTCATTAACATCGCCTTTTAAGAGAGTTTACATTTTACATTTGTCCTTTTGTGTAGGTCTTTTTAAAATTATTACTTTTTGTTCTTGAACTAGAGGGATTACTAAGCCTATTATTGTGTTCTAAGGGAAGTTTTGTGACAAGTTGGGTATCAAGTTCTTGTGTTGTGTTATGAGGGAGTTATTGGCTTTAATAAGAATCTCATCAAGGGGGAGTGTTGGAATTGATGAGATTCCATTTGAGAGGGGAGTGTTATGGAAAGTTCTTTTACATAGGTGTTTTTGAATTTGGTATGGTATTGTTACTTTGTGTTGTTGAACTTATTGTAGTGTTCTAAGGGAAGTCTTGTAACAAATTGGATATCAAGTTCTTGTGTTGTGTTGTGAGAGAGTTATTGGTTTCAATAAGAATCTCATCAAGGTAAGTGCTAGGAATTTATAAGATTCCATTTTAAGGGGGAGTGTTATGGATGGAAAGTCAATATGGGTGGTTTTATATATTACTAATTATTAGCCTAATTAGTGGATTTTATATATTCCTAAACAAGTAGGATTTATATTCCTGGTTAAGTAGAGTATTTATTGGAGATTTGTTTATAAATATATAATCTTCTATTTTGTAGAAATAATGAGAATAAAGAAGTAGCCCTTTGAGTTCTTTCTCTTCTCTTCCCTTCCTTTCATTTTTCTTCTAATTCTTAAATATTAACAAATGCAATGGAGTATTTATTCAAATCTAAAACTAGAATTAGAGTATGAATTCTTAGAAAAGAATTAATAGTGATACTATTTATAGCACTATTTTTTCTTAGTTCTCTTTATCATTTGTTTTTTAAAAAAGTTTTGCATT
The DNA here is from genome assembly GCF_030052815.1 of Hevea brasiliensis. Taxonomy (NCBI): domain Eukaryota; kingdom Viridiplantae; phylum Streptophyta; class Magnoliopsida; order Malpighiales; family Euphorbiaceae; genus Hevea; species Hevea brasiliensis. Next base: position 101,391,988 of record NC_079496.1, read on the forward strand.
ACTATTTATTAAAAACTCAAGGTGCTAAATTGTTGTAGTTCTATGGCTATGTGTTCTTGAATTAATTCTCTAAATAGTAGTGTGGAGTTGTTGATTAGGTGCTATTATTGGTGTCAACTATCAAGGAAAAATTATTCAATTACAACCATTATATGTATAAGAGCTTTTTTTTTTATGATTGATGATGGTGAATTTTATGTAGGTTTTACCATAATCAATAATGGAAGTGTATTCGGTGCACATACAATGCTTGCACTGAATAATTATTTAGTTTTAAGAGATCTATTTCATGTTTTTTGCTCAAAATCTAGACTTTATTCTAGTGGAATTGTTGAGATATTCCTTATCTCCTAAAGTTATTTGTTAGACTTAAGTAGTATAATAGGAATACAATTCCTAAGTCTAATAGGAGTATACTACCGTGTCTGTGTGTGTCTGTGTACATGCAGAGTTTGAATGAAATATACAGATTTTAACTCCCAAAATCATAATCTATTTCTTCTTTCTAAGCTCTTTCATGGTATCAAAGCCTGAAAGGGCTTGATCTTTTTTCTTTCCTTTTTCACTTCTATGTGTCTAAAGGACAAACTGCACTGCTGTTCTAATTAATCACCTACTAGGAGCTGGATTACACCACCCACCTAAAAAGGTTTATTGCCTACTAGCGATTCAGTCCCCAAAAGACCAATCCTGGAACCCTTATTGAAAGTTGCCACATGCTATTGATGTGCCTCCCCCCTCTTTACATGTGTTAGCGCATGAGGAATAATCTGATGACCTTTTTCGCCGAAACAACGCTAGCCAACTCGCCTTTGAATGGCTATTGTTCTTGGACATGTACCATTTTCGTCTCTTCTTCCCATCTCATTCAACCAAGAAACAATAGCTTTTCAATCTATTCTTCAAGTCATCTAACATTGTTTTTGAATCTGTTTGAAGGTTCCAAAAGCACTCAACATGACTGAAAAGGGTAGTTCCTATAATTCAGGTGACTCTAAGCTAATTTTCTCTTCTATTTTCAATTCTAAAAAATTAATAATACTAAATTGCAAGGTAGCAATAATTATATATCATGGTTAACTTCAATAGAATTGTGGTTTATGGAGTAAGGTTATGATGAACTCCTAGTCAAGAATGCTAGTGCTATTGCTATAGATGATAGAACTAGTTGGAACAAGGTGGATGCCCAATTATAAAGCCTTTTATGGTATTCTTTGGACCCTAAATTACTCACCTTATTTCAGTCCTATAAGATTTATTGTAAGGTATGGACTAAGGCTAAGACTTTATATACTAATGACATACAACACATACATAAAGTTGTTTAAGATATTGTCCATCTCCAAAAAAATTTTCAAGATATGGTGAGTTATTTAGGGCAAATAGAAACAATGAAGGATAAGTTTAATTTTCTTATGCCATTCACTGATAGCATTGCTACACAGGAACAGCAGTGAGACAAATACTTTATGGTTTTGGCTTTGATAGGGCTTCGATCTGTTCTTGGTTTTATAGGGAATCAAATCTTGAAAGGTTATGTTATTCCTTCTTTACAAAACATCTCTGCTCAATTGTTATGCATTTCCTTAAATGTGAATGATATCAGCAGGGATAGGGTGGTTATTGAAAGGAAAATGAAAGTGTTCTAAATCTTATTATACCTACTATAACAAAAATGGCACATTCAAGACATTTGTTAGGCATTGCATGGCCAACCACCACACAATAATAATTAATCCAACATAAGTTGTCCTGTAGCTAATGTAGCGTAGACTCATGAGAATGGGCTTCTTCCCTTACCTGATGCAAAAGATCAATAGTTTGATTCTATTTGCCTAATTGGAGCTGACTATAATGAGTACTTATAGTATTAAGCTACTAAACAACAGTTATCCTCATTTGGTACCTCACACTCTAATAATTCCTTTGCTTATCTAAAAAAGTCTGCACCCATTGGCCCATGGATACTAGACTCTGGTGCATTTGACTATATCTCTAGTAATAAGAACCTTTTCTCTAACCTTACCACTCCTCTAACTTCCATTAAAGTTACACTTGTTAATGGCTCAAAAACTGTGGTTAAAGGAATAAGAGAAGTTTAACCTCTTCCTTTTGTTTCTTTAAACTCAGTCTTATTTACACCTAAATCTCCATACAATTTAATTTGCATTAGCAAATTAACCAAAAATCTTGATTGTTCTATTACTTTATATCTGACTCTATTTTTGTGCAAGACTAGAGTTCAGGGAAGATGATTGGAAAAGAACATGAGTCACAAAGACTGTATCATTTATCCATTTCAAGATAAGTAGTTGCTCTCACTTTCACTGCATCTGCCAATCTTCTTCATAACCACTTGGGTCATCCGAGTATCACCAAACTTCAAAATTTAGTACCTAACGTTTTTATTTTGTCTTCTTTATATTGTGAATCAATTTGTACGAAATGTGTTTAGGAGGAAAAAAACTATAATTCTAATTTTGTTGATTACTAATGAAAAATATAGAGTAAGAGTATTTATAGGTCTCTTATGTAGCACAACTAAAGTCATTAAAAATACAGCTCACTACTAATAGAGCAAATATAGCTTACTACCAAGCCAAGCTACTTAAATACATTTTCTACGTCTACTGTGACCTCTCTACATCTCCTCCTCCCCCCCCCCCCCCCCCCACCCAACCCCCTCAAGTTGGATTAGGTAAGAAGGACACCAGATTCAACTTAGAAATGAACTAATGATGACAGTTAGCAGATAAGGGTTTTGAAAAAAATCTACAATATGCAAAGAAGAAGACACATGAGATGGTGCAATAAAGCCCTTTTGAAATTGGTCTTTCACAATATGACAATCAATGTCTATATGCTTCATCCTCTCATGAAAATTAGGGTTAGCTACTATGTGAAGAGCAGCCTTATTATCACATTTGAGATTGACAGGCAAAACAATAGGAAATTAGAGGTCATGAAGCAAATAAGAAATCCATAATAACTCACAAACAAGCCATAGCCCTATACTCAGCCTTATCAGAGAACTTAAATACTATAGATTTTTTTTTTCTTTGTCTTCCAAGATGTCAAAGAAGAGCAAAAAAAGATACAAAAACCTGTGAGAGATGTTTTAGTAAATGCACAAGAGATTCAATCTAAATCACAATATGCAGTGAGTTTGAAATCATTAGCAACAGGAAAATAAACCCCTGTTAATGGTGAAGCCTTTAGATATCTCAAAACATGCAAGGCTGCTTGCCAATGAGGTTTTCAAGGCTCCGTCATGAATTGACTTAAATGCAGAACAACATGACTAATATCAGACCTAGTAATATTTACATAGAGCAACCTGCCAATTAACCTCCTGTACTCATTAAGGTTATCCAACAAATCACTACTATCAGTGGATAATTATTATAACACCCCTCACCCATCTACAGTGTAGCCGAGTGAGGCGTGCTACACAGCGTGCCGGAGCACCTGATCTTATCTGATTTCATTACAGTTCTTGATTTATTTATTCAAAAACTTTATTTAAGGTTTAGGCTATTTTTACTTTTATCAAAATCTAACTAATTTAGAAATTTCAAAAAAATTTAAACGACAATCCAGCAACGTGCCTACTGTAATTTGGACTAACAGTTCTTCTGAACCTGCCAAAAACAATTTCAATATATACTCAATTTCTCAAACGTAATAGTCTCAAAAATTTTCAAACATAATGTATCTCAATACAGTATCCAGATTTCTCAAAAATCTCATCAGATTTTCAACATCTCAATATTCACAAGTACAATCTCATTATAACTCAAATTCAATTCACATATTTAAATACTTACTTTGAGTAGCTTCCATAATTCATAGGTTAATTACATGAGTTTATTTTGTACAAGATATACAAATAATTTACAATGTGCTAGGAATGAACAATATACATAACATGTATAAAATAAGCCCTATCTACATGCATTGCTGAGGAGGTGACAACCTTCAATTCTTCTGACACTTCTGCAGATCTGGACTCCAAAAATCTCAATTAACAGTCTACTGGTTTTACCTTCAGTACCTGCACAAGGAAGCAATTCCATCGCGCTAAGCATTTCTGCTTAGTGGTGCAATAGTATAACAAGAAATAATATATACAATTAAAGAAATAAATAAATCATAATTCAGATACTCAAGAATCAATTTAATTTGGTATGGTATTTCTAGTATCAACGATCTTATATACTAGTTTGTTCCTCTTTGGAAGTGCTTAGTTTATAACTTTTCAGTAATACTACCCAGTATACAAATTATTCTAACTGTATTGTATTTCAAGTCTCTACGGTTCTGCAATTTATATTTTTGTTATATTTCTTTTGCTAATTTCTTTTACTCACTCATTCTATACTTAATTTAATTGTACTGAAATTTCATTATACTTAACTTAACTTAGCTTCCTGAATTGAATAATGTTTTAAATGACTGCCCATATAGCCTATACACTGACTAGACTGGATAAACGGATATACTAGCACTGGGTACCTAGTACCTCGGGCCGTAACACCATCAGTCACAAAGTGTCTCCCGGTATGCAAATAGTGTGGCTAAAAAGCCATATAATCAATCAGGCATTAAGCCGAGTATAATAACACAATCTGTATAGCCATAGGCTATTAAAATCATAGTATGGCATAATAAGCCATAAACCATAATATGACGTAAAGTCATTTACAGAACAGCTGTCAGAATCCTATTGGCATGCCAACCTATCCAAACTAGTCAACTAGGCAAATTAGGGCATATTACAATATTATATATTTAATTCTTTATTCATAGAGTTTATACATCTTTATGCTTTTCACTGGTCAATAAAAATTATTGACCTTTTTATGCATCATGGATAGGTTGATTCTAGCATCAACATGTCACAATTTACAATTCAATATGTTGTCAAAATAATGCAATTTACCCTTTTCACAAGTTGGCATTCATTGCCAAATCACTTCAAGCATCATTTTATGTAATTACCAATTTTCAATTTTAGTGAGCTAGATTGATCTAGCATAAAGTCCTATTTCCCTTGGTTTTTAGCTTCTGGTCAAAGAAGCAAAATTGTATCTCTATGTCTTATTGCACGCGGGGCAAAATTTCAGGTCATTCCGAGTTGTATAGACCAAGATATGGTCAATTTACTAAAGCTGGACAGATTGCACCTTTAGTGCAAAATTTGGTCAATTTCTCAATTTTTGTGTGCTAGATTTGTCTAGCTTAAAGTCCTATTTCTCTTGGTACTATTCCCTTCAGTTCATTTTATTAGTCAACCTATAATGTTGACCCTTGATGCACTCTACGTGAGTCAATTCTAATGTTACCAATATGTCACATTTTATAGCCCTTTAGTGTTGTTATATGTTACCAATTTCATTTCCAAGTGTATTGCATTTTATTGCAATTTACCGGATTTCGGTGTACTATTTTGACCTAGCCGGACGACCTAGTTCCCTCGGTTTTCGGGTTTCGGTCCAAACTACAAACTTGTAGGCCTATGTCTTATGGAACGCGGGGCAAAATTTCAGGTCATTCTGAGTTATGTAGACCAAGTTATGGTCATTTTACTATTGCTGGTCAAAATGTATCAAAATTGATCACTTTAGGTCATTTTAGGTCATTTTAGGTTCGGCCAGTTTTTGGACCCGAACTTGTACAAGCTTTTTGACTTGCTTATGTTCATTTCTGGGCTTGGGTGTCTTCATAAGACTTGTAGATATAGGTCTTAACTATTCATGGTCAAAATTTCACGTCAATTGGACCTGTTTTGAGTGAGTTATGGCCTAAACACTAACTGCTGCCCAAATGGTCAGTTTTCAGGCCTTAAATGCACTAATCCGGATTTGGTCACTTTTTAAGGTCAGTTTCTAGGCAGAATTTTGGCAACATTTCTACATGAAAGTTGGCCTATTTGGTGTCTATTTTCACCCCATATTGGCCTCATACCAATTGGGTTCATAGTTTGGCACTTATGGCCTCATTTAGGTGCTGCCTTCAATACACAACCTGCACAAAGCACATACACTCCCAATTTGATGTTCCTTCTCCTCCTCATTACTACAATATTCAATCAACAACACTTCCATACATATATTGTACACCATTCCAGCAACAATTCTGGGCAGAATATTCAAGTGCTCAATGCACACAATTCATCATTAAGTTCAACATTCACTTCCACCAAAATTCAACATACTTCAATGTCAATATTACACATACACTTCAACATAATCATACTTCAATGTCACTTACACTTGCTACCCACAATTTAACATTAGCATATATCATTAATAACTACATGTTCACACATAAATTCATGCTATTAGGGGCTGCTAAACTTGGCAGTTTGCTCAAGGCATCAAAGTTCCATTTCACACCCTTAATTCAAACACTACATGCATATACTTAGATACAAACTTACTACCACTTTCATTTGAATTAATCAACCTTCATTTCCATTCATTAGAAGTAAAAATAACTCAAGCTCAACAAAGGTTAATGGCTGCCCAAAAATGAAGCAACAACACAAATCTCCAATAATTGTTTCAAACCATAATTTAAATTTCTTAATTTCAATCAATTCAAGTCCTATCACTTCCCATACATATACCCATATCAAACATCATCTTCAAACTCATCTACATCATTTAAACACATCAAAATCCCATGAATTTCTTGGCTGCCAAAATGAAGTGCTCACAAAATATACATTAATTTATTTAATTTCTTCACAAATCAACTCACCCAAAGCTCAAAACAAGATCTAATGAAAGAAAATGGGGAGATTAAGCACTAACCTTAATTCAAGAAATTTCCAAGCTTGTGAAACTTCAAAAGTTTCCTTTCTTTTTGCTACCTATAGCTTTCCCATGATGTGAGGACCAATTTTAATGAAGGGAGTCTTGAGTTTTAAGTTGAAAATGATAAGTTTGGTGAGCTTGCATGGAACTCATCCATGGAGGAAAGGAAGAGCTCCATTTCGGCATTTTAGAGAATTGGAGAAGATGAAGTGAGTTAGTGGATTGTTCCTTGTCATCTTATGTGTTTTATATGCCCACTAACTTAGGTTTATTATTATTATAATTCAAAGTTTCAATCTTTGCAAATTCATCCCCCACTTTTCCTTTAATTGCATTTCATATTTAATTTCATTTTTTTCATTAAATTTTCAAAATATAATACCACTTATTTTTCATGGACATTTAAGTCAAAAGTCAACTCTAGGTGTCAATTGACCAAAATGCCCCTCTTCGGGTCAAGTTCGGACTTTTTCGATAACACCAATTTACTCCTTGTACCGCCGATTTCTTTAATTTTTATTTTTCGTTTATACTAACTTTCTAATTTTTCTTTGACATTTTCAATGTCAATTACACCTCAGTAAACCTTTAATTATGTCCCGAAAATATTTCTCGGGGTTCCCCGCGTCCAGGGTTAGTCAACGATCCTCGCCGTAACTTCCCGGTGCGGTCACCCATCGCTACGGGTTTGGCTCGTTTAACTTAGTCACATTTTCTCTCTTTCATTTTTGTTTGATTTTTCTTGTATTTTCTTTTTATTTATTTCATCATTATATGTTTGTTCACTGTCACCGAAGTGTAGTTCCAGACATACTGACTTGCCTGGACTGTTATTTGACTACTGGAGCAATAGAACGTACAAAATATGTACAGTGGGGATGTTACAATTACAAACCTTTAGGCAAAGGGAAGGCAGTAGATTTACAATTATTCATACTATTATTAACAAGAACATCCATAATAAATTTCCTTTTACTGATCATAGTACCAGATTCTAATCTAGCAACCTCTAAGCCCAAAAAATATTTCATAAAACCCATATCTTTAATTGTAAATTTCTCATGTAAAGCTTGTTTGACATGAGTGATTGCATTAACATCAGGGCCAACAATGATAACATCATTAACATAAATCAACAAAGTAATAAAATGAACACTAGTAGAGTGAGTGAACAAGTAATGATCATTCTGTGACTGTTGAAAACCAAGAGACTTGAGAAAAGTGGTAAACTCTAAATTCCATTGTCTTAAAACTTGTTTAAAACCATACAATGACCTTTTTAAGAGGCAAACTTGACCAGCTTTAGCAACACAATAACCTTATGGAGGAACCATATAGACCTCTTCATCTAAGTAGTCGTGAAGGAAGGCATTATTAATGTCTTATTGACAGATAGGCCATTGCTTAGCAGTGGCTAATGCAATAAAAAGTCTCACAGTCACTACCTTGGCTATAGGAGAAAACCTATCATTGAAATCTAAACCTTTAATATGGTTATACCCCTTTGCAACTGATCTAGCCTTACATCTTTCAACTTCTCCATTAGGCTTACATTTCACTTTATACACCCACTTGCACCTTATAGCTTTTTTTCCTTAAGGAAGAGTTGTCAATGCCCATGTGTGATTTTTCTCTAAAGCTAATAGCTCTAGCTACATAGCTTCAACCCAATTAGGGTCTATTGATGCTTAAGCATATGTGATAGGTTCATGAATTATAGAAACGGTAGTTAGGTAAGTAAAATGGGAAGGTGTAAAAGAAATGGATGAGGAAATATTACTTGTAGATGGATAAGAAGACTGAAATCACTGTACAGTAGTCATGTTTTCAGAAGTAGCAATAGCAAGATAGACAACGTCCTTTAACCAGTTTGGTTTATTTATTTGACTATTTGATCTTTTGGGTAGGTTGGAAAAGGAATCAGGTGAAAGTTGTGAAGATTCAAGTTATTGAATCAATGAGGAACATGGATTGGTAGGAGGAGAAGGTAATGAAACATTTGGGGAAAAAACAGGCTAAGGAATTACTGTATTTTCTTCTGCAAAAGGTTGAAGAAGTGAAGGGTCATCTTTAAAAGGGAAAATATCTTCAAAGAAAACATCTTTGCTCATAAAGATCTCACCAAACTGTAAATTGTACAATTTGTAAGCTTTGGAATGTCCAGAATAACCCAAGAACACTAACTCAATGGATCTATGTGTAAACTTGTCTTTGGAAGGGTAAACATTTATAACAAAAGCTAGACAACCTATAGTCCTAAAATGGTCAAAAGTGGGAGGCTGATTATATAGTTTTCCATATGGAGTAAGCCATTGTAATTGTTTGACAAGTAGTCTATTAACCAAATATGTGGCAACCAAAACACACTCAGAATCAAAACTTTTGGGTAAATGACCCATCAATCTCAAAGCTCTAGCTAGGTCAAGTAAGTGTCTTTGTTTTCTCTTAATTACTCCATTTTGTTGTGGAGTATAGGGGTGAGTTCTTTGATATATAACCCTACTTTCTTTAACTAATTATCTACATGTGGTACTTAAAAACTCTGTACCATTATCTGTTCTCAACTTCTTTATTGATACTCCAAACTAAGTTTTAACCATATGGATAAACCTAGATAGAACACCAATACAGTGTGATTTTTATTGCAACATGAATGCTTAAGTACTCCTAGTACAATCATCAACAATGGTGAGTGTGACACCCCTTACCCGTGTACAGTATATCCGAGTAAGCTATGTCACACGGTGTATCGACACACTCTATTTTACCTTAATCAATTTTTTTTGTCATAGTTTTGAATATAATTTATGAAATATAATTTATTTTAACCATTTATCGAAATTATTATTTATTTGAGGTTCCGAAAATTTTATAGAAAATCCGGCAGAGTACCGGCTATAAATGGAGAAAACCGTTCTTCGGAACCTGTGAAAAACACTTCCAATATTCATATCTCATCATCTCAAACTCCAATATCAAAATCTCAATATTTTTCAATTTCGTTTCTCAATCATTCATCTCATGTGATAATCAAGTACAATTCACATTTTCCATTCACAAACACAATTTTCATTATTTACATGAACATCAAAATACATTACATAAGTTCAAATACATATGAGAAAATAGAAATTAGTTACAAAATATCAAAATGAAATCTAGTGTCCTACCAATGCACTGTGGAAGGTGAGGTGACACGGACACTATGCAGAGCTGCAGGATGGACTCACCCAGTCTGCGGTCTACTGGGCTCTCGATCAGTATCTCCAGAACCTATGCGTGGTAAAAGCAACGCGCTAAGCAATAATGCTTAGTGGTGCAATAATAAAATAACAGAAAATAAATATGTATTGAATGTGCATGTCTTGTTTGTTTTGTATTTGTATATCCATTCATTTCGTTAACTTTGTCCACTTTCATTCATTTGGTTGCCCAAGTAACCTATACTGGATGACTGGACTGGATAAACGGGTAAACTGGCACTGGGTATCAAGTACCTCGGGCCGTCACACCATCGGTCACATATGTATCTCCCGGTGTGCATGAGCGGCTAACAAAATTTGTAAATAATATTAGGCACGAGGCCAAGTCTCAACACAATATCAAAATGGCTAAAAGCCATAAAATCACAGAATGGCATAATGCCATGTGCAGTACTGCTAACTGAACCCTATTGGCATGCCAAACTATCCAAACCAATCTTGTTAGGTATACTAGGGCATTTGATACTTTTAAATTCTTCAATTTTTGAATTTCAAGTTTTGGTGTCACTATTCACCTCATTGGTCAACAAAAATGTTGACTTTTGGATAGAAATTAGGTACATTGGTTTTGACATTCCCAACATACCACATTTTGCATTGAAAACTTGTTGGCATTAAGCATTAATACCATTTCTAAGCTTAAACCAAGGGAAGCAGAATTTTCAGTTTTTGTAACCCAAATTTACTGTTCCATTAGGCACTGTTGCAGTGGGAATTTGAGGAAATGATAAGCATGAAAGTTGTTCCTTATTTTGTCTAGTTGAATTTCTTTTTTTGAATCACTCCATTTGGAGTTTTGTAGCTCCAGATATGGTCCAAAAACCACAGCTGGCCGGATTTCAATTCTGCAGAATTTACCAAATCTACAGTACCATGAACAGTGACTGCCACTGCCTTGTTGGATAGGTTCTGGTCAGAATTTGGGGTAGGTTTCTTCATGAAAGTTGTTTGTCTATATCTTATCTTGTTGCTGTAAAAATTTCAGGTCAAATGGACCATTCTACAGTGAGTTATGGCCAAATAAACAGTTACTATTCATTTGGTCATTCTGCAGAATTGGCTTGCAGGGTATCCGGATTGTAGCCAACTTTTGGTCCACTTGCTTTGGTCTTCTGGGCATGGTTTCTTCAGCAAAATTGTGCCATTATAAGTCTAGTTTCGTGTTCAATTGGCCAAACACCAATTGGACCTACACAGCCAAAGTTATGGCTGTCTAAGTGGGCTGGAATCACAGCCTCATTGCTGCTGTCACTAGGCAGCCTACACATTTCACTTTGCCATGCATTAGTTCACTTCAAATTATGATTAACTTGCCTCAAATGGTCACTAATTGACCATTAGAATGTCCATTAATCATTTCATAAGCCAAGTCCAATTTTTCACGCCCAAACCCTAGTTTCCCATTATGATTCACACATACACCTTAATTTACTAATTCATTCACTAACCACATACATACATGCTTTAAACATGATCTCTAGTCCACTTTAAATCCATCAAAAACACTCCATCATTGTTCCTTCCTTAGGGCTGCCGAAATCCATGGTGGACATACACATAAATTTGGTTCATTTAATTCTCAATTTCTTACCTATTTCAAGTCTCTAACATAGAAATAAAGGGTTTAAGGTATATATGTGCACTAACCTCTTGTAGGGCAGATTTTTTTCCAAGCTTAACTTCACTTTCTTTCTTCTTCTTGACTGCCAAAAGGTTATGCAAGGTGCAAGGATAAATTTTAGTGAAAGGGGTAGGAGGAATTATGGTGAAAAGAGGAGAGAAATGAAGCTTTTTGAAGATGTCAATGGAGGTTTGGGCTAAGCAAGGTTTCGGCTGGTTTGGGAGGAAGGAGATGGCTGCTTACTTTTTGTTTCCTTTGGTCTTTATTTATCTCTTTTATTAATTAGTTAAATGATTGTTTAAATGTGATTGGTGGTAGCTTTTAAATGACATCATCATATGTCATAAATTGCTTTATTTTGATTTTTTTTCTTTTCTTTTCATCACTACTCAATTTCAATTTAATTTTTAGTAATGTTTCTTCATATTTTATGTCATATTAATTATTTACTTAACTGGACAAGTCGGCCAAAAATCACCTATGAAGGCGAAATGACCAAAATGCCCTCCGTTTGGCTTAACGGGTCAAAATTGTCTGTACCGATTGAAAAATTTTTCTAAATATTTTCTTGGCATTCTAATGCCATAGGAACCTCAATGACCCTTCTCTGGAGTCCCAAAAATTATTTTATGAATTTTTCCCCGGGTCTAGGGCTCCTAGTTGTGAGAACCGCAACTTCCCTCTGGTTACCCATCGCTTGGGCACCGGCTCATTTGACTTGGTTGTATTTTATTTCTAAAATTTTTACTAAATTTTTCTTATTAATATTTGAGTTAATTATGGTCCCTCACTTTAGTTTAAATATTTTTCCGAACGTTCTAGCTGTCCGGACCGACACCGGTCACCGGAACAGTAGAATGTACGGAGTTGCTACCGGGAGGGTGTTATAACTCTTCCCCTCTAATTTAAATTTCGTCCTCGAAATTTACCTGATGCAAACAGTTGAGGGAACTGTTGCCTCATCGTCTCTTCACTTTCCCAAGTTGCCTCCTCGGTGTTGTGGTGCCTCCAAAGCACTTTCACCAGTGGAATCTGCTTATTCCTCAATTCTTTTACTTCCCGAGCCAGGATCCGTATGGGTTCTTCCTAATATGTCAAATCCGGCTGTATTTCAATTTCGTCTCTGGAGATGACATGTGAAGGATCTGAGCGGTATCTTCTGAGCATGGACACATGGAACACATTGTGGATCTTGTCCAGCTCTGGTGGTAAAGCTAGCCTATAGGCCACTGGACCCACACGTTCAATGACTTCATATGGGCCAATGAACCTAGGGCTCAACTTACCTTTTCTTCCAAACCTCAATACCTTCTTCCACGGTGACACCTTGAGGAACACTTTGTCGCCAACCACATATTCTATTTCTTTTCTCTTCAGGTCGGCATAAGATTTACATGCATCGAGGCAACCTTCAGGTTGGCTTTGATTAGTTTCACTTTCTCCTCAGTCTGTTTCACTAGGTCTGGCCCTACCAGTTTGTCTTCGCCCAATTCAGTCCAGCACACTGGAGTTCTACATTTTCTCCCATACAGTGCTTCATATGGGGCCATTTGGATGCTAGCTTGGTAGCTATTGTTGTATGCAAATTCTGCCAGTGGGAGGTATCTATCCCAACTTCCCTCAAACTCAATGACACAACTCCTCAGCATATCCTCAAGGACCTGACATATATTTCATGTTATTTTTATCATTTTAATTCAATATTTGTATCAATTCCATTGGTTTCAATTGTTTACCTGGATTACTCTTTCTGATTGCCCATCCGTCTGAGGAGGGAAAGCTGTGCTGAAATGGAGTTGTGTACCCAAGGACTCATGCAACTTCTTCCAAAATCTCGACGTAAACCTTGGGTCTCTATCAGATATGATGGAAAGTGGAATTCCATGCAGTCTAACTATCTCACTGATATACAATTCTGCTAACTTCTCCAGTGAGTAGTCAGTCCTAACTAGCAGAAAGTGTGCTGACTTCGTCAATCTATCTACTATCACCCATACTGCATCATGTTTCTTCTGGGTGAGAGGTAGACCACTTACAAAATCCATGGTGACCCGATCCCATTTCCATTCAGGTATGCGTATAGGCTGTAGCAAACCTGATGGAACTTGATGTTCTGCCTTGACTTGCTGACATGTCAAGCATTTAGTCACATAGTCAGCTATGTCCTTCTTCATACCAGGCCACCAATATTGAAGCTTCAGATCATAATACATCTTTGTACTTCCTGGGTGCATAGTATATACACTAGTGTGTGCCTCTTTTAGAATACTAGCCTTCAATTTCTCAAAACTGGTCTGACACTTGTCATTCCAGTCAAATCTGACATTCTTGTGTAACAACTTGGTCATTGGAGCAGCTATTAAGGAAAATCCCTTCACAAATCTTCTGTAATATCCAGCTAGCCCCAAGAAACTTCTGACCTCAGTTGTATTCCTGGGAGGCTTCCATTCCATCACTGCTTCTATTTTCTTGGGATCCACCCTAATCCCATCAGCTGACACTATGTGTCCAAGGAATGCAATCTCATTCAACCAGAAGTCACACTTGGACAACTTAGCATACAGCTTCTTTTCTCTCAAGGTTTGCAAAACAATCCTCAAATGCTCATCATGTTCTTCCCTGGTTTTGGAATACACCAAAATATCATCAATAAAGACCACTACGAACCGATCTAAGTATGGATGGAAGATACGGTTCATAAGGTCCATGAATGCCGCTGGTGCATTTGTTAGACCAAAGGGCATCACTAGGAACTCATAATGCCCATATCGGGTCCTGAATGCAGTCTTTGGCACATCTGCATCCTTCACCCTCAACTGATGATACCCTGATCTGAGATCAATCTTAGAAAATACTCCTGCTCCCTTCAACTGATCAAACAGATCATCAATTCTAGGCAACGGATATTTGTTCTTCACAGTCACTTTATTTAACTGCCGGTAATCAATGCAAAGCCTCAAAGTCCCATCCTTCTTTTTCACAACAAGACCTTGGAGCTCCCCATAGTGACACATCGGGCGTATGAACCCCTTATCAAGCAACTCTTGCAATCGAAGTTTTCAACTCCTCAATTCATGGGTGCCATTCTATAAGGAGCAATGGAAATGGGTCTTTGTGCCGGCAGTTGTCTCAATAGCAAATTCGACTTCCCTTTACGGTGGCAAACCAGCAACTCTTCAGAAATACCTGCAGGAAGTCTCTTCGTGGGTATGTCACTCAAGTTTGGCTTAGCCTGCCTAGTATCCACCACATGTGCTAGGTAGGCTTCACAGCCTTTTCTCATCATTCTTCTTGCAACTGTGGCTGAGATGACATTGGACAAGAAATCTATCCTTTCACCCACAACAGTGATCTCATTACCCTGAGAAGTTTTCAGAAAAATTCTCTTCAATTTGCAATCAACTATTGCCTGATGACGTGACAACCAGTCCATTCCCAAAATCACGTCAAACTCATAAAAAGGCAACTCAATTAGGTCTGCCAAGAATTCATACCCCTGAATCTTTAACGGGCAACCCTTGTACACTTTGTTTACCACTACACTGTGGCCCAATGGATTAGTGACCAGAATGTCTTGGTCACTCTCCCCTACTAGTATTCCCCTTTCTATGGGTAAGTTGATGCAGATGTATGAATGAATGGATCCTGGATCCACCAATGCATGCACAGGTGTATTGTAGAGGGAGAACGTACCCCTGATGACGTCCGGGGCATCTTGCTCCTCCTGAGCTCTCATGGCATAAGCTCTGGCAGGTGGTCTGTTATCTGGCCTCTCTGCTGGCTCAGATGCAGGCCTCTGAGATGATCCCACTGCCTCAGATATGCCAGATTTCCTATCCCTTTGTGGTGCAGGAGCAGGTCTGTCTGCTTGTGTTGGAGCAGCTGTAGTAGTTCTGCGTGGACAGTTCCTCAATTGATGCTCTGTTGACCCACACCTTAAGCAGGCACCAGTTACTCTCCAACACTCCCCCTTATGCCATTTCAAACAGTGTGGACATGCAGAAGAGGCTGGGGCTGGTCCCCTGAACCCCATCCCTGGAGAGCTGCCCACTGATGGTGTGGACTGACCTCTCCTAGGGGTATACTGTGGCTTGGGCCCTTGAGACTGACCCTGACCTTGTGGTTGCCCTGAACTCTGTGTAGATGGACCTTTGAACTTCTTCCTAAATATAGGAGCTGAACTAGACTGACCTGGGCCCCTCTTCTGCTGTCTTTCCCTTCTAGTCTGCTCACTGATTCTTACTTTTTCAACCTTTATTGCCGCTTCCACTAACTTGGTGAAGTCAGTGATTCCCAAGGCAGTGATCATAATCTTTATGTTGTCATTCAATCCCTCTTCAAATCTCTTGCACCTTTCAGCTTCATTAGGGACTATCTCCCTTCCATAGCGGCTCAATCTGACGAATTCCTTCTCATACTCGGCCACTGACAGCTGTCTCTGCCTCAGATTAATGAACTCTCTTCTTCTCTCTTCCAGATATACACTACCCACATATTTCTTCTTAAATTCGGAGAGAAAGAAGTCCCAAGTTACTATCTCTGGCTGTACTTCACTGGACACAGTATCCCACCATTCATATGCATCGTCTTTCAACAAAGATATGGCGGCTTCCAAGTTTTGCTCTGGAGTGCAGTGGAGTTGTTTTAAAACTCTGCCTGTTCTGTTTAACCAATTTTCGGCTGCAACAGAATCATCTTCTCTCTTGCCATAGAAGTCCACTGCTCCATATTTTCTCAATTTCTCCAGGTGTGATTTTGGTTGTGGAGGTGGTGGTGGTGATGGCATTACCCCAGCCATTTGTTTGAAGAATTCGGCCATTTGATGGAACATGGCCTGTGGAGGCTGAGCAGGCTCTGCTTGAGCTGGCGGAGCAGGTTCTCCCATACCCCCAGTCTCAGCTGCTGCAGGTGGAGCATGACTCTCCACTTCCTCCTCAACTGCTCTCTGTGATGTAGAGTCCATATCCTATTCAAAATAAGAAAGATAAACATATCTGCATTAGTGTCACCTCGACTCTTACAAATGCAATGCATGGTATGGACTCAATCTAGGCCCAGAAACGCCTAAACCGTGCTCTAATACCACTAAATGTGACACCCCTTACCCGTGTACAGTATATCCGAGTAAGCAATGTCACACGGTGTATCGGCACACTCTATTTTACCTTAATTAATTTTTTTTGTCATAGTTTTGAATATAATTTATGAAATATAATTTATTTTAACCATTTATCGAAATTATTATTTATTTGAGGTTCCGAAAATTTTATAGAAAATCCGGCAGAGTACTGGCTATAAATGGAGAAAACCGTTCTTCGGAACCTGTGAAAAACACTTCCAATATTCATATCTCATCATCTCAAACTCTAATATCAAAATCTCAATATTTTTCAATTTCGTTTCTCAATCATTCATCTCATGTGATAATCAAGTACAATTCACATTTTCCATTCACAAACACAATTTTCATTATTTACATGAACATCAAAATACATTACATAAGTTCAAATACATATGAGAAAATAGAAATTAGTTACAAAATATCAAAATGAAATCTAGTGTCCTACCAATGCACTGTGGAAGGTGAGGTGACACGGACACTATGCAGTAGCGGGATGGACTCACCCAGTCTGCGGTCTACTGGGCTCTCGATCAGTATCTCCAGAACCTACGCGTGGCAAAAGCAACGCGCTAAGCAATAATGCTTAGTGGTGCAATAATAAAATAACAGAAATAACAGAAAATAAATATGTATTGAATGTGCATGTCTTGTTTGTTTTGTATTTGTATATCCATTCATTTCATTAACTTTGTCCACTTTCATTCATTTGGTTGCCCAAGTAACCTATACTGGATGACTGGACTGGATAAACGGGTAAACTGGCACTGGGTATCAAGTACCTCGGGCCGTCACACCATCGGTCACATATGTATCTCCCGGTGTGCAAATGTAAGCGGCTAACAAGTCAGAATAATATTAGGCACGAGGCCAAGTCTCAACACAATATCAAAATGGCTAAAAGCCATAAAATCACAGAACGGCATAATGCCATGTGCAGTACTACTAACTGAACCCTATTGGCATGCCAAACTATCCAAACCAATCTTGTTAGGTATACTAGGGCATTTGATACTTTTAAATTCTTCAATTTTTGAATTTCAAGTTTTGGTGTCACTATTCACCTCATTGGTCAACAAAAATGTTGACTTTTGGATAGAAATTAGGTACATTGGTTTTGACATTCCTAACATACCACATTTTGCATTGAAAACTTGTTGGCATTAAGCATTAATACCATTTCTAAGCTTAAACCAAGGGAAGCAGAATTTTCAGTTTTTGTAACCCAAATTTACTGTTCTATTAGGCACTGTTGCAGTGGGAATTTGAGAAAATGGTAAACATGAAAGTTATTCCTTATTTTGTCTAGTTGAATTTCTTTTTTTGAATCACTCCATTTGGAGTTTTGTAGCTCCAGATATGGTCCAAAAACCACAGCTGGCCGGATTTCAATTCTGCAGAATTTACCAAATCTACAGTACCATGAACAGTGACTGCCACTGCCTTGTTGGATAGTTTCTGGTCAGAACTTGGGGTAGGTTTCTTCATGAAAGTTGTTTGTCTATGTCTTATCTTGTTGCTGTAAAAATTTCAGGTCAAATGGACCATTCTACAGTGAGTTATGGCCAAATGAACAGTTACTGTTCATTTGGTCATTCTGCAGAATTGGCTTGCAGGGTATCCGGATTGTAGCCAACTTTTGGTCCACTTGCTTTGGTCTTTTGGGCATGGTTTCTTCAGAAACATTGTGCCATTATAAGTCTAGTTTCATGTCCAATTGACCAAACACCAATTGGACCTACACAGCCAAAGTTATGGCTGTCTAAGTGGGCTGGAATCATAGCCTCATTGCTGCTGTCACTAGGCAGCCTACACATTTCACTTTGCCATGCATTAGTTCACTTCAAATTATGATTAACTTGCCTCAAATGGTCACTAATTGACCATTAGAATTTCCATTAATCATTTCATAAGCCAAGTCCAATATTTCACTCCCAAACCCTAGTTTCCCATTATGATTCACACATACACCTTAATTTACTAATTTATTCACTAACCAAATACATACATGCTTTAAACATGATCTCTAGTCCACTTTAAATCCATCAAAAACACTCCATCATTGTTCCTTCCTTAGGGCTGCCGAAATCCATGGTGGACATACACATAAATTTGGTTCATTTAATTCCCAATTTCTTACCTATTTCAAGTCTCTAACATAGAAATAAAGGGTTTAAGGTATATATGTGCACTAACCTCTTGTAGGGCAGATTTTTTTCCAAGCTTAACTTCACTTTCTTTCTTCTTCTTGGCTGCCAAAAGGTTATGCAAGGTGCAAGGGTAAATTTTAGTGAAAGGGGTAGGAGGAATTATGGTGAAAAGAGGAGAGAAATGAAGCTTTTTGAAGATGTCAATGGAGGTTTGGGCTAAGCAAGGTTTCGGCTGGTTTGGGAGGAAGGAGATGGCTGCTTACTTTTTGTTTCCTTTGGTCTTTATTTATCTCTTTTATTAATTAGTTAAATGGTTGTTTAAATGTGATTGGTGGTAGCTTTTAAATGACATCATCATATGTCATAAATTGCTTTATTTTGATTTTTTTTCTTTTTTTTTCATCACTACTCAATTTCAATTTAATTTTTAGTAATGTTTCTTCATATTTTATGTCATATTAATTATTTACTTAACTGGACAAGTCGGCTAAAAATCACCTCTGAAGGCGAAATGACCAAAATGCCCTCTGTTTGGCTTAACGGGTCAAAATTGTCTGTACTGATTGAAAAATTTTTCTAAATATTTTCTTGGCATTCTAATGCCATAAGAACCTCAATGACCCTTCTCTGGAGTCTCAAAAATTATTTTATGAATTTTTCCCTGGGTCTAGGGCTCCTAGTTGCGAGAACCGCAACTTCCCTCTGGTTACCCATCGCTTGGGCACCGGCTCATTTGACTTGGTTGTATTTTATTTCTAAAATTTTTACTAAATTTTTCTTATTAATATTTGAGTTAATTATGGTCCCTCACTTTAGTTTAAATATTTTTCCGAACGTTCTAGCTGTCCGGACCGACACCGGTCACCGGAACAGTAGAATGTACGGAGTTGCTACCGGGAGGGTGTTACAGTGAGGAAAAACCAAACTTCAATAATGGATGTGACCTTATATGGCCCCAAAATATCAACATGTATGAGCTTAAAAGCATGTTCAAATTTTGTGCTACTAACAGGAAATGGTACTCTATGTTGTTTAGCTAGAGGACATATTAAACAATTAAGATTACTCGTGTTTATAACTTGAATAACAGGCAAATGACTCAATTTCCTAACATAAGCATGACCTAATCTATTGTGCAAAATAGTAGCATCTATATTTGAGATAAAACAGAACACTGAATACTCTCTTTATTGATAGCAGAAATAGAGAGTGTGGTATTTACAAAGGGATTCATTGGTAAAATTTATGGAACACAATTCAAGTAAGTCTGGATGGTGTGTGGTGAAAAACTCATCTGGTCTATCTTATTCAAGCCTGCTACTTCTCTTCCCACAACTAGTACATCATTAGTCTGTAGATCCTATATGAGACAACAAGGAGGTAAAAAAGTAAATTTAGTGTTTGTGGTTTTGGTAAGTATACTAGCAGATAATAGGTTTAATTTAAAACAAGGTAGTATAAGACATCTTGAAGTTAAATTTTAGAATCTAATTGAATTATTCCACCTTTAGTGACCTAATTTATAGCTCCATCCAGTAAATGAACTAAAATAGGTTCTAAAAGGGTATGTAATAAGGTTAACAAATTATAATGGAGTCATATGGTCAACGACTCCTATGTCTATAATCCAAACACTGTCATCACATGCTCTTATTCAACATGCACTAATACAATTGAAATTATCAACAAAATTTATTGAGTATGAGAAAGTGGAACTCCCTTGGTAAGATTGCATAATATGTCCTTTCGTTGCTGCTGACATAGGTGCCTTTGCCCTTACTAGATTCTTAATTTCTTGTTGAATAGTTCCCAACATACTGCTCAATTTTTTAATTTGATAAGTCTTTGGAGGTAATTGTAACATAGTGTCATATATAAAAGAAGTTTTATAGCCGCTGCAACTCTATTGCTTTGATTTTAGTTTGTTGATATGGCTTAAAACCTCACTAAGACACTTTATTTTTAGATTTGAACCACTCAGGATAACCAATAAATTTAAAACACCCATCCCTCGTATGGCCATCCATATATAGTAACTGCAGTGGCCTTTTTATGTTTTCTGCTCCTTCTTAAACCCTTGGCCTTCTGTGCTTTAGAATAAAGCAAAATAGATTCATTTGCTTTAGAGAATTAGTTAAAACTTGTTTTGTGCGTTAAATTTCAACAACATGGAATAAGCTTTGTTCACAGAAGGCAAAGGATCTGACAAGAGAATTTGATTCCTTGTAAGTTCAAAGGTGTTATTCAACCCTATAAGGAACTACATTGAATGTTTCTATTTGTAATTTCTGCTATTATTTTTGACACACCATAAGTGAAGGGTGGTAAACCTCAATAGAATTCAACTCATCCCAAAGTTACTTAAGTTTTGTGAAATACATAGAAACATAAGCATTTTCTTATAAAATTGATGCTATTTTCCTCTGTAACTGATAAATCAAACGTCCATTGCTCTCTCCATACCTCTTAGAAATTTCTTCCCATAATTCCTTTGAAGATGTGGAATAGATGAAAGCATCAATTAATTCTTTAGAAATTGAATTTAAAATCTAAGAAGCGACCATATAATCACACTTCTTCCACTATTCATACATCTTAGATCCTTAATCTGGAATCAAGATTGAACCATCTACAAACCCTAGCTTTTGTTTAGCTCCTAATGCAATCCTCATAGCTCTATTCCAAGAGCGAAAATTCCTACCATTTAGAGAGTCTGGAACCAAAATCATATCTGGATGATCTGAACCTTGAAGACTTAATGGATTCCTAGTGATTTGAGCTTCAGTATTATGAACTCTTCTTTCATTTCTTCCAACTACTCGTTCTTGATTCATTTTGAAGTTCTGTGTTTAAAGCTTCTAATGAATTCATCAATGGTAGCCGCTCGATCTTAAAAAAGGAAAAAGTAATTGTCTCCTAGATGTAAACCTGCTCTTATACCATGTACGAAATGTGTTTGGGAGAAAAAAACTGTAATTCTGGTTCTATTGATTACTAATGAAAAATACAGAGTAACAGTATTTATAGGTCTTTTATATAGCACAACTAAAGTCAACAAAAATACAGCTCACTACCAATACAGCTAATATAGCTCACTACTAGGCCAAGCTACATAAATACATTTGCTACACTTGTTATAACATCTCTCTACACATGTCAACTTAAGAAACAAATTGAAGCTTCCTTTGCCAAGTGCACCAATAATAGGGCTACATCTATGTTTGATATTGTTCACTCAAACATATGGGGTCTGAGTGTGTCAGTTCAACTTTATGATTTCGTTATTTTGTTGCTTTTATTGATGATTATTCTTGTTGCACTTGGGTTTTTTTAATAAAGAATTGTTCTAAATTATTCTCTATTTTTCAAAAATTTTGTGTTGAAATTCATAATCAATTTGGCATTACAATTAAGGTATTACACAGTGATAATGCAAAAGAATACTTATCTTCTTCCTTCACCAATTTCATATCTTTTCAGGGAATGACTCATCAAACCTCTTATGCACATATTCCACTGCAAAATGGAGTTACTAAACGTATAAATCAGCATCTTATTGAAACTGCCCATACTTTACTTGTACACAATAATGTTTCACTTCGTTTTTTGGCAGATATTGTTCTTATTGCTTGTTATTTAATTAACCTAATGCCTTCCTCTATGTTATAGCATCAAAGTCCTCACTCAATTTTATTTCCAAATTAAGAACCCCATCATCTATCATTGCGTTTGTTTGGTTGTATCTGTTTTGGCCATGATCACACTGCTGGGAAAAACAAACTCAAACCTAAATCTATTAAGTGTGTCTTTTTAGGATACTCCTGCCTTTAAAAAGGTTACAATTGTTAGATCCAATAATAAAAAAATTTTCTCTTAGCAGATGTAACTTTCTTTGAAATACTCCCATATTTTAAACCAAACACAGAAACTAAAAGAGTCATTTTTTATGTTTTACTTGTTCCTACTCTTATTTCCCCATTAAGAGTTAGTATTCCTAGTCCTCCTCCTCTTCAAGTCTACTCTCCTTGCTATCCACATCAATAATATTTCTCTTCATGATATAGGTACACTTGCTGCTCCCAATAACTCATCACTTGTTCCTTTGTCACTTACTTCGATCATGCTTGTAACAGATACAACATCGCCTCCCATTGCCCTTCGCAAAGGTACTTGTTCCTCTCGAAACCCTCAGCCCATTTATAATTTTTTGAGTTATTATCATTTATCACCATTCTATTATATATTTGTTTCCACCTTGTCTAATGTTTCTATACAAAAAATTGTTAGCTAAGCATTGGAACATCCAAGGTAGCAAGATGCCATGATAGAAGAAATGACTGCTCTTCATATTAATAGTACTTGGGAATTGGTTCCATTGCCATAAGGTAAATATATTGTTGGGTGTCACTAGATTTATACTGTGAAAGTAGGTTTTGATGGCAAGGTGGATAGATTGAAAGCCCGCCTTAGTGCCAAAGATTACACTCATATTTGTGGGATTAATTATGGTGACACCTTTTTTTCGATAGCTAAAATTACATCAATCTGACTACTTATCTCTTTGGCAGCAATGCATCACTGGACATTTCATTAACTGGATATTAAAAATGCTTTTTTGCATGGTGAATTGACTGAGGAAGTATATATGGAGCAACCTCCAAGATTTGTTGCTTAGGGGAGTTTAGCTTTGTAAGTCATCCACAACGTGCACTATATGGCTTGAAATAGTCTCCAAAGGTGTGGTTTGGACTGTTCAGTATTGTAGTCCAGTAGTTTAGAATGACTCAAAGTAAAGCTAATCATTCATTATTCTTTTACCATGGTAATCATGGTCAATGTATTTATCTGGTGGTCTATGTTGATTACAATGTCATAACAGGAAATGATCATGATGGAATTATTCAGCTCAAAGAACATTTGTTTAGTCATTTTCAAACTAAAGATCTAGGAAAACTAAAATACTTTTGGGAATTAAGGTAGCACAGTCCACATCGGGTATTGCTATTTCCCAAAGGAAATATGCTTTGGACATACTCAAGGAAAATGTCATGATAAACTATAAACCCATGGACACTCCTATGGATCCAAATGTCAAGCTTATTCTTGGACAAGGGGAGCCATTGGAAGATCTTGGTAGATATTGGAGGCTAGTTGGTAAACTAAAATATCTTAAAATTACACATCTAGATATTTCGTTTGTTGTTAGTGTAGTAATTAAGTTTCTCCAAGCACCATGTAGTGATCACTGGGATGTAGTAATTCGCATTCTCAGGTATATCAAAGGACCTCTTGGGCAAAGTCTGTTATATGAAAACAAGAGTCATTCTCAAGTTATTAGGTACTCTGATGCAGATTGGGCAGGTTCTCTTGCACATAAGCGATCTACTTTAGGATATTTTGTTATGATTGGAGGGAATCTAATATCCTGTAAGAGTAAAAAGCAAGATGTAGTTGCTAGATTAAGTGCAGAAGTAAAATACAGAGCTATGGCTCCAGTAACACGTGAGCTTATCTAGTTAAAACAACTTCTTCAAGAATTAAAGTGTGGAGAAGTTAAACAAATGAAACTAATATGTGACAATCAGGCTGCTCTTCATATTGCATCAAATCCAATTTTTCATGAAAAAATAAAACATATAAAGGTGGATTGTCACTCTATTAGAAAGAAGATCAAATCAGGGTGTATTGCCACTATTTTTTTGTTAATTCAAGTGACTAGTTAGTAGATGTTTTCACTAAGTTCCATAGAGGGTCTCTAGTTGAATATAATTGTAACAAGTTTAGAGCATATAACATGTACGCTCTAACTTGGCGGAGAGTGTTGAGATATTCCTTATCTCCTTAAATTCTCAAGTTATCTATAGATATCCCTTATCTCCCATTCCTAAGTCTCTCTCTCTCTCTCTCTCTCTCTCTCTCTCTCTCTCTCTCTCTCTCTCTCTCTCTCTCTCTCTCTCTCTCTCTATATATATATATATATATATATATATATATATATATATATATGAATTATACATATTTTAACTCCGAAAATCATACTCTCTTTCTTCCTTCTAAACTCTTTCAAAAAAAAAATATGTCATGGCTTAGCAACTACTACAAGGATGGGAGGAGCAAAAAGAAACAATTAATCGTGTTTCCACCACAGCTGAACATTATATAATCAAATATATTAAGCATTGTGTATTTGTCTTGTCCATATACTCTCTCTCTCTCTCTCTCTCTCTCTCTCTCTCTCTCTCTCTCTCTCTCTCTCTATATATATATATATATATATATATATGAAGTATACATATTTTAACTCCGAAAATCATACTCTCTTTCTTTCTTCCTTCTAAACTCTTTCAAAAATAAAAAATGTCATGGCTTAGCACCTACTACAAGCATGGGAGGAGAAAAAAGAAACAATTAATCGTGTTTCCACCACAGCTGAACATTATATAATCAAATATATTAAGCATTGTGTATTTGTCTTGTCCGTATACTCTCTCTCTTTCTCTCTCTCTCTCTATATATATATATATATATGAAGTATACATATTTTAGCTCCGAAAATCGTACTCTCTTTCTTTCTTCCTTCTAAACTCTTTCAAAAATAAAAATGTCATGGCTTAGCACCTACTACAAGGATGGGAGGGGAAAAAAAGAAACAATCAATCGTGTTTCCACTACATCTAAACATTTTATAATCAAATATATTAAGCATTGTGTATTTGTCATGTCCATAGTAATATATTTCAATGATTGCTGCCGAAGAATAATATATTTCGAAGATAGTTGCCAAAGAAGACTTTCTTTCTGGTGACAAGAAGTCAAATAAAGCCAATTTATATATATATATATATATATATATATATATATATATATATATATAAACTTGGATGCTTGCCTTCTTTGTCTGCTAGCTGAATAAACGCAACATCTTTTTAACTCAACTCACTAGCGTTTTCCACTTAGACACAGCACAACTAGTTGACAGATATGTCTGCTTTTTCTTCTTGTGTCCGGCCAATACAGCATGAAGTTTTCCTTAGTTTTAGAGGTGCAGATACTCGTAACAACTTTACCAGCCATCTCTACGCTGCATTGCTTCGACAAGGAATTGCGACCTTTATGGATAATAGGCTTCAGAGAGGAGAAGAGATTGAGGAAGAAATCTTGAAAGCAATTGAAGCCTCGAATTTTTCAGTGATTATCTTGTCAAAAAATTATGCCTCTTCACCGTGGTGCTTGGATGAACTGGTGAAGATACTTCAATGCAAGGATACGCAGGGACAAAAGGTATTTCCTGTTTTCTACCACGTAGATCCTGCAGATGTGGACAACCAGACAGGAAGTTTTGGAGAGGCATTAGCTAAGATCAAGGAAGATATGAAGGAGAATGATTTAGAAAGGGTGCGAAATTGGAGAATTGGGTTGACCAGAGTAGCTAATATCTCAGGGGAGGTTTTGACAAAGACAAGGTAACCTTTACTACTCTTCCTTTATACTTGTCAAGTCTTGTACAATTATTTGTTTTTATCTGACTTTACGCTGATGATTAACTAATCAATAAATTGCTTTTAAGCTAACTCCTTGATTATGAATTGGGATTGATAAAATTGGGATTATTATTTATTAAAAATAAAGCAATAATAAAATTTCTAATCTGTGATAATATTTAATGCCAATTTATGCTGTCGTCAAATTGAAAGATTGAGTCAATCTCTAGCTTCTTTTGTTTGGCTTAATCTCTTGCTTATTCTTTCTTTCTTCTCTTTTTTAATACATCGGAAACAAATTAATAGTTCATTGTTATTATAATTTTTATAGATTTATTTGTTTCCCCTTGCTACTGTTTGTTTTCATGTGCTACAGGCTTGAGTCTGAACTTATTGAAGATGTTATCAAGGAAATTTTGAAACATCTAAGGCATCCATGCTCATATGATTTCAAGGGTCTGGTTGGAATAGAATTACGAGTTTCACTGGTTGAATCATTATTATGCATTGGATTAAATGATATCCGCATGATTGGAATATGGGGAATGGGTGGTATAGGCAAAACAACTATTGCTGAAGTTGTACATGAAAAATTTTCTTCCCAGTTTGATGACAGTTACTTGCTTGAAAACGTCCGTGGTTGCAATCTAGGGCAATTACGAGATGAACTTCTTGTCAGAATACTAAATGAAGGGAATACCAACTCAAGACTGGTTTTTAACATGAAACAACTTCGTCTCAAAAAGCTTCTTATTATTCTTGATGATGTAGATGATTACAGGCAAATAGAATTTTTAGCTAGAGAACATGATTGGTTTGGTGCAGGAAGTAGAATCATTATAACCAGTAGAGATAAAGGTGTATTTCAAGATAGAGTTGATGGAATATATGAGGTTCAAGCACTAATGGAGCATGAAGCTCATAGGCTTTTCAACTTATTTGCCTTTAAACAAAATCATCCTGAGAGAGAATATTTGAAACTTTCAAGAGAAGTTGTAAGTTATGCTGGAGGAAACCCTTTAGCTCTTAAAGTTTTGGGTTCATTCCTATATGGCAAGAGCAAAATAGAATGGGAAAGTGCATTGAAGAAACTTCAAAAGACTTCTAATATCAAAATTCAAAATGTGTTGAGAATAAGTTTTGATGGACTTGATTTTGAGGAGCAGGAAATATTTCTTCACATTGCTTGTTTCTTCAAAGGAGAACATGTGTTTCACATAGAACAACTGCTAGATGCATGTGGTTTCGCAACTCTAATTAACTTGAGTGTGCTAAATGATAAATCTTTGATTAGCATATCTTATGACAAAGTGGAGATGCATAATCTATTGCAAGAAATGGGTCGAGAAATTGTTCGCCAAGAATGTATTAAAGAGCCGGGAAAACGCAGTAGATTGTGGAATTATGAAGATATATACCATGTGTTGACAAAAAATACTGTAAGTGTTGAATTATTATTATTATTATTATTATTATTATTATTATTATTATTATTATTATTATTATTATTATAGTAGGAAATATTTTGCTAATTTGTGTTTTGGTGTTTGTTAGGGAACTGATGCAGTTGAAGGCATATTTCTGGACAAATCAAAATTAAATAAGCTAAGTTTGGCTCCCTCAATTTTCAGCAATATGAACAGAATTAAACTGCTCAAATTCTATAATTGTGGCAGTGGTCTAGATGATGCATTGTACATTCAAGACGTTGAATTTCCTGAAAACAATATGCAGTTCCCTGAAGGCCTTGTATCTTTTCCTGATGAACTAAGGTATCTCCAGTGGCATTTTTATCCTCTGAAAACTTTGCCATCAAGCTTTCGTGCTGAGATGCTTGTCAAGTTTAACATGTCTGGTAGCCGTGTTGAAAGACTTTGGAACGGAGTGCAGGTAAACTTTCTACATTTCCTTTGTACGTAATGCAACTCAGTGATAATGATTTACCCAAAACCTTTTACTTTCTTTGTTTATTAAACAGGTTCTTGCAAATTTAAAAGTAATCAAGCTCCGTTATTGTGAACACCTGATTGAAATGCCAGACTTCTCAGGGGCCCAAAATCTGGAGACCATAGACTGTGGAGGCTGCATAAGTTTGCAGGAGGTTTCTCCATCTATTGGATGTCTCAACAACCTTCATACATTGAATTTGGCAAATTGCGAGAAAATTACAAGTGTTCCAAGCACCAAATATTTGAGATCTTTCCTTTATCTTGACCTCTATAATTGCTCAAAAATCAACAAGTTCCCTGAAGTTCCAACAAGTATAGAATTTTTAAGTCTGAAAGGTACTGCAATAGAAGAAGTACCATTATCAATTGGATTGCTCTGTCAACTCAGGTCATTGAGTCTGCGTGACTGCAGAAGGCTAAAGAATCTGCCAAATGTTGTTTTCCAATTGAAACATCTTGACTTTCTTGGTATAGCTGGTCCATACATCAATATATGGGAACATGTAAATTATCTTCATCATTTGTCCTCGTTACGTCGATTATCTCTAACGGGGAATGATTTCGAGAGCATACCTTCAAGCATCAAACAACTTTCATGGCTTCAAAAACTCAACTTGAGCTTCTGCAAAAGGCTTCGATTTTTGCCAGAGCTTCCGCCCCATTTACAACGTTTAGATGCAACGGGTTGCATATCACTGCGAACAGCTTCAAATTCAATGATTGCTCTCAGAGAAGGATGGGGAAGGTTCTTTTTCATGAACTGCTTTAGTTTGGATGAGAATGAACATGGAAACATTTTGTTACATGCACAACAGAGGACATTACATTTGGCACACACTGTAGTCCAATTTCATGAGGTGCTCTCTCTCTCTCTCTCTCTCTCTTTCTCTCTCGCTCTGTGTCTGTGTGTGCGTGTCTCACTTATTTGGAATTCAACAATGCAGGAAATTGGAAAAAGCACTGAATTTCTGGGAAAGCAGTTTGTAGTTGTTCTTCCTGGAAGTAAGATTCCAAAGTGGATTCAACATCAGAGCACAGGTTTCTCGATTGCAATTCCGCTGCCTTCAAATTGGCACAAGGAGTTGTTGGGTTTCACATTCTGTGCTGTTTTTGAATATGGCAAAACCAAACTTGATGAAGAAAGGTGGATGAGATTGGAATGCCAATTCAAATCCAACTGTGGTGAAAGCTGTCACATATCTGCATGTTTCCACTATTGGGAGAGGAATGTGGTTCCTAAAATGGAACACATGTTCTTGTCCTATAATAGCGATGTTATTCTCAAAATCAAAGGCAAAGGAGAGAGCATGTGCTGCTACAATGAGTTATTGATTGAATTTTTCATTCAAGATTCCTGTGAAAAGCCTTCACCTTCTTCCAAGGTTAACAAGTGTGGGGTCCAACTACTTTACAATGATGATGGTGATGATGAGTGGGATTACGTTTCCTCTTGGGATCCAACCCAGTCCTCCTTAAGTAAAGAAGATAGTGATATCTATGATAAGCCAAGTACTAAGAATGTGGGTGAGTCCAGTGCTTTGTTGAGGAGGAAGAGCAAGCATATGAAACTTTTGCATCTGACCAGGATGAGGCTGATCCCTGTGAAGCATTTAGCTCTCTTGGGGAAGAAGTGGAACAAGAGGAAGAGAATGAAACATTTAGCTGTCACACGGAGGAAAAAGAACAACAATAAAATAATGCAAAGTTGTCACTAACAAATTTTCCAACTTCCCTTTTGGTAATATTATTGGAAAACTCTTCTAATAATATTTTTATTATAATTATGTATAATTAATAATGTTGAATCATTTATAGAGTTATGAGGCTATAAATTTTAACATTATTTTTTTACAATTGTATCCTCTTGATGATATTCTTTTTTTGATGATGTTGACAAAGCTTTTGTTTTTAAAGTTTTTTATTTTATTTGTAATATAGCTGCACCTAAGTAAATAAATTGAATTTTTCTTGTTTAAATTTAATTTAAACATAAATTTATAATGAGATTTATATGTAAAATATTCAATTTAGCCCTTTTATTTATTAAAGAAGTTTAATTTAGTTTATTTTTATTTTTTTTCAATTTAACTCAAAAATTAAAATTTATTGACTAAATTTTTTGATTTTTAAATTTAAATAAAAAATTAAGAAACTTAATTTCTTAATTTTAAGACTAAATTTCTTGATTTATTAATTTAAGTTTAAAAATTAAAAATCTTAATTTCTTGACTTTTTTTATTTTTGGGCTAAATTAAACTTAAATTAAAAATTTTTAAACTAAATTGAATAAAAAATTAAAAATAAATTAAATTGAACTTCCCAATAAATATATGGCTAGATTGAACTTTAAGTAAAAAATATTCCTTGTTTTAATCATGATTTCAAAGAGTATAACTTGTTAGAAATTTGGCAATTTCTATGGTTAATTGGTATTAAAACAAAGTATGCTACTTTATTTTAAAAAATCGATAGATAAATTACATGTGGTCAGTTTTATTACAAAATTATAACTCTAGATTTGGGGGATCTTTGGCATTTGAGAGGAGGGAAACCATAGTAATCAATCTGGTTCTTCTGCGATTCTCCAATGTTAATATTAGCTAACACGCTGCATCAACATTTGTATCAGCGTCTATAGACAACCAGTGAAAAATAAAAATGACATTTGTTAAAAAGAAGGGAAAATATGAGAGGAGGATTTGTACCGTTATTACTAAGTCTAATATTGACTTAATAGGCAGGCAGTTATATCTCCCACAAAATTTTAATGGTTAAGATTTCAATATTGAGTATATCAACGTCTAATAAAGCAAAGTAGTTTTACCTTGTATATATCTATATTAAATTTGAGTATTAAATATTTATTATCCGAATTTATTTAACTAATTATTATTATTATTATTATTATTATTATTATTTAAATAAATACCCATCTTAAATTTTTAAATATAAATTATTATTAAAAATAAATTTTTATATGGATTAGTAATAAAATATATAAAATTAAAAGATTTTGAATATTATTCAAATGATAATAATTAAATTTGACACGAATTTGATAAATTTTAATTAAATTTATAGTAAATTTAAATATTAAAAATACTAATAAAATTAGTGTAATTTTCGGAGGGAATTCATTCCTGTCCTCTCCATCACCAATCTCTATCTTTGTAGATGCCTAGGAGTTGGAGCTTGGTCAGCCGAAGTCTTCAACTTTGGCCAGCTAGTGGCTTTTCTTCTCTTTCTTAAACTTCTTCATAAACTTACCAAAACACTGGATTAGTGTATTTCAAGAGTATGATTTGGTAGAATTTCATAATGCAAGTGCAGTATCATAGGTTTTACCTGATGAGAACAAAAAAAAAAAAAAACAGGTAATTTGTTTTAGATGTGTTAAAAGTGATGAAAAAGAGTGGGCACTGGGATCAGATGATCAGTACCCAATTAGATTCTCATTGTCTGTTTGGGTGTCTCATTAAAGGAAACAAAATTTACTTTCACTATTATTTCCTTTCTTTTCATTTCCCCTTAATTCTCTCAAAACAAACAGTGTAAGGAATTTCACTTTGATGTCAAATTTTCTATATAAGATAGCCTACCATGTCAAAATCAAAATCATTGTCAAGGAGCCAAATATCACTTCCCTTTCAGACTATACTATTATCCTGCATGCTTATCTCTCAAAGGGGCTTTTTCACCCATGACAGAACCCAGAAAGCAAAAGGGAATACAGGGAACAAGCACCTGAGAACTATACAACCATAAACAAGCAATATTTGCATCTCTCTCCCATCTCAAAGGAATATTTCCTACTTATATTTTTGTTATACACAAATTTAAGAAACACAAAGAAGAATTGAAGTATCACCAAGTCAATCAGGTGACAGTAACCGACTCTGAGGCAGCAGAACAGGAGGAAGAGGTGCTGGCATCACCCACAACATTCTTTAGTTTCACGAATGAACACTCAGCTGAAGACCCAAATTCAGAGACATCCCCAATGTCCAAGGTGTCGGGAAGATTTTCAGGAGACTCAAAAGTGTCAAACTGCATACACAAAAATCACACATTTGTATAATCCAAAATGCTATCAGGCCCAGATTTACAAAATTAGGAGGGAGTTTGGCATTACAGTGAAACAGCTGTGCTCAAAATCCAAAGCATCAAAACAGCACTTCTGACAAAACTGGATCTAACAAGCTTATTCTAGCAGCTGTGTTTTATAGTTCTGGATTTTGCACACCACAGAGCCAAGCTGGGCTTTTCAAGTCAATGAAAATGGAATTTTTAAAATGTAATTCTACAATAAATCTAAGTCCCACAGGGCTTTTCAACACATCAGTTTGCCAATAAGTTTGGTATGGATTAAAATCAGTCTTTAAATTGTAGTTGACTGCCAAACATTTGATCAGAACAGCATAACAACAGATCTGACCAAAATAAAATATTAATTTTAATGAGATTTTTTTATGTGGATGGGAACATGTGCATAAACTTTTGGCCAGAAGAGGATAGCAAACAAAATGATAAAACAGTCCCACTAACTCTAAGCAAGGAGTTTCTTTTATAATCCCTCCGTCCTACAAAGATATGCTTACTTTTCTTTTTTATATGTCCCAAATTATAGGTCACTTTCCTTCTTTCAAATAGTAGTTTATTTATTAACTTACTAATTTATCCTTATTTAATATGCATTGAAAATGTAAAACATATTACTTTCAAGAATAATTTAGTACCATGAGTTATTTAATTTTTAATGGATCAATATAAATGGAGAGTATATTAGTAAAAGAAGAAATAAAATTTATTGCTTTCACTATATTAATTACATTTTCTTAATCCATGTGAAAATAGAATTAAGTCTATCTTTGTGGGACATAGGGAGTATCACTTAACACACTTTATGGACATATCATTTATGTCAAATCTCATGTTTAGGAAATGGCGTGGGAATAGAAAACAAAGCAAGCTAGCACATTGAAAAAAAATAAATAAATACTTTAATGGATCAAAAAGTTGTGAGAATCAACAAATGATATTGAAGAAGCAAAGAGAAGCGAGTAAAACATCGATTATATGAGCAAGCATATGCAATTTGAGGAAAGAAGAAGAATAGTAGAAAGAACTGGGAAAGAGAGAAAGAAAGAAGAAGAAGAAATAGTGTACATATCAGCTTATAGTACTTACAAACTCAATATTTCAAGTTGGATTTGCTTTGCACTAGTTTAATGATTTAATCTCCCTAATCAAAATCCAAAACATATTTTCATAGATTACCAATGTAGCGAGTTCCTCTATCATTTCACTATTTGGAAATATGCATCATCTCATGTCATCATGTGCAGCCAAATTTGTGGATCAAACATACCCAAAACCACCCAACCACCCTCCCACCCCAACCCAAAGAAAAAAAAAAAGACATATAATTTACCTCAAGTTGGTTCAACATATCAATAGTGGCCTCCAAGTCACCCATGTTTGCCATATAGACATCATTAAGAGACTCATCAGAAATGCCAGGAAATGTCATTTGAAGATATTCCAAATCCACGTCAAATTCCTCATCCATCATCTGCTTGTCTGTCAAATCATTTAAATTTTGAGATGATGAATCATAAACGCCATGGGCAGGGTGACTTTT
Organism: Hevea brasiliensis; assembly: GCF_030052815.1. NCBI lineage: Eukaryota > Viridiplantae > Streptophyta > Magnoliopsida > Malpighiales > Euphorbiaceae > Hevea > Hevea brasiliensis. Next base: position 101,426,033 of record NC_079496.1, read on the forward strand.
CAATATAGATACTTGAGGAATGGAAGAAGATTGACTGTGCTGCCTGTTCTGAGTAGTATGCTCCGCAGGTCCATTCAAGACAGTTTGATTGCCAATCTGAGAAACTTTGGTGGTCACTCCAGGAACTTCAATTTCTTCTGCTGCTTCTCTTTTAGACAACGGTATGTATGATGCAGCATAAGGGTTCAATGTCGATACTCCTGGCTTCATTGCTTTAATAAGGAAATCAGATCACTGTTTGACTCAAAACAAACAGCACACAGAAAAACCATTATTCATACAGAAAAACCATTTTTCATATCATGAAACAATCTTTAGAAAATTCCAATTTAATAAACGTTTTAAAGACTTAATATCTCCTAAATTGAGCTGCATAGGGATCAAAACAATGAAAAATATGAAAGGATATTAAGATAATGCTAGTCCAGGACAATCATTTGACCTCTTAAAAAATATATTACAATATCAGTAAATACTCAAAATCACCAACTTTGGAAAAAAAAAAAAGAAAAAAAAAGCTTCAATATTTTAGACCTTTTAGATCCATCAATCCAAGGAAAAATAAGTACCCAATTTCATATCCAAAAAAAAAAGCTTTTCTTTTTTTTTTTCCTTCGTAATTTTGAACATTTCCTCAAGAAAGGAATATAAAAAATATACAAAGATCAGAATCACAATCAGGAAAAGAATTTTTTTCACTTTTCAATAAACTGCAAGTTCTTCCCATGTACCTCCACCTAAAATGCAACATTCCCAAATCTTTCTCTATCACCGAGTTCCAACAATTATACTAAACTCAATACATAATCCGGTTAAACGATCCAAAAAAATAATCATGATCGTTTATGAACGTGGAATTGATGCTTCTAAAAGACGATCAACCCTAAAAGAAAAACGTAAACCTGGATCATACTCAATTCAAGTAAGATCAATACCAATGCCGATCTTCATTTCATCACAATAATCAAAGCATAAACAAGAATTGAAGAACATAATTATAGAGACAAATACGTAAAATCTACGAGGAAATCAAAAAGTACCAGGCGCAAGAATGGATGATAGAGGCCAAATGGGGGATTTCTCGGAAGAAATGAAACCCTAAATTCCTTTATACTTTCCCTTTTAGAGATCGGAGAGGAAGAGAGTGATTGAGAAATAATAATAATAATAATTAATAATAATAATAATAATAATAATAATAATAATAATATTATTATTATTATTATTATTATTATTATTATTGGTGGATTTTTTTTTAATGAATTTTTAATAATAAAAACTCGCCCTTTTGCTTAAAGTGTATAAAGATAAAATGTTTAGTTGGGAAAGTTTAATTTAGTTTTTTTAAATTTTTTATTTAATTTAAATTAATTTAATTAAAAATATAAATTTATTAATTAAATTTTTTAATTTAAATTAAAAATAAGAATAATTTTTCAATTTTAAAATCAATTTTTTTATTTAAATTAAAAAATAAGAAGTTTAATAAAAAAATTAAAAATAATTAAATTAGATGTTTTTAATAAATATAACGATGCAATTGAGCGTTTAAACAGCAGCAACAACTTGTATTCCAATGAGCCAAACGGTGTCGTTTTTCAAATCAACTGACGAAGGTATACGTTATACGGCAGCTGAAACGAGGATGAGGCAAGACCTGACAATGACCATGGCAATCGTTCTTCTGCTTATGTTGGCAAATAGTTCTTTTGTTCTATGAGCAGGACAGAGCCAGCGGTTGGCCAATGATGGTATTGAGCTCTCTTAAAATTTTGAAAATTTTTAAGAATTTAATAACAATTTTTTTATTTTTATATTAAATTTTAATAAATATATAATTTTAAAAATTTTAAGTGAATTTAATAATAATTTTATATAAATTTTATTTTATAATTATGAAATAATTATCGTCATTAGTTAGTTAATTATTTTAATTTATATTTAAATAAATAATTTATTAATAAATTATATATTTTAATTAGATATCCTAAATTAAAATTTTAATTCTGTCACCGTCTATAAGGATATGTTCATGTGTTCGTTCAATTCTTCTTCTTTTCGAAATCCATTTGTTTAGAATGCCTCTTTAAAATGGATTTTGAGTTCTTTTGGTTGAGCTTTAGTTTGATCCATATTTTCTATTTGTAATGTCTAAGCTAAATTTTGTATTTGTGATAATTTTTTTTTTTTCTCATATGGGTTCCAATAAAGGAGAATGATTGTTAGTTTCTTTACCAATACAATTCCTTAGAAATTGAACAGAGAGGATAAGCAAAATGTTGAATTAAATGCCTCTGCATTGCGACTGGTGTGGCCAGGGCTAAGCCTGTGTAAGATTCTAAGTAATATGCAACTTAGAAGTTCACTTGTTTTTCCTCTTCTTTTATTTTTTCTCTCTCTAATGGATATATTATCTCCATTCCAGGATCACTTGTTCTTCTATAGGTCACACTGTGTTCAGTGTTGTTAAACTTAGCTCAGTGGTTGACTCAGTAGAGAAATAGTGGATAGATAAATGAATAAATAAGTGTATGGGTTAATGATTCAACTAGTGAATTATTAAAAAATTAATTATATATATATATTATAATTAAATTTTAAATATTTAAAATCAAATTTTTATATAGAAGTATTTGAATAATATAAAGCATAAAAATTAATTCCTATAAATAAATATGTGACTATCTTTTTAATATTTATAAAATATTAAATATATGTTAAAAATAATATATTATTTTATAAAATTTATTATATTAAAAATAATAAACACATAACTGTTAAGCTACCCGAGTTAGTTTTTATCTTAAAAAATTTTTATGAAGGTTTGAGCTTAATTTCTCTTACCAACTCTTAAAGAAAAAAAAATTTTTTTTGAACGGTTGAACTTGGGATCCAATTCATCTATTTGATCAATTAGTTTAATTCGAGTTTAATAATTATGTATCATTCTTTAGGCTCCGTTTGTTTCACGAAAAATAACTTGTATATGAAAAATATTTTTTAAAAAATTATTTTTCATGAAAATATTTTTGTTATTTAGTTGTAATGTTAAATTAATGATATATTTATTTTATATAAATATAAATATATACATATTTTAATAAAATTTTTAAAATTTAAAAAGAAGAAAAATGACATATTCCTTTAAAAAATAAAAATTATTTTCTTTAAAAATAATTTAATTTTTCTTTAATTTTAATTAACTAATTTTTTTAATATAAAAAAAATAAAAAAAGTTTTTTAAAATATTTCTTATGAAGTAAATGGATGTTTATATGATTTTTTTTTCCCTCCTTCTTGCGGAATAACCTGCATAGTCCACTTGGAATTATCCTTAGGTCGACAGCGCACACCATATAGGCACACGCCAATCAATTCACTGCAATAAAAGAAAGGTCAATTGATTGACCCCTCTTTTTCATAAAATGCTCTTACCTATTTGTATATTTGCTTAGACCGATGCTCATTAATTTAAGTATTAAATTTTTTTTAATAAAAAATATATTTTTATTAATAAAAAATCAAATGACCCGTATATATTAAACAAATTATTATATGTTTATGATATAAATTCATTTTTATCCATAAAATATATGGACTTTATCTACTTAAATTTAAAATCCAATTGCTTTTGTATGAATATTATGTGTATTATTAATCCACCAAATATACTATATAATTTAAGCTCGGAATTCTTTTTCTTCTAAATCCGTCGCTGACGCCACTTACCACTTCACATGGGTTTTGGATTTTCGAAGAAAGAACATTTTTTTTTAACAAGTAGAATTCATTTCTGTCTTGTTGCTTGTGCAATAACAGATTAACTAGTTCTTTATAAAATCATGGAATATGATCGTCCATGGGTTGTTTTCTAAAAGGTCAGAATCCAGAAAGCCAAAACGTTATTCATCATCTGTACTGATGTCTTGTAAGTTAAGTTAATTTGTTATGTAGGCAATGAAAATTCTAGTAACTTGCCCCTTTTTGAAGATTTGATATATATTTGTTTAAGCCTTGACTGTATGGGTGAAGTCAAAAAATTGAGCTAATAGGATAAAATTTTTTATTTAATTTTATTTTTAAAAAAAGAAAATATTATATTTAATAATAAATTATTTATTAAAAAAATAACAATACATATAAATTTTTAATACGTTACAATAATATAATTATAAAAATTATTTTATTAAATAATAAATTCTCACTACAATATTAAATTTACAATTGCTCTCAATAAATTTTTATTTTTTAAAGTGTTGTTTGATTGCCTATTTTTTGAAATTGGAGGCATCTTTATGTTTTTCATAATGCAATTGGAATTGGTATTTTGCACGCCTAACTTGATGGCATAAGGCACTTCTCGAAACCTAGTCAAACTAAGTTCGAAGATTCTCCTCCCCTTTTCTCTTATACCTTGACGACAAACAAAAAAAAGAAACTCATAATACTCCGTGTTAATTTTTATAACTAATATGTTTCTTCATATTAATTTTTCACGGTGGTACGTGAGATTAATTACTCATGGAATTGATATATTGCTGAATCAATTTCAATTGAAAATTGAATGTGATTCCAGTCTACCGTCCAAATGTGTTTGAATGTGGTATTTTAAAAAAAAAAAAATTGTACACACAGCTCCGCTCTTGGTTGCATGTTGTCTATACTAATTATACTTACTTTTAATTTAATTTTTTTATATGTAAAATTAATAACTTTTTTTTCGTAACAAATGTAATAATATAACAAAATAAAGAAAATTAAAATAAGAATCTAAATTAAAATTATGCAAATATCTGAAAAAAGAGAACATCTTTATTATATTTTAATTATATGTATTTAAGTAAATAAAATGCGTTCTTAATTATTAATAATATCTTTCATTTTACCTAAACAAATTCAAAATACCTATTTTATTAAGTATAATACTTTCTGTTTCTAACTTTTTTTTATTATTCATATTTCTTTAAAAAATTTAAATAAATTTTTTTCAACTTTTTACTATTATAGTCAATCCCATAATTTTTAAAAATTTTAGCATAATCTTAAATATATACTGTTAATAAGCGATAAAAATTAAAATAAATTGACGATCAAAATTATATTATGTCAATTGACTAAAAGAAAGACCAACAATCAAAATTACATTGCGTTCACTGATTTAAATTAAATTTAACTATAAATTTTAAAAAATAATTTTTAACCATAATATATATATATATATATATATATATATATATAGACACCCAGATCCAAGGGATAACAAATAGAGCAAGGATTAATTTAATGAAGATAGAGAAAGATCATTAGTTAATACGAAACTAAACAAAGAGGAATGAATTAATAAATCAAAGCATAAAATATAATCAATGCATAAGATATGATCAATAGCATAAAAGATGGGCAGTAGAACCAGACACTGGTATATAACTAAATAATCAAAATGAAACAATTAAAGCATAAAATATGGGTGGTAAAACTAACCTCTAAATCAAAATAAAACAATTAAAGCATAAAACATGGGCGGTAGAACCAGCCACTGGTATAGTATGCAAACTGAAAGAAAGATTTTCTTGAAAATAATCTTTGATTAGAAGTTAAAATTACTCACATATGGAGATAGAATTTCAAGTTAAAAAGGTAATACAAGAGAAGGAATATCAGATGAGGAAAAGGGAGAGAACTAAAACTTAGTAAGGGAAACTCTTATGGGAAAATTCTACCCAAGTCTTGAGCACAACCTCTCCTTTTATAGGTGAAGGAGGGTGCTTTACAATAATTGGAAGTTACTATTATACATGTGAAAAGTTGGTAGAGTTGGCCGAAAGTGAATTTCTCTGTAGGCATGTGAAGTGGAGAAGTTAAATAAAGTCTACAGAAAAATGCCTTTTTTTGTAGCTTTGTCAAAGTGAAAATATGTGAAGTCTGCCAAAAGTGAAAACTCTTGTATTCATGTGATGATTCAGAAGTGCTTTAAAGTGAAGAAAATGCCGAAACAGTTATCTTCATTGTCATTTCCAAGACTGATTGCTTCTGATGAGGTGCTGGCTTTCCTAGAAGTTGTAGAAAAATCTATCTTGCTTGATAATAGTTACTTCATTATATTGAAATATTCTTCCTCCATTTTAGCTTGGGCAAGTAGAGCACTTGCACGAGATTTCTATGCAAGGAAAGTTGAAGTTGGAGTAGAGGGAAGTTGCTTTTGACGGTCCTCAGACTGCTTTAGAAGCCATTTTTCCATAGTTGCTAAGGAGGCCTTTTCAGTTTTCTGAAACTTAAACCACCATTTGATCTTGAATCTTCGGATCAAAACATGGCCTTGAATAAGTTGTCTAGGTTTAAAGTTATATTCCCAGATGAGAACCCAAGGAACAAAGAACTTTGAAGCAAAAAGAGTTAATGGGTGAAATAAGTCTTCTTCTGGTGGAGGGACATATTAAGCTTTAAAAGTGGCATACCCTTGATAAATCTCAAAAGGTAAGATTTCAGGTGTGGTTTCCATCCATGCCCACCATTGAGCAAATCATCTGGAAAAGTGAAAAGTAGAGACAGTGTTGAAGAAGAAGAGCAAGGTATGAGTTAAATTGGAGTTTTGGATTAAAAAGGCATTAATTCAGGCTTGGTGGTAATCCCAGTAAGTGAAAGTTTGGTTAGCAGGAAGGCTTTTTCCATATCTGGCTTGAAATTTTTTGGGAAGTGAAAGGTTTTGTCCCCAATTTATTGGGTGGATAACTTTAACGATGGTGCAAGTTGAGTAATTTGGAGAGGGAGAGTTTTCTGGGAAGTGTTTTATTTTGATTGAGCCAGTTTCAATCAAAATGCTTTGATAATTAGTTGGGTCTTTAGACTGTTCCCAGGGTTTGTAATGCCAAGAGCCGAAGAACTTTGCTACACACAAACTTGGTTAGAATCATAAAAACCATCTTCAACAGTTAAAATGTTTTAAAAAGATTCTTTGGAAAACCATTGCGGAAAGGGACCAGAATTTTGTGAAAAATTTTGAGAAATAATTGGTTCCTCAGGCTTTAAAGTTAAATTCATTGGAGAAATAAGCTTTGGAGTTAAATCAGTTTGAGAAGCGGTATGTTGAGTTAAAGCATTTTGAGAAACAGTTTGAGCAAGAAGTTTTGGTATATGTAAAACAATCTCTTTCTCTGTATTTTTTTAAGCAAACATCAGTGATAGCAACTTTTTATGGTCCTTCAGGAAGGGATTCCCTTAGAACCTGGCAAAGCTCAGGATGGTTAATGAGATTTTCTAACCATTCCTGCAGCTGGCTTTCTTGTGATTTTTGAAGTTTTTCTGGAGCTTTAGAAGTTTGTGAAGTGGAAGGGTTTTTTAGTTGATTTATCTCTTTCTGGAATAAGGAATTCCAAGAAATTATAGGGTTTTGAGGGGTGGCTCTTGGTTGAGTTAAAGTAAGAGCTTGGGATTGGCTTGAAGGCTTTTGTTTAGATAAGGAAGTTGATTTTGCTTTTGATTCTTTTTTCTCCTTTAGTGAATCTCCCGGAGGTTTTCTAGGGATCATGGTGAGAGGTCTGCAAAAATTTACGAGTCAAGAAGTCAGGGACATAATTCATATTTCCTTTAATATATTCAATATCAAAATAAAAAATACTCAAAATAGCTTGCCATCTAGCAAAAATCTATTTTGAAGTAATATTTTGAACATCTTTTTTCAAAATTTATTTTGCAGATTTGCAATCTATTCTCAAAAGGAACTTTTGATTGAGTAAATTGCTTTGAAACTTTTGAACAAATATAACTATAGACAAAACTTCTGTTTTAATAGTGGAATAATTTTTCTGGGTCCTATCCCAATATTCAGAAATATACTGAATTATAACTTCTTTATCTTTTTTCTTTTATTTTAATATTCCTCTATATCCGACTTCAAAAGCATCAGTTTCAATAATTTTGAAAGTATTAGGGTTTGCTAAGTGTAAGCAAGGGATTTCTCTAATTTGAGCTTTGATTTTCTGAACAACAAGGCTATGTTCTTGCCTCCAAGGCTTTGGATTTTTCTTGAGTTTGTCATGAAGAGGTTGGAGGATCCTATTGAGGTTTAGGTAGAAGTCTAGAACATAGTTTAAACATCCTAGAAATCTCTGAAGCTGGGTTTTCTCAAGAATTTTGTCAGGAAATTTGTCAACAAAAATAAGAGACTTTTCTATAGGAGAGATAGTGCCATTCGAAATATAATGTCCTAAAAACCTAATTCTAGTTTGGAAAAGAATCATCTTAGATTTAGAGACAACTAGACCATTTCTTTTGGCAACAAATATGTAACACCCCTACTTGTATAGCCTGGTATATTTCACTGTTCCGGTGACCAGTGTCGGTCCGAACAATTAAGGGGATTAGAACCACACTTAAGACAACTAGATAACCTATAAACACAAATAATTAGTAATTGCCAATTAGTTAAGTATAAATAAGAAAAACAGAACATAAGAAGTTAAACGAGTCGAGAGTCACAGCGATGGGTGACCTTCTCGGGAAGGGCTGCGAAGTCATTTTAAACTCAAATTTCAAACCGTAAAATGTAACGCTGCGGTCCTTAAGACCATTACGAACACAATGGAAAAGAGAAAATCACGAAAAAGAATTGTTAAGTCAGTCAAATAATTAGGTCAGGGAGCCGGAAGAAATATTGAATTATTTGCAAACTGGGTTAAACCAGCGAGGGGCAATTTGGTCAATTGACCCCAAGAGCTGACTCCTGACCCAACTGTCAAATAAAATCGGAGAAAAGGAAATTTTAGAATCGAGAATTAAATTAAAGAACTAATAGAAAAATTAAAAAAAAGAAGATAAAATGAAAAAGTGAAGGAAGATGACATCATGCATGACATCATGCATGATGCCATAAATCCTATAATTAATAAATTAATTAAATTGATTTTTTTTTGTCTTCCATAAGACAAAAGACAAAAGACATAAATAAATAAATAAATAAGAAAAAAAGTCATCTTCCACATATCCTTGCCGCCCTCACTCTCCCTCATTTCTCCATTGCTAAACCTCCATTAAAGCTTGTACTCAAGCTTGAAATTCTTCACTAAACCTTAATAGCTTCCATAAAAAACTCATTAGAGCTTGTTTTAGTCACTTGAGAAGAAGATTGAAAGAGGAAAGAAATACAAAAGATAGAGATTTGAAGGAATTGAAGTTCTAAGAAAGGTTAGTAAGCAAGCTTGATAAATTTAGTTTGATTTCTAAATTTTTAGCTTGATTAACTTGTAAATGAACTTAAAATGAAAAGAAAAAAATTGTTGAGGGACCATGACTGAATTTCAGCTAGCATGTGTATGGGAGTGTTATTGCATGGTTTGATTAATTTAGATGGTGATATGAACTTTAAGTAGTTAAATGGTTGTGATTAAAGGCTTGAATTAGCTAAATGCAAGGAAATTGTGAATTAGGGTTTTGGATATTAGGGTTTAGAGACAAAAATGTGAGAAAATTGTAAATGATGTCTTTGACCTAGTTTAAGAAAAGAAATGGTCAATTGTGACCTAATGAGGTGTGTTAGGAGTGTTTGAATCAGAAGCCAATTCGGATTGAGTGTGGTCATGCTGCTGGCAGCATGACCAAGTTATTTTTAAGCGACCAAAAATAAAATTTTACAAGTCTAATTGGTATGAGACCAATTGGGAATGAAAATAGACACTAAATGACACAATTTTCATTTAGGAAGCATGCCCAAAAAGTGACCAAAACTTAGTGAACAAATTGACCAAACTTGGAAAATTACAGTCTGCCCTGTACAAACTGACCAAATGAATAGTGTTTGTTCATTTGGCCATAACTTGAGCTAGGCATGTCTAAATGACCTGAAATTTTACCAGTGGTTAGATGAGATATAGACCTAAAACTTCCATGAGAACACAAATCCAAATTATGCCATTAACCAAGTCATTTGGCCACCCAAAGTTGGTGACCTAAAACTGTCAGAACTAAAAATTGCACAGAAAACTGGATTGAGTCTAATCCGGCAGCCATGGTTCAAATGGCTATAACTTGAGCTACAAAACTCCAATTAGAGTGATTCAAAAAGGAGAATAAACTTAAGACAATAGGGAACATTTTCTATGAAGGAATTTTTGCCAAATTCTAATAAAAAAGTGACCAATGGAACAGTGCAACCTTAGACTCCAAAACTGAAAATTATCAAATTTACCTAAAAGACTTAGAATTTGAATAAACAACAAAAACCAACAAATTTAGTGACCAAAATGTGGTATGTGGGTGAAGTTGGAATTCCCATACCTATTAAGCCTTAGAAAGTCAACAATTTGACTTGAATAGTATAGTGAATAGTAACCCAAAATACAAAATTTAAAGAACATCGAGTTTAGCATATTAGAGCTAGGTAAAAGTGAAGTTAAATTTATTTTTGGATTTATGCTAAGTTATGGTACTAAAACACTATAAAATTGTGTGTTTCAGTTGAAAAGAATACCGGGAAAGAACCCGAGAAACCGAGTCAACTCCAAGAGGCGACTCGCTTGAGGTTTGTGCACAACATCACTATGCTTTAAAATTCATTAATAAAGTGAATGAAATATGTATTTTACTTTTGCTTTGAATTGTTGAAAGTTTATTTGTAACATTATTTATGATATTTTGATTTAAATTGTGAAAGTTATTGTATATATTTGAAATAGCAATGTTTAGCAAATTGTTAAGATAAGTTTTAAAACCACAGTGTCATGACCATATATTTGAACACCTCACTAGCATGACTAGTGGGGGTAATTAGTTTCGAATTTTGATTCCTTCTCTGGAGAAGTGTTGAGGTGTGCCAGTAGAAGAGGATTTGAATGGATATCCATATATTTGAGCTAGCTAGCCTTGTGATGTAACTGGGGCTATGGCTATTGAGATTATATTTGTTTCGAATGGCATGATCTAACTGTGGGTTTTATGAAATGTGTTTGATACTTTGAAATGAAATTGTTTGGAATAAAATCTCATAATTCATGTTTTGTGTTTAACTCACATGCTCAGTTCAATTTTTGAATAAATGTGATTTGAATTCTGCATAAAGATTTTTTTTAGTATGTTGTGCACCATTGAGTCCTAGTACTCAGTGATAGCTTTTATTACTGTCGCAGATTTAGAGACTAGAGGAGCAGCAGACTATGCTGCTGAGGATTATCGAGCGACTCATCCTGAAGTTATATCGGGTATATTTTACACCCTGATTGTAGAAATTTATTTTGATATATGTAATGTACATAAATGTATGGACATGTCAATTCGGTCTTGAGCAGTTTGTACAAAGTTTGTATAAAGTTGTAATAAAATTTAGTTTGGATTTTTCCAATGTAGACTTTAGTATGATGTATATATAGATTGTTGTCTTTAATGAATGGAAATGTTTTATTTTAATTTGAATGAGATTGATAGATATTATTTTAATGATTATTGAATTTTTGAAAATTGAGAAATTGGTTGAGATTGATTATGAAATTGAAGTAGTGGTTGAGAAAAATTATTGGAAGTACTTTTTACAGGTATTTGAAGAATTGTTTTCTCAAAATACAGACGGAACTCTGCCAAAATTTTTATAAAATTTGTGAAAAAATAAGATGGACAAAAAATTTTAAATAGTTTTCAACTTTAATTAAATGTTTTAATACCTATTAGAAAATGCTCACCACTTATAAAAGTAAGAAAATTATTTTAAAATCCCTTGTAGGGTACTTAATGAGTTATCGATAGGTGAAGTTTGGTAGTTCATTAGGTATTCTACGGGATTATGTTATGCCTTACAGAGGGGTAAGGTGTGACAAAACAAAAAAGTGTTCAGATGCTTGAAATGTTGTTCAACCGAGGTTGAAAAAATTAAGACGTCATTAATATAAACGATACAGAAAGCATAATATAGATTAAAGATATCATTCATAAATCTTTGGAATTCAGACGGAGCATTTTTCAAACCAAATGACATAACTTTCCATTCAAATTGGCCAAAAGGGAAAGTGAAAGTAGTTTTGCTCCGGTCTTTAGGGATTATTTGGATTTGCTTAAAACTTGATTTCATATCAAATTTTGAAAAGATATTTGCAGCAAAAAGTTTTTAAAAAAGATCTTTTTTATTTGTAATAGGGTACCTAATCCATTTTAAAGCTTAATTAAGAGGTTTATAATTGATAACCAGTCAGGGAACAACTCTCAATTTCAGAAGATTTATTGACATAAAAAGCAACACAATTTCAGGGGGACCTGAAAGGAGAGATTAAACCTTTTAAAAGCAAATAAGCAATTTCTTTGCGACAATGTAGTTCAAGATCTTTATTCATTTGGATAGGACGAGCTTTTGTTGGAATTTGGGACTCATGAAAATCATTTTCATATGAGAGGTTAACAACATGTTGTTTTCATTCCTAAAAGGTGTTTGGAAGATCAGAACAAACAATATTCTCAAGTTGGTTTTAAAAAAGAGAAATCTTTTTTCTGGAGAGCAGGGCTTTGGAGCTAGTGTTTCAATCTATAAAAAGAAACATCCTTTTTCAAATCTTGAATATCTCTTTCTTTTGATAAAATCAAGCAGTTCAATTGATTTTCATAAATAGAACAGGCTTTAATAATATTTAAATTGCGAATTTAAACAAAAGGGAAAACAATTCTTTTACTTTTGAGTTTTGCAGAAATATGATAATAGTTCACAGATTATGGAGTAATAAGATTAATGAATGGAGTGCCAAGTATAACAGTATGATGTATGTTATGCACAAGTAAAAATAAAGTTTTGATATGCAAACCATTGTTGAAAACGTATGAATCAGTTTTGGAATCAATTTTGCGATAAGAGTTATTTGTAGCTTTGAGCCTCTCTTTGGTGGCTTCTTGAAATTTTTTTGGAATTAATCCTCCCTTGATACAATTGAGGTCAGCACCTATATCAAAGAGAGCAATAGTATCCAATTTAAGTTCGTTAGAAATTTTCAAAGTGATTTTGATCAAATACTTTTGGAAAGTGACTTACTTTAAAATAGAGAGAAAATTTTCTGGAATATTCTGAAGATTGGAAAGTTGAGGTGTTTCAGTTTCAGGCTCAGGTTCTTTTTCTTCTTCTTAAGAAAATTTCTTAAGAAGAAGTTGGATGACAGTTGAATCTTCTTTCTGTTTGGCTTGAAGTTGTTTAAGTTCAGTTTTGATGGTTTTAATCTTAGCTTGGAGCTCTTGGATGATCAAAATGGGGGCTTTGGCTTTATTTGTTTTGGCTTTTTGAAGAATGGCCGTGAGGTCATAGGTATTATTGACTTTTGGTGAAGAAGGGTTAGATGGCGAGGGCTCAAAATGTCACACCTTACCCCTCCGTATGGTATAACATTATCCCATAGTACACCTAATGAATCACCATACTTCATCTACTGGTAACCCATTAAATATACTACAAGGGATTTTACAACCATTTCTATTCATTTTTATAGTGGTGGGAACGTTGATTTCTTCAAAAATCATAAAATCAAGTTAATATTTTCAATGGTACAAATCAAATAATTAAGCGACCTTAGTCAATAATTAAAATTTTTTTTCCAATCGTAATTGGTCATTTGAACAATTCCATCAAATATGAAAATAGTTATTACAAAATAAATAGTCTCTTTCAAATCAATTTTACTCAAATAATAGTTTAAAATCACCATTTCTCACTTTCCAAAGCCATTCTTTATCTCACTAACTATGCCGAGCTAATCCGTGAGGGCCATCTTCAAAGCGATTCTAACTTTCTATGGTCAGGGAGGTCGAATTATGATTCTAACTACTTATGGTCGGGGAAATCGAATCATCGTGCACATTACAATACCACAACAATGTAACTTCCTAAAGGGCCAAGAGAAACTTAGATCTAACCTCTAATAAGAGGAGAATCTAAGCATGTGCACGTACCATGGTAATCAAAACAAAGCTAACTCCAGTTTCTCCTCAACAAATGAGGGATGAGTAATAACCTAATCAAGCATCTATAGTGAGATATAAAACATATCATGAATCTCTTTTTCTTATTTGTGAGCATAAATCACAATACAATTCAATTCAAAGTCAATTCCAATATTCAATAATTTTTTTATGCTCATCACAATTCAAAAATATTTAATCCATTTCCCATGTTAAGTATAAACCATTTTTCAAATCAAATTTTCCATGCAAACCATGTAAACGTATTCCAATCAAAATTTTTCTGAAGCCAGTTTCATTCAATTCATAACAAAATAAAATCATAATTAGTTTCATTTTCCAAAACTAAACTCATTCATACCATAACACATTTCAATAATCATTTAAATAAATTCAATAATTGGTAAACATAATACATAAAGAAACTAAAATTATTTAATCAAATAAAATATACAAAACATGAACAATTTAAAACTAGTTGTGCACAAATATCTTTTGTTGACTCAATTTACTCAAATTTTTGTTTCTCCTTCAAAGATCCCTTTCCAACTAAAACACATAAATTTAAAGTACTTCAGCATCCATTCAATTCATTTCTAATAATTAATTCCAATAATTTCTTTGCAGACTTATTCTATTCATTACGCTTCTTTACATTTTTGTGTTTGGTGACACTATTTATGACACTATTCAAGTCAAAATGTTGACTTTTTCCTTCTAAATAGGTTTATTAACTCTAATTGCACTCACATACCACATTTTGGGTGTCAAATTTGTTGGAATTGATTGCCAATTAAATTTCCAAACTACCTAAGTAAAATCCCAAAAATTCAGTTTTGGGTCACAAGTTTCTACTATTACATTGGTCTGTCTACAGTAGAATTTTGGCTAAATATCCTTCATCAAAATTGTTTCTTAATGTCTTAGCTTTAATTTCCTTTTTGAATCACTCCATTTTGATTTTTGTAGCCCAAGTTATGGCTATTTTTCTAAGGCTGGCTAGATTGGTCCAAACCCAGATTCTGGGTATCAAATTTGGTTCTGGCAGTTTTGAGCAACCAATTTTGGTTGACAATTTAACTTGGTTATAGGTAGAATTTGGGTTTGTATTCTTCATGAAAGTTGTCGTACTATGTCATAGCTTTCTAATGGTTCAAAAATCAAGTCATTTGGACCTGCCTAGACCAAGTTATGGCCAAATAAACAAACACTGTTCATTTGGTCATTTCTATAGAGTGATAGTGTGCCAATTCCGGGTTTGACCTAATTTTACACCACTTTGTGTTCAGTTTTAGGGCAAGGTTTCTTCACCAAAATTGTTGCATTATGTCTTAATTTTCATCTCTAATTAGCCTCACACTAATTGGAGCAACCAATTTCCAATTATACCTATTTGAATGGGTAAGGGTCAAGCTGTCTAAAATTAAACATCACACATTCACAATCCCATTTCAATTTTAACCATTCAAAAACATTCTAAATTATACCAATTAACCATTTTAAATCTCAATTAGGTCAAGATACATCAATTTACTAAATTCTCAAATTTTCTCCCCAAAACCCTAAGGGTCAAGAACCCTAATTTTCTAATTATCACAATTGATAAAATTGAATTATACTAATAAACTATTCTTACTCATCTAAGCATAAATACATCTTTAATTAGATTAGAACACTTCAATTCCCCTCAAGTGCCAAGCCAACCGAAATTTCTCCCTCCTCCCAATCATGCAAATTTTCAATTTTCTTCATGTAATTCCATCAAAACTAACTTAATTTCAATCAATTTTCACTTAGGAAGAAGATTAAATTACTTACCTCACCTGAGCTTTTCAAATCTTCCAATTCTTCTCCAATTTCTCCACTTTCTTGCTCCCAATCTTCTTCTCAAGGCTTAATAATAATTTTTAACTAAGGGATTTAGGGGGTTTATGATTAAAATTGAGGTTTAGAAAGCTTGAAAATAAGCTTTCGTGGTGGAAATGGAAAAAAAGAGAGAGGAATAAGAGAGAGAGGGGTGCTCAGGGCAAAGGAAGAAGAAGAACTAAAAAAAATTTTGTTTTTTCTTTATTTATTTGACTTAGTCAAATACTTAATTAAATTATAATTAATTTTGAGGTCATGCATGATGTCACTTGTATGATGTCATTAATCTTTTATTTTATTTTCTTTTCTTTTCCTTTCTCATTCCCTACTTCTTCAATTTAATTATATATTTCACAATTTTAATTTCTCACTTTTTATTGGACAATTAGGTCACGAGTCACCTCTAGGGGTGATTGACCAATTTTCCTCTCGCCGGTCTGATCCGGTTTACCAATAATATTGTATTTCTTCCGGAACCCTGACCTAATTATTTGATCTAGTTCTCAATATTTTTTCTGTGATTTTCACATTTCCCTTAGCTTCACAATTTTTCTTAGGCTTGCAGTGTCACAATGCCCCATACGAAATTAGAGTTTGACTGATCTCGCAGTCACTTCCCGGTGTGGTCACCCATCGCTATGACTCCCAGCTCATTTAACCCATTGTGCTTTGTTTTCTGAATTTTCATTTCAGTATCATATAGTGGCTATTTATTTTCATGTAGGGCTTTTCAAGATGACTTAAACATGGTCCTAATCCTCTTAATTGTCCGGACCAACACTGGTCATCGGAATAGTGAGATGCATAGGACTATGCATATATAGGTATTACAATTCTCCCCTCCCCTCCCCCCCCCCCCCCCCCTTAAAAGAAATTTCATCCTCAAATTTTTGCCTGCTGTCAGTCCTTAAACAGTTGCATGTATTTTTTTCTCACGTCTTTCTCACATTTCCATGTGGCTTCATAGTCTGAATGATAGTCCATAGCACTATACTCAATGGTATTTGTTTATTTCTTACCGATTTCGTCCCATGTGCTAACATCCTTATGAGTTCTCCATACTACTTACTTTAACTTGAATTAGGGACAACAAAGGTTGATCCTTATCCCACAATTTTGAGCTCCATGGTTGGGCTCTTAACACTGTCATAAGTTAACTTACTTCGAAGCTCACGCTTCTATGTATTTGTGCCATAATAAATATTTTTCCTAATGTCATTCCTTTTTACTATCCTTATCCTTACTTTTCTATTTACTTCTTTTTTCATTCCACAACTTAAGTTTAATTATTTCATCCCTCAATCCTATCTTCTTCCTTGACTCGATTGTCGAGTCAAAATTTAGCACCTCTGATCATTCCTAATAAATCCGCTATGCTTCGATATTACTCTGATTTGGTCCTCTAACTATTCTAGTCAGCACTCTCACTGATATTCATAACATTTTTTTATTATATTTGAGCCAACTATTTCAAATTTTCATTTCCACCTTTCTTTTATCTATCGATATTCTATAGCTTATTTTTCACTAATTTACAATCATTACTTCCTCTTGTACTGAACTATAACCTATCCTTTAATACCTTAAGAAGGGAGTCTATAGAACTGTCCTTTTTCTATTATCATATAAAAGTCATAATCTAGTTGTTATGGTCCGCACAATAGAATTGTGCTCTTTCTAAGAAATACCTGGCCAATTATTTCTTATCCCATCCTTGTCTCAATTAGAACATCATTTCGTAATCATTTTGTAAGTTATAATTATCATCCATAGCATCTTGTCTCATTCGGGGAAACAAAATTTTTCTTTATGCCGTGTTATTATACTATTATGATACTGTTTTTCGCTAGACTTTTGGTGAATAATCCATAACAATACCAAAATAATTATAACCCTGTATCCTTGACCGGATGACCTTGCCCTATTAATGTTATATTTAATTTATGACTATACCGAAATCTCTAGTCGTATAGAAATTCCTGACGTATCGTAGTTTGGGTTAGATAACTGAGTCAATGACTCTAGCTATCTTATAACTATAACCTTTCGATCTTCTAACTTTAGAGTTTTAAATCCCTAAGTAGGATTTTCAAACTCATTTCCAATAATAAAATTCTCTACTAGCATAATTATACCAAAACAGATGCTGTTTGCAACTATTCTTATCTTGGTGTACTATCGAGTAGTACATAGCTCTACACAATAATCTCACGTCAGTATTGTAATCTGTAGCTTACAGTACAAATAATAAGAACATTGCATAGTTACTACGATACATCCTCAATAGATCAAACTTTCCTATATCTTATCCTTCTTAAATTCACTAATATTCGAAACTTATTTGATTATAATATCCATTGATAATTACTAGCAGTAACATCTTTGCCCTCATCTAGAGCAATTATATTACTGTAGCTTACTTTTAGGTCCTCATGCCTTATATTAAGTAGGCTCACTAATTAACTTTATAAATTATTGTATGCTAGCAAATACTTTTCGATGACTAACTCTTCCAAAACTAATTTCACTTATTATCGTAGTTTTTATTCTAAAGAACTATTCACTAATGCATCAAAATTTATTCCCATGTAAAGTAACAACAGCATAACATATAATTTTAATACTAACATACAAATAAGTAGTGCTGGGATCAAATAATAACTAGTTGTTTCTTCCAAAATAAAGAACTTACCAGCAGCTACATTCGAAGTTTCTTCTCTTTCTCCCTGGCACATAGTGGATACTCTAATTGATGCACTACTATGTTCGGGTTGATTCGCTGTGCTATGATTGCGAGGAATACTAACTCTATTTCTATCTTGGCCCTGACTGATTGTCTGTGAGCTTCGGAGAGCAGATTGATGTGCTCTAGTACAATCTCTAGCGAAGTTTCCGCGTTTACCACAATTGTAGTAGGCTCCAGTGGCTTTATGACAAATACCCCCATGTAGTTTGCCACTAGAGTTGCAAATGCGGGGAGGATAAGAACTTCTAGTTGTTCGACGACTGGACCTTGGTGGCTTCTGTTTTGATAATCCGCCTCTGTCATATCCCTGAGCTCAGGGTTCCTCAAATTCTTTTCTCTTCCCCAAATTTCTACTTAAACTCTAACCCATAGGTTTCTCCCTCTTCTCTGTTTCACACTACCCTTGTGGGGGTTAGGCCTGTACTTGGGCTTGGGCTGATAGACTATCAGCCATTTATTGAAAGAAGGTGGCCAATTGCTAGGCCATTTGTGCGGTAATTTGTACTGGTGAAACTGGTACAATCGGGCCTTCGACACTCTGAGGAGCTGGGGCCTCACCTTGTGCTTCCGCCATCACAGAATGTTCTATTGTCTCATCCTTCTCTTCCATATCTTTTCACATGATTTTCTATCTCCTGTATAACCAATGCAAGGAGATTTCTCTCCATTAGTTCATATTTATGATGTAAATGTACTATATGTATCAAACATTCGAGTAATTGTACTCATCGAAAAATATTTCAAATTCACAATTCAAAATTTTCATTAAAACCTAAGCTCTGATACCACTTAACATATTACACCTTACCCCTCCGTAAGGCATAACATGATCCGTTAGTACACCTAATGAATCACCGTACTTCGCCTATCGGTAATCCATTAAATATACTACAAGGGATTTTACAACCATTTCTATTCATTTTTGTAGTGGTGGGAACGTTGATTTCTTCAAAAATCATAAAATCAAGTCAATATTTTCAATGGTACAAATCAAAAAATAAAGTGACCTTAGTCAATAATTAATTTTTTTTTCAATCATAATTGGTCATTTGAAACAATTCCATCAACTATGAAAATAGTTATTACAAAACAAATAGTCTCTTTCAAATTAATTTTACTCAAATAACAGTTTAAAATAACCATTTCTCACTTTCCAAAACCATTCTTTATCTCACTAACTATGCCGGACTAATCCGTAAGGGCCATCTTCAAAGCGATTCTAACTCCCTATGGTCGGAGAGGTCGAATCGTGATTCTAACTCCATATGGTCGTGGAGATCGAATGGTCGTGCACATTACAACACCACAATAATGTAACTTCCGAAAGGGCCATGAGAAACTTATATCTAACCTCTAATAAGAGGAGAATCTAAGCATGTGCACGTACAATGGTAATCAATACAAAGCTAACTATAGTGTCTCCTCAACAAATGAGGGACGGGTAATAACCTAGTCAAGCATCTATAGTGAGATATAAAACACATCATGAATCTCTTTGTCCTATTTGTGAGCATAAATCACAATACAATTCAATTCAAAGTCAATTCCAATATCCAATAATTTTTTTATGCCCATCACAATTCAAAACATATTTAATCCATTTCCCATGTTAAGTATAAACCAATTTTCTAATCAAATTTTGTAACACCCTCACTGTAGCAATTCTGTACATTCTACTATTCAGGTGATCGGTGTCGGTTCGGATAGCTAGAACGTCTGGAAAAATATTTAAACTAAAGTGAGGAACTATAATTAACACAAATATTAATAAGAAAAATTTAGGAAAAATTTTAGAAATAAAATACAAGCAAGTTAAATGAGCTGGTGCCCTAACGATGGGTAACCCAGTGGGAAGTTGCGGTCCTTGCAACTAGGAGCCCTAAACCCGAGAGAAAATTCATAAAATAATTTTTGAGACTCCAGAGAAGAGTCATTAAGGTTTCTATGGCATTAGAATGTTAGTAGTATGCCCTAGAGCATATCATTTAGTATGTATCTTGTACATATTTTTATTAATAAAAGGCATTTCCACTTTTCCGTTTACATAATATATTTATGTGTAATAGAAAAGGTCCATTGATATTTTGTTAGAAATATTATTCTTAAGTTGTTAAGAATATGAGTGACAATATTTCTAGCACAAAGTATCATAAATAGGTTCACAATCGAGGATACTTCATAATAAGGACATGACTTATCCAGAAAGATTGTATTCATGTTTGTTCCCAAGTTATTTATATGAGATATAAATAAGATGGAATGGTGAGTCTCATGCCATATAACAAACATGATAGGCACTTATAAATGATAAGTAGGCCGAACCAGTGACACTTATGACAAGCACATGGAGTTTATTCTTGTCAATGTTTTGTCATAAATCATATCAGTGCATATAATCTTTAGACCTGAGATAGCACAGTTATCTTGTATATAGGTAGTTTGAGTTTGATACTGCTTTCATACTTGTACTGTGTATGGGTATATGGGCATGTGTTGGCTCCTACTAGTTATATATGGAGGTAGGTGTTGATCAAGATGGAATCTGTTCCTCTAAGTAAATAGAGATAAAATCCTATGTTCATTTAATTGTTCTTGATGTTTCAAGTTCCTGGCCAGGACAGATAGATTTATTCAGAAAAGAGTTTCTGATGAGAAAATCTTTTTAATCAAGAACTGGAATTAAAAGAGAACATAATATTCATAGCAAATGGAGTTTGACATAAACCATGACTGTGACACCCCTTACCCGACTACAGTGTAGCTGAGCAAGTTATGCCACTCAGTGTGCCGGAGCACTCTATTTTATCTGATTTCATTACAGTTCTTGATTTATTTTTTCAAAAACTTTATTGAAGATTTAGGCTATTTTTACTTTTATCAAAATCTAACTAAATTGGAAATTTCAAAAATTTTAACGATAATCCGACAAGGTGTCGGCTGTAATTTGGACTAACAGTTCTTCTGAACCTGCCAAAGACAATTTCAATATATATTCAATTTCTCAAGCTTAATAGTCTCAAAAATTTTCAAACATAATGTATCTCAATACAGTATCCAGATTTCTCAGAAATCTCATTAGATTTTCAATATCCCAATATTCACAAGTATAATCTCATTATAACTCAAATTTAATTCACATACTAAAATACTTACTTTGAATAGCTTCCATAATTCATGGGTTAATTACATGAGTTTATTTTGTACAAGATATACAAATAATTTACAATGTGCTAGGAATGAACAATATACATAACATGTATAAAATGAGCCCTATCTACATGCATTGAGGAGGTGACAATCTTGAACTCTTCGATACTTCGCAGATCCGACTCCAAAAATCTCGATGACAGTCTCACTGGTTTTACCTTCGTACTGCGCGAGGAAGCAATTCCATCGCGCTAAGCATTTCTGCTTAGTGGTGCAATAATATAACCAGAAATAATATATACAAGTAAAGAAAGAAATAAATGATAATTCAGATACTCAAGAATCAATTTAATTTGGTATGGTATTTCTAGTATCAACGATCTTATATACTAGTTTGTTCCTCTTTGGAAATGCTTAGTTTATAACTTTTCAGTAATACTAGCAGGTATATAATTTATTCTATCTGTATTGTATTTCAAGTGCATGATTACGCAATTTATATATTTGTTATGTTACTAATGCTAATCTCTTTTGATTATTCATTCAAAACTTAATTTATTTGTACTGGATTTTCATAATACTTAACTAAAATTAGCTGCCTGAATTGAATAATACTTTAATTGACTGCCCAAGTAACCTATACTAGACGACTGGACTGGATAACGGGTCGTTGGCACTGGACACCGCGGTGCCTCGGGCCGTCATACCATGGGACGCAGAACGTCAACCATGTATGCAGTCAGTATGGCTAAAAAGCCATGATATCACATAATCGGCATAAAAGCCATGAATACGGGCATAAAAGCCATGAATACGGGCGTAAAGCCATGAACACAGGCATAAAGCCTTTCGCAGTACTGCTAAAACAATACCCTATTGGCATGCCAAACTATCCAAACCAATCTTGTTAGGTATACTAGGGCATTTAATATTTTAAAATATTAATATATTGTGCTTTATGACTTCATTTTTTCATGATAAATTTCAATAATAATTCATACATTCATTTGATCATTTATATGATCACAATTCACATCAATTATCCTTTTATACCATTGTACTCAAAATACTTCTCCTCTTTACAATAATGAGAACTAATGTCTCATTCATACATTAATACGGTTTATTTGTCCATTCATTATGTTATTCATATTGATCACAATTCTAAACAATGGTTCACATGTACCATTGTATTCAAAACATTTTTCCTTTCTCATTTATACATTCAAGAATCTACTTATGTAATTACAAATTTTATATTTCAAGTTGAGTTTCTAATATTTTATGAATTCCATTTGTGATGGGCATATATGCCCTAACTATCTATTCTCATCAATTAGGTGACTTATTTTTCATGTTTCAAGTAATCCATGAATATTTCATGGATTTCAAGTTTATGGCCTAAATTTCTTTTTAACAATTTTGACTAGGATGCATAGTCCATATTTGTCATACAATTCTAAGCATTTAAGCTTAGAATTGGTTCTAGGTCTTCATCTTAATTTACTAATAATTTTGATTACTATTCACCTTACTAGTCAACCAAAATGTTGACCTTTTTATACTTAATGAATATATTAATTCTTATTACACCAAGATCCCACATTTTGAGTTTTACATTTGCTAGTATTAATTGCCAATTGCAATTTAAAGTCCCCTAGATGCATTTCTAATTTCAAATTTTGAATTTCAAGTTTTGGTGTCACTATTCATTTCATTAGTCAACTAAAATATTGACTTTTGCATAAACAATAGGTACATTGGTTTTAATACTCCCAACATACCACATTTTGTATTCAAAACTTGTTGGTTTTAGTCACTTTCTCAAAGCTTAGGTCATTTTGGCAAAATTGCCAATTTTTGGTTTTGGTGTCACTATTCACCTCATTGGTCAACAAAAATGTTGACTTTTGGATAGAAAATAGGTGTATTGGTTTTAACACCTCAAACATACCACATTTTGTATTTAAAACTTGTTGGAAGTGATTACCATTACCATTTCTAGGCTTAAACCAAGGGAAACAAAATTTTCGGTTTTTGAAGCTTAACTTTACTATTCCATTAAGCACTGTTACAGTGGGAATTTGAAGAAATGGTAAACATTAAAGTTGTTCCTTATTTTGTCTAGTTGAATTTATTTTTTGGAATCACTCCATTTGGAGTTTTGTAGCTCAAGTTATGGCCAAAATAAGTTTCATGTGCACTGCTCTCGCTGAAATTTTGGGTTTTGGCAGATTTTGGTCCAACTTTGGTCAGTAATTTGACCAAGTTAAGTTCATAATTTGGTCTAACTTTCTTCATATGAAATGTTCTACCATGCCTTAGGTTTCCATCGATTCAAGAATCGCCTAAATCCGAGTTTTCTAGAAAGAGTTATAGCCATCCAAACATTACTATTCAAATGTAAATCTGCAGAGTTGCAGGTTTGATAACTCAACTTTGTTCAATAATTTGAATGGGTTAATGGCATAATTTGGGGTAGGTTTCTTCATGAAAGTTGTTTGTCTATATCCTATCTTGTTGCTGTAAAAATTTCAGGTCAATTTGACCACTCTACAGTGAGTTATGGCCAAATGAATAGTTACTGTTCATTTGGTCATTTCTGCAGGGGCTGTTTGCAGGGTATCTGGATTGGGGCCAAGTTTTGGTCCTCTTGCTTTGGTCTTTTGGGCATGGTTTCTTCAGCAAAAATGTGCCATTATAAGCCTAGTTTCATGTCCAATTGGCCAAACATCAATTAGACCTACACAGCCAAAGTTATGGCTGTGCAAGTGGACTGAATTTTCAGTCCCTCTGCTACACTAACAAGGCAGCCTACACATTCACTTGGCTATACTATTTTTCAGTCCAATTCATGGTCAACATACCTAAAATGGTCACTAATTGACCCTTATAATGTTCTTTCACAATTCCATAAGCTAAATCCAAGTTTCACTTCTCAAAACCCTAATGTCCAATTTAAGTTACCCATAAACCTCAATTAGCACACTAATTCAACATCCATGCATATTCATACCTTAAACATCATTTCTATCCATTCTAAATTCATTAAAACAATCAACCTCATCCTTCCTTAGGGCTGCCAAAAATTAAAGATGCCCTAACACATATAATTTACTTCAAACTCTTACAATTTCTTAACTTAAAATGATGCTTTAACAAGGATTAAAGGAGTGAGAGTGAAAGGATAGCACTAACCTCACTTTAACCTCTTGTAGGGCAGATTTCTTCAAGCTAAAACTTCACTTTCCTTCCTTTTCTAGGCTTCCAAAAGCTTTATCTAGGTGTGGGATTAATTTTTGATGAAGAGACTTATGGGTTTTAGTGAGTGGATGAAGAGAAAATCAAGTTCAAAGCTTGATAAAATGGTGGAGGGAGAGGGAGAGATTTACGTCCAAATGAAGAAGAAGAACCAGAAATTTTGTGTCTTCATTTGTCATTTTTTCTCTTTTTAATTTGGCTTATTAGGTTGTGATTGGTGGAAGCCCTCCAAATGACATCATGTGATGTCATATTTAGGTTTTTCTTTCATTTTCTTTTCTTCTTTTCTCTACTCATTTTCACATTAATTTTTAGTAATATTTATTCATATTTTAGATCATAATAATTATTTACTTAACTGGACAAGTCGGCCAAAAATCGTCTCTGAAGGCGAAATGACCAAAATGCCCTCCGTTTGGCTTAACGGGTCAAAATTGTCTGTACCGATTGAAAATTTTTCTAAATATTTTCTTGGCATTCTAATGCCATAGGAACCTCAATGACCCTTCTTTGGAGTCCCAAAAATTATTTTATAATTTTTCCCCCGGGTCTAGGGCTCCTCGTTGCGAGAACCGCAACTTCCCTCTGAGTTACCCCTCGCTAGGGCACCGGCTCGTTTGACTTGGTTGTATTTTATTTCTAAAATTTTTACTAAATTTTTCTTATTAATATTTGAGTTAATTATGATTCCTGACTTTAGTTTAAATATTTTTCCAGAAGGTCTAGCTGTCCGGACCGACACTGGTCACCGGAACAGTAGACTGTGCGGAATTGCTACTGGGAGGATGTTACAATGACTCCAGCTTGAGTTGGGATTTTGTAACAGAGAGATTCTAGTGCATGGTAACATATGATTATAGGTTCATTTAAGATAAACCTTATTACTAATTGGGTGGCCATGGCATGCTATGCTAGGTGTTAACCATGGTCTATGAGGTTCATAAAATGATTTAGAGAAATCATTTATGGTAAGAAAGAGTTCTAATGATATTAAGAGTTGATATCATGTCTCATTGCCAATTAGTGATGAGCCTAGTAAGTCACACACATACACAAGTTATCACCTATTTAAATATGATTTAATTAATTAATTAAAGAGTTTAAATTGATTAATTAAATAGGTTTGGTTTGCAATTAGATTGCAAAGTCCCTAGCATGACTTGAAACCAAATCTAGATTATTGGATGTATAATATAAGTTAAATTTATATTTAAAGTGTTTAAATATGAATTTAATTAATGAGAAATTAATTAATAGAGATTAATTAATTAATTTATATTTGATATAAATTCATTAGAAGAAGAAAATAATTATTTTGGGTTAAGAACTCAAAATTAAGACACAGGGGCATTTTGGTCATTTTGGATTGTGACAAGTGGCAACATGAGATGGTGACACATGGCATAACACATAAGCTTGCCAAATGTTTTTTAATCATGTAAGATGATTAAAATCAAGATTAAATATAGGTTTGACACTTGGCACAATGTGATTGGGTCACTTAAACCTAGAGCTAATCAAAGGGTGACATGTGGCAAGGGTTTAATGTGTTAACCTGGCTATTTAAGTGTTGTTATGAGAAAATAAAACACAACCAGCAGCCACACTCCTTTGTCACGCCACTTTGAGGGTTTTTATCTCTTCTTCTTCATCTCTTATCAATTCAAAGAGATTAGCCATCAATCTCTTGAATTAAGAACACTAGAAATTGTTTCTAGTGTCCTGTTTACATCTTTAATCTCTTAAAAGGCAGAACTTGATTTTCTAATTAATAGAAAAAGCTTTAGAAGCTATTCAAGGGCTGCCATAGGTGTTCTTAGTGTGGACAAGCTAGAGGGACAACATCTGGTGTCCTGAAGATGAATCTCAAAGGCGCAGACACGCTGCAGTGCATCAAGAGGTTAGTGTAATCGTTCTTGATTTAATCTAGGGTTCTAAAATTAATCTGATTAATTTTAAAATCTTAAATGGAAAATACAGATCCAAAAACATATTAAAAGAGTTTTAATATGTTATTTATCATTGAAATCAAATAGATAAAAATAAATCTTGCATGGTGCATGTGACCCTAGGTGAAAATTTTTGAATTCAATGGTATAAACTTGTGTTTTTCACGCTTCCATTCCTTCAATTGGTATCAGAGCCACTATATTTGCCATTTAGATTGATGTTTATATGATTTAATTGTGTGTTTGATCATGAGATCAAAAGTTCATTGCTGGTTGCAAAGTCAAGGTGGTGGCACAAATGATGAACACCATGGTGCGCATGGTTGATGCATCACAATGGTGTGCAAAGGTAAATGGATGGTGAATGTGCAATTGTTGTATGATCTAAGATCCATTTTATGTCTAATTAAATTGTTTAATTAGAATTTTTATCACACAATTAAATTATGATTCAAATCAGAATTTTAAAAATTATTTGAATGTGATTCAAATCTGAATTTTAAAAGTTGTTTGAATGTGATTCAAATCTGAATTTTTAAAGTTGTTTGAATCATATTTAAATCTGATTTTTTAAAATTGATTGAATAAAATTCAGATCTGTTTTTTTAAAAAATATTTGAATGTGATTCAAATCTGATTTTTTAAAAAATGTTTAAATGTGATTCAAATCTGAATTTTTAAAGTTGTTTGAATGTGATTCAAATCTGAATTTTTAAAGTTGTTTGAATGTGATTCAAATCTGAATTTTTAAATTTGTTTGAATGAGATTCAAATCTGAATTTTTAAATTTATTTGAATCATATTCAAATCTGGATTTTTAAGTTGAATATGAGATATTCAATTTAATTTAAGTATGTATGTTTTATTTAATTGTTAAATAGTGATATGCATGATGGATGATCATGAACTATAAAAGACCAATGTGATTGGATTTATTTCTTTTATGTTTCTTTGGGATTGTAAATTAATTAATTTATTTTAATTTATTTTGGGCATGTATTATTAAGTTTGTAATAATTTTTGGGTTGTAATTTCATTTATTTAAATTCTTGTAAATTCGCCTTGGTATGCCAAGGATTACCATGTAATATTGGATTGCAAGAAGTTCAAGGAGGTCAAGAGCATTGGTAGGACCAGTGGGAGGAATTCAAGATCAAGTGTTGATTATGTACTCCTTCAGCAACTCTTGTAAAATGAATGAATGAATGAAATACACCTAGGAATGCCCTGATTCAATTCTTGGTGGCTCAGAATTGAATCCCTTAGAAAGTCCATGATCATACCATATTTACTGCTTATCCATGAATGCATGAGATGTATGGGAATGTATGCAATTATATGATATATGCATGCTAAATGGATAATGTGCAAAGTGAGACCTTAATAGTAAATAGAATGACCATAAAATCTTCCAAACAAATGATTAAGTTGGAAATGCTATAATTAAAGTAATTATAACATAGGCCCTCCATTGGGACAATTATTTTAAGAAATTTTAAATAGTTGCATAAGATGCAATTTATTTAAGAGATTTTCTTAAGAATAATTGTTAAGCATGAGATGTTGTAAATATGTAAATGGTTTAGTGGCCAATATTGGATGTACCTGAGGACATTAAAATTATTTGCATAATTACTGGCTCAATGGGATCAACTTAACTAATGCAAGATAAGTCAATAATGGATGTACCTGAGATTTTGAGCATTAGGGGCTAGGTAAAGGATTGAACCTCACATGAGATGTGATGGGCAAAGAGTTGCTCACTTATAGTTTATTGTAATTCCAATAATGGATGTACCTGAGGATGATCAATAGAATTATAAGAATTCAATCACCCACTAGAAATCCATCCAACTAGGATTTCCGTTTTCTACTTTGGAAGTGTAGGATTCGCTAAGTTAGTGGGAGGACCAATTTGATTAAAAGACCATAATCATTTTGGTTAATTACATGATACATTTATTAATTAATCTAGTTATTTTCTGCAGTTAATTTTTTGATAAAAATGAGCACAAAACAACCGCCACCATCCAATATCCTTGCAAGCATACTTGATCACAATAGGTTGACAGGACCTAATCTGTCTGATTGGCTAAAA
This sequence comes from Hevea brasiliensis, assembly GCF_030052815.1. NCBI lineage: Eukaryota > Viridiplantae > Streptophyta > Magnoliopsida > Malpighiales > Euphorbiaceae > Hevea > Hevea brasiliensis. The sequence goes on from NC_079496.1 coordinate 101,455,011, forward strand.
AATTTGAAACTTGTCCTGAACCTTGAACATATAAGATATGTTCTAGATTCAAATGTTCCTGGTCCCTTACCTCCAGAGGCCACACAAGAGGAACATGAAACTTTGGACAAGTGGAAGGAGCATGATATGAGAGCTAAATGTTACATGCTTGCTTCCATGAGTAATGAGTTACAGAAGCAATATGAGAACATGCAGAGTGTGAGTGACATCCTCCTTCACCTACAAGAGTTGTATGGTGAGCACAGCAGGAATGCTAGGTATGAGATATCTAGATAGCTATTCCGCATGAGGATGTCTGAGGGACAGAATATTGGGGATCATGTCCACAAGATGATTCGGCTGATTGAGCAGTTGGAACATCTTGACTTCAACATGGATTTCCAACTACAAACTGATTTGATCCTTCAGTCCCTTCCTGAGTCTTTTGGGAATTTTGTGACAAATTTCCATATGACTAAACAGGAATGCACCTTAGCTGGTTTACTCAACATGCTGGTTATTGCCCAAAAGAATATGCCAGGCAATAAAGGAAAAGAGGTAGCTTTGGTTGCATCTTCTTCTGTTGGAAAGTCCAACAAGAAGAATGGCAATAAGAAAAAGAAACCTCAGATTCCTGGTCCTTCTAAGAAAATAGCTAAACAGAAAAGGAAGACCAAAGCTGACAAAGGCAAAGGAAAGTGTTTCCACTGCTAACAGGAAAGTGTTTCCATTGGCAATAGGAAAGTGTTTCTATTGCCAGTAAGAAAGTGTTTCCACTGGCCAGAGTGTAGCAATCTAAATGAATGCAATGCCATGGTGAAAACCAACTCAAGTTCAAAATATATTTGGCACTTAAGGTTATGTCATCTTGCAGAAGATAGGATTACAAAATTGGAAAAAATGGGGATTCTATCCTCATTGGGCTCTGAGCCTACTCCAACTTGTGAATCTTGCCTTCAGGGCAAAATGACTAGATCACCCTTTGTTGAACAAGGGCTAAGAGCTGAAAATATTTTGGAGCTAATACATAGTGATGTATGTGGTCCATTTAAAGAAATGGCTAGAGGGGGCTTTCATTATTTTATTACCTTTACTGATGATAAATCAAGGTTTGGGTATTTATATTTGATGAAATATAAACATGAATCTTTTGAAAAGTTCAAAGAATTTAAATCTGAAGTAGAAAATCAAACAGGAAAGAATATTAAAGCTCTTCGATCAGATCGTGGAGGTGAATATTTGAGTACTGAATTTGATGAATACTTAAGAGAGCATGGCATTGTTTCCCAGCTGACTCCTCCAGGAACGCCACAACTGAATGTTGTATCTGAAAGGAGAAATCGTACCCTATTGGATATGGTACGTAGTATGATGAGCTATACTGATATGCCAATCTTCTTTTGGGGATTTGCATTAGAATCAGCTTTGTATATTCTGAATAGGATTCCATCAAAATCAGTTTCTTCCACACCTTATGAGATATGGCATGGAAGAAAACCAAGTCTTAAGCATGTTAAGATTTGGGGTTGTCCAGCTTATATCAAAAAGCTGAACACTGATAAATTGGAGACCAGATCAGAAAAAAGGTCGATTTGTTGGATATCTAAAAGATAGTTTTGGATATTATTTTATTTGCCTACTTCACAAAAGTTGTGATAAGTAGAGATGCCACATTTCTTGAACAACAATTTGTCCAAGAAGGAGGCAAAGGAAGGCAAATAGAGTTAGAATTGGAGAATTCTAACCAACCAATGCATCGATGGATATAGATCCATCTAGTCAACCTATACCCGTTGATGAAACATCTACACTGTTCCTCGTAGAACAACCAGGTATCTCACCCACCGTGAGATATGGTTTTCTTCATGAAGAAGAACAAGAGTTGTCTACTCATGAAGAAGTAGATCATGGAGATGATCCACTTACCTATGAAGAAGCTATATCAGATATAGACTCTTCAAAATGGATTGATGCTATGAAATCCGAGATTGATTCCATGTATAAGAATCAAGTTTGGGATCTTGTTGACCCACCTGAAGGTATTATACCTATAGGGAACAAATGGGTTTTCAAGAAGAAAATTGATTCTGATGGAAAGGTAGAGACCTATAAGGCAAGGCTAGTAGCGAAAGGGTTTCGCCAAAGGCAAGGAATCGACTATGAGGAGACTTTCTCACCTGTTGCCATGCTTAAATCAATTAGGATTTTATTAGCAATAGCTGCGTACTATGATTATGAGATTTGGCAGATGGATGTCAAAACAGCTTTTCTCAATGGATACATTGAAGAAAACATTTTCATGGAACAACCTAAGGGATTTGAATCACAAGATGGTTCCAAGGTATGCAAGCTAAAGCGATCCATTTATGGGTTGAAACAAGCTTCGAGGAGTTGGAACATTCGTTTTGATGAAGCCATTAAATCCTTTGGTTTTATCAAAAATGAGGATGAGCCATGTGTATATAAGAAGGTTAGTGACAGTGCTATCACTTTCCTTGTCTTATATGTGGATGACATACTGTTGATGGGTAATGACACAGGTATGTTGACGACTATAAAGGTATGGTTGTCAAATACATTCTCCATGAAAGACTTAGGGGAGGCAACCTATATTCTTGGGATTCGCATCTATAGAGATAGAGCGAAAAGAATAATTGGTTTATCTCAAAGTCTATACTTGGAAAAGGTGTTAAAGAGGTTTAACATGCTTGATTCCAAGAGAGGATTGTTACCAGTGAGACATGGTATCCACCTTTCTAAAGAGATGTCTCCAAAGACACCTGAAGAAAGAGATAAGATGGCCAGGATTCCATATGCTTCGGCTATTGGAAGTTTAATGTATGCAATGTTGTGTACTAGGCCGGATATCGCATATGTTGTTAGTTTGACTAGCAGGTATCAATCCAATCCAGGTTTGGAACACTGGATAACTGTCAAGAATATTCTTAAGTACTTGAGAAGAACTAAGGATTTATTCTTGATTTATGGAGGTGGAGACTTGCAATTGGATGGTTATACTGATTCTGATTTCCAATCAGATATCGATGATAGAAAGTCTACCTCTGGATATGTGTTCATTTGTAATAGAGGTGCAGTCAGTTGGAAGAGTTCCAAACAGAGCACGACTGCAGATTCCACTACAGAGGCTGAGTATATTGCTGCATCAGATGCTGCAAAGAAAGCTGTTTGGATTAAAAAGTTCGTGACAGAACTTACAGTAGTTCCTTCCATTGAGTCAGCAATTCCACTACACTATGACAATAATGGAGCAGTCATACAGGCTAAGGAACCAAGGTCTCACCAGAAATCCAAACACATAGAAAGGCGCTACCACATTATCAGAGAAATAGTTGGGCGAGGCGATGTAGCCATGTAGAAAATAGCATCAGCTGAAAATCCAGCTGATCCATTCACTAAGCCTATGTCACAGACTCAGTTAGACCGACATCTTGAGAAGATAGGTCTAAGATATTGTAATGAATGGCTCTAGTGCTAGTGGGAGATTGTTAGTAGTATGCCCTAGAGCATATCATTTAGTATGTATCTTGTACATATTTTTATTAATAAAAGGCATTTCCACTTTTCTGTTTACATAATATATTTCTGTGTAATAGAAAAATTCCATTGATATTTTGTTAGAAATATTATTCTTAAGTTGTTAAGAATATGAGTGACAATATTTCTAGCACAAAGTATCATAAATAGGTTCACAATCGAGGATACTTCATAATAAGGACATGACTTATCCAGAAAGATTGTATTCATGTTTGTTCCCAAGTTATTTATATGAGATATAAATAAGATGGAATGGTGAGTCTCATGCCATATAACAAACATGATAGGCACTTATAAATGATAAGTAGGCCGAACCAGTGACACTTATGACAAGCACATGGAGTTTATTCTTGTCAATGTTTTGTCATAAATCATATCAGTGCATATAATCTTTAGACCTGAGATAGCACAGTTATCTTGTATATAGGTAGTTTGAGTTTGATACTGCTTTCATACTTGTACTGTGTATGGGTATATGGGCATGTGTTGGCTCCTACTAGTTATATATGGAGGTAGGTGTTGATTAAGATGGAATCTGTTCCTCTAAGTAAATAGAGATAAAATCCTATGTTCATTTAATTGTTCTTGATGTTTCAAGTTCCTGGCCAGGACAGATAGATTTATTCAGAAAAGAGTTTCTGAAGAGAAAATCTTTTTAATCAAGAACTGAAATTAAAAGAGAACATAATATTCATAGCAAATGGAGTTTGACATAAACCATGACTCCAGCTTGAGTTGGGATTTTGTAATAGAGAGATTCTAGTGCATGTTAACATATGATTATAGGTTCATTTAAGGTAAACCTTATTACTAATTGGGTGGCCATGGCATGCTATGCTAGGTGTTAACCATGGTCTATGAGGTTCATAAAATGATTTAGAGAAATCATTTATGGTAAGAAAGAGTTCTAATGATATTAAGAGTTGATATCATGTCTCATTGCCAATTAGTGATGAGCCTAGTAAGTCACACACATACAAAAGTTATCACCTATTTAAATATGATTTAATTAATTAATTAAAGAGTTTAAATTGATTAATTAAATAGGTTTGGTTTGCAATTAGATTGCAAAGTTCCTAGCATGACTTGAAACCAAATCTAGATTATTGGATGTATAATATAAGTTAAATTTATATTTAAAGTGTTTAAATATGAATTTAATTAATGAGAAATTAATTAATAGAGATTAATTAATTAATTTATCTTTGATATAAATTAATTAGAAGAAGAAAATAATTATTTTGGGTTAAGAACTCAAAATTAAGACACATGGGCATTTTGGTCATTTTGCAGTGTGACACGTGGCACCATGAGATGGTGACACATAGCATAACACATAAGCTTGCCAAATGTTTTTTAATCATGTAAGATGATTAAAATCAAGATTAAATATAGGTTTGACACTTGGCACAATGTGATTGGGTCACTTAAACCTAGAGCTAATCAAAGGGTGACATGTGGCAAGGGTTTAATGTGTTAACCTAGCTATTTAAGTGTTGTTATGAGAAAATAAAACACAACCAGCAGCCACACTCCTTTGTCACGCCACTTTGAGGGTTTTTATCTTCTCTTCTTCATCTCTTATCAATTCAAAGAGATTAGCCATCAATCTCTTGAATTAAGAACACTAGAAATTGTTTCTAGTGTCCTGTTTACATCTTTAATCTCTTAAAAGGCAGAACTTGATTTTCTAATTAATAGAAAAAGCTAGAGGGACAACATCTGGTGTCCTGAAGATGAATCTCAAAGGCGCAGACACGCTGCAGTGCATCAAGAGGTTAGTGTAATCGTTCTTGATTTAATCTAGGGTTCTAAAATTAATCTGATTAATTTTAAAATCTTAAATGGCAAATACAGATCCAAAAACATATTAAAAGAGTTTTAATATGTTGTTTATCATTGAAATCAAATAGATAAAAATAAATCTTACATGGTGCATGTGACCCTAGGTGAAAATTTTTGAATTCAATGGTATAAACTTGTGTTTTTCACGCTTCCGTTCCTTCATAGAATGCCAAGAAAAGACTTAGAAAAATTTTTCGATCGTTACAGACAATTTTAGCTCAATAAGCCAAACAGAGGGCATTTTGATCGTTTCGTCTTCAGAGATAATTTTTTGCCGACTTGTCCAATTAAGTAAATAATTATTATGATATAAAATATGAATAAATATTGCTAAAAATTTAATTAAAGATGAGTAGAAAAGAAAAAAAAAAGAAAAATGAAGTAAAAGGCATAATTATGACATAAGCATGATGTAATTAAAAGCCTCCACCAATCACATTTAAACAACACATAATTAACTAATAAAAAGAGATAATTGAGACTAAAAAAATCAAAACACAATCTGCCTTCTTCCTCCCTCAAACCAGCCGAATTCTTTCCTTAACCCAAACCTCCATTAAAAGTTTCATCAAGCTTCACACCCCACTTAATCTCACCATTAACCCACTCAAGCTCTTCACTAAAAATTTTTCTTGCATCTTGAACAACGTCTAACCAGCAAAAAGAAGAAGAAAAAGTGAAGATTTGGAGCTCTTGAAAACTACTACAAGAAGTAAGTACTCTTAACTTCAAGATTTAGTGTTTAAATTGTGTGGATTAGTTGAATTGAGTTGTAAATATGAAGAAAAATTGAAGAAATCATGGGTAATGGCTGAAAAGGAATTTTAGCCAGCTTGGAAGCAAGGGGAATTTCTATGTTTTATTTAGTTGAGAATTGTTGAGACCATGTTGATGGTTATTGGAGTTTAAGAATGATTAAAAATGTATAGGAAGTGTTTTTCACAGGTTTCGAGGAACTATTTTCTCTATATTTAGCCGGTACTCTGCCGGATTTTCTAAAAAATTTTTGGAACCTCAAATGAATTTATAATTTCAGTAAATGACTTAAATGAGTTAAATTTCACAAATTGCATTTCATCACCATAAAGAAATAAATTAAGACTGGATAAAAATAATTGAGATAAAATATGGTATTCCGGTACACTGTGTGGTATATCTTGCTCGGTAATACTGTAGACGGGTAAGGGGTGTCACATTTAGTGGTATCAGAGCACGGTTTTGGCATTTCTAGGTCTAGATCGAGTCCATACCATGCATTGTATTTGTAAGAGTCGATGTGACACTAATGCAGATCTGTTTGTTTTTCTTATTTTGATTAGAATATGGACCCCACGTCACAGAGGGCAGTTGAGGAGGAAGTGGAGAGTCATGCTCCACCTGCAGTAGCTGAGACTGGGGGTAGGGGAGAACATGCTCTACCAGCTCCAGCAGAGCCTGCTCAGCCTCCACAGGCCATGTTCCAGCAAATGGCTGAGTTTTTCAGACAAATGGCAGGAGTAATGCCACCACCACCACCTCCACAGTAGAAGTCTCATCTAGAAAAACTGACGAAATTTAGAGCAGTGGATTTCTTTAGCAAGAGAGAAGATGATTTTGTTGCAGTTGAGAACTAGTTGAACAGAACAGGGAGAGTTTTAAAACAACTCCACTACACCCCAGAGCAAAACCTAGAAGCTGCTATATCTCTACTGCAAGATGATGCATATCAATGGTGGGATACAGTGTCTAGTGAAGTGCAGCCAAAACAAATAACCTAGGACTTCTTTCTCTCAGAGTTCAAAAAGAAGTATGTGGGTAGTGTATATCTGGAAGAGAGAAGAAGAGAATTCATTAATCTGAGGCAGAGACAACTGACAGTGGCAGAGTATGAAAAGGAATTTGTTAGACTAAGCCGATATGGAAGGGAGATAGTCCCTAATGAGGCCGAGAGATGTAAAAGATTTGAAGAGGGGCTAAATGACAATATAAATATAATGATCACTGCTTTGGGAATTACAGACTTCACCAAGTTAGTGGAAGCTGCAGTAAAAGTTGAGAAAGTCAGAATATGTAAGCAGACCAGAAGAGAGAGACACCAGAAGAGGGGTCTGGGCCAGTCTAGCTCATCTCCTACACCTAATAAGAAGTTCAGAGGTCCACTTGCTCAGAGTTCAGGTCAACCTCAAGGTCAGGGTCAGTCCTAGGGGCCTAGGCCACAGTTCACACCTAGGAGAGGCCAGTCCACACCATCAGTGGGCAGCTCTCTAGGGACGGTGTTCAGGGGACCAGCCCCAATATCTTATGCTTGTCCAGCATAAGGGGGAGTGTTGGAGAGTGACGGGTGCCTACTTAAGGAGTGGGTCGACAGATCATCAGTTAAAGAACTGTCCACGCAGAACTTCCACAGCTGTTCCAGCATAAGCAGATAGACCTACCCCTGCACCTCAAAGGCATAGGAAGTCTGGTAAGTCTGAGGTAGTTGGTTCATCACTGAGACCTGCATCTGAGCCAATTGAGAGGCTAGAGGCTAGAGCACCTGCCAGAGCCTATGCCATGAGAGCTCACGAGGAGCAAGATGCCCCGCATGTTATAAGGGGTACGTTCTCCCTCTACAACACATCTGTGCATGCCTTGGTGGATCCAGGATCTACTCATTCATACATCTGCATCAACTTACCCATAGAAAGGGGGATACTAGTAGGGGAGAGTGACCAAGACATTCTGATCACTAATCCATTGGGCCACAGTGTAGTGGTGAATAAGGTATACAAAGGTTGCCCATTAAGGATTCAGGGGTGTGAATTCTTGGCAAACCTGATTGAATTACCTTTCCATGAGTTTGATATGATTTTGGGAATGGACTAGTTGTCACGTCATCAGGCAATGGTTAATTGTAAATTGAAGAGAATTTCCTTGAAAACTCCTGAGGGTAATGAGATTACAGTTGTGGGGGAAAGGACATATTTCTTGTCCAATGTCGTCTCAGCCACAGTTACAAGAAAACTGATGAGAAAAGGCTGTGAAGCCTACTAAGCACATGTGGTGGATACTAGGCAGGCTAAGCCAGATCTGTATGACATACCTACAGTAAGAGACTTCCTAGATGTGTTCCCTGAAGAATTGCCTGGCTTGCCACCAGAAAGAGAAGTCGAATTTGCTATTAAAGTACTATTGGGTACAGCACCAATCTCTATTACTCCTTATAGGATGGCACCTACTGAGTTAAAGGAGCTGAAAATCCAGTAGCAGGAGTTACTAGATAAGGGGTTCATACGCCCCAGTGTGTTACCATGGGGAGCTCCAGTGCTGTTTGTAAAGAAGAAGGATGGGACTTTGAGGTTATACATCAATTACCGGCAATTGAATAAAGTGACTATGAAGAACAAATATTCGTTGCCTAAAATTGATGATCTATTTGATCAGTCGAAGGGAACAAGAGTATTTTCCAAAATTGATCTTAGATCTGGGTATCATCAATTGAGGGTGAAGGATGCATATGTGCCAAAGACTGCATTCAGGACCCGATATGGGCATTATGAGTTCCTGGTGATGCCCTTTGGCCTAACAAATGCACTAGCAGCATTCATGGACCTTGTGAACCGTATCTTCCATCGATACCTAAATCGGTTCGTAGTGGTCTTTATTGATGATATTTTGGTGTATTCCAAGACAAGGGAAGAACATGATAGCATTTGAGGATTGTCCTGCAAACTCTGAGAGAAAAGAAGCTGTATGCTAAGTTATTCAAGTGTGACTTCTGGTTGAATGAGATTACATTCTTTGGACACATAGTATCAGTTGATGGGATTAGAGTGGATCCCAAGAAAATAGAAGCAGTGATGGAATAGAAGCCTCCCAGAAATATAATTGAGGTTAGAAGTTTCTTAGGGCTAGCTGGGTATTATAGAAGATTTTTGAAGGAATTTTCTTTAATAGCTGCTCTAATGACCAAGTTGTTACACAAGAATGTCAGATTTGACTAGAATGACAAGTGTCAGGCTAATTTTGCAAAGTTGAAGGCTATGTTGACAGAGGTACCAGTGTTAACACAACCATTGTCGAAAAAGGACTTTGTGGTCTACGGTGATGCCTCGCATAATGGGTTAGGGTGTGTATTGATGCAAGAGGGTAAGGTAGTCGCCTATGCTTCCAGTGTTAGTAGTATGCCCTAGAGCATATCATTTAGTATGTATCTTATACATATTTTTATTAATAAAAGGCATTTCCACTTTTCCGTTTACATAAGATATTTATGTGTAATAGAAAAGGTCCATTGATATTTTGTTAGAAATTCTATTATTAAGTTGTTAAGAATATGAGTGACAGTATTTCTAGTACAAAGTATCATAAATAGGTTCACAATTGAGGATACTTCATAATAAGGACATGACTTATCCAGAAAGATTGTATTCATATTTGTTTCCAAGTTATTTATATGAGATATAAATAAGATGGAATGGTGAGTCTCATGCCATATGACAAATATGATAGGCACTTATAAATGATAAGTAGGCCGAACTAGTGACACTTATGACAAGCACATGGAGTTTACTCTTGTCAATGTTTTGTCATAAATCATATCAGTGCATATAATCTTTAGACTTGAGATAGCACAGTTATCTTGTATATAGGTAGTTTGAGTTTGATACTGCTTTCATACTGCATCGTGTATGGGTATATAGGCATGTGTTGGCTCCTACTAGTTATATATGGAGGTAGGTGTTGATCAAGATGGAATCTGTTCCTCTAAGTAAATAGAGATAAAATCCTATGTTCATTTAGTTGTTCTTGATGTTTCAAGTTCCTGGTCAGGACAGATAGATTTTATCAGAAAAGAGTTTCTGATGAGAAAAATCTTTTTAATCAAGAACTGGAATTAAAAAAGAACATAATATTCATAGCAAATGGAGTTTAACATAAACCATGACTCCAGCTTGAGTTGGGATTTTGTAACAGAGAGATTCTAGTGCATGGTAACATATGATTATAGGTTCATTTAAGGTAAACCTTATTACTAATTGGGTGGCCATGGCATGCTATGCTAGGTGTTAACCATGGTCTATGAGGTGCATAAAATGATTTAGAGAAATCATTTATAGTAAGAAAGAGTTATGATGATATTAAGAGTTGATATCATATCTCATTGCCAATTAGTAATGAGCCTAGTAAGTCACACACATACACAAGTTATCACCTAATTAAATATGATTTAATTAATTAATTAAAGAGTTTAATTGATTAATTAAATAGGTTTGGTTTGCAATTAGATTGCAAAGTCCCTAGCATGACTTGAAACCAAATCTAGATTATTGGATGTATAGTATAAGTTAAATTTATATTTAAAGTGTTTAAATATGAATTTAATTAATGAGAAATTAATTAATAGAGATTAATTAATTAATTTATATTTGATATAAATTAATTAGAAGAAGCGAAATAATTATTTTGGGTTAAGAACTCAAAATTAAGACACAGGGGCATTTTGGTCATTTCACAGGGTAACATGTGGCACCATGAGATGGTGACACATGGCATTACACATAAGCTTGCCAAATGTCTTTTAATCATGTAAGATGATTAAAATTAAGATTAAATATAGGTTTGACACTTGACACAATGTGATTGGGTCACTTAAACCTAGAACCAATCAAAGGGTGACATGTGACAAGGGTTTAATGTGTTAACCTAGCTATATAAGTGTTGTTATGAGAAAAAATAAAACACAAGCAGCAGCCACTCCTTTGTGCCGCCACCTTGGTGTCAATTCTCTCCTCTTCTTCTTCTTCTCTCATCAATCCAAGAGATTAGAAAAACAATCTCTTGAATTAAGAACACCAGAAATTGTTTCTGGTGTCCTGTTTACATCTCTAATCTTTTAAAAGGCAGAACTTGATTTTCTAATTAATAGAAAAAGCTTTAGAAGCTGGTCAAGGGCTGCCATAGGTGTTCTTGGTGTGGACAAGCTAGAGGGACAATATTTGGTGTCCTGAAGACGAATCTCAAAGGCGCAAATACACTGCAGTACAACAAGAGGTTAGTGTGTTTGTTCTTGATTTAATCTAGGGTTCTAAAATTTATCTGATTGCTTTTAAAATCTTAAATGGCAAATATAGATCCAAAAACATATTAAAAGAGTTTTAATATGTTGTTTATCATTGAAATCAAATAGATAAAAATAAATCTTGCATGATGCATGTGACCCTAGGTGAAAATTTTTGAATTCAATGGTATAAACTTGTGTTTTTCATGCTTCTGCTCCTTCATCCAGGCATTTGAGGCCACATGAACAGAACTACCCTACCTATGATTTAGAACTTGCAGCAATTATCTTCGCATTGAAGAAATAGAGGCATTACTTGTATGGTGAAAAGTGTTACATTTACACAGACCACAAAAGTCTGAAATATTTCCAACCCAGAAGGAGCTCAACCTTAGACAGAGGCGATGGATTGAGTTCCTGAAGGACTACGATTGTATGATTGATTACCATCCTGGGAAGACAAATGTAGTTGCTGATGCTTTGAGCAGAAAATCCATCACAGCTTTGAGATCATTGGATGCCCGTCCATCCATGGCTTGAGATGGAGCTATTTTGGCTAAGTTGCAAGTGAGACCAAACCTGCTACAGCAGATTTTAGAAGGGCAAAAGGTAGATAAGAAGTTAATGACTACTATGAGGAAAATCTCAGAAGGGAATGCAACTGACTATGAGGTAAAAACAGATGGGTGTCTGTACTACAAAGGAAGAGTGTGTGTACCAGATGATGGGGCATTGAAAGCCAGTATTCTAAAAGAGGCACACACCAGTGTTTATGCTATGCACCCAGGAAGTACAAAAATGTATCATGATCTGAAGCTTCATTATTGGTGGCCTGGTATGAAGAAGAACATAGCTGACTGTGTGACTAAATGCTTAACATGTTAGCAAGTCAAGGCAGAACATCAAGTTCCATCGGGTTTGCTACAGCCTATATGCATACCTAAATGGAAATGGGATCGGGTCACCATGGATTTTGTAAGTGGTCTACCACTCACACAGAAGAAGTATGACGCAGTATGGGTGATAGTGGACAGATTGACAAAGTCAGCACACTTTTTGCCAGTTAGGACTGACTACTCATTAGAGAAGTTATCAGAATTGTATATCAGTGAGATAGTTAGACTACATGGAATTCCACTTTCCATCATATCTAATCGAGACCCAAGGTTTACATCTAGATTTTGAAAGAAGTTGCATGAATCCTTGGGTACACAACTCCACTTCAGCACGGCTTTCCATCCTCAAACAGATGGGCAATTAGAAAGAGTAATCCAGGTAAACAATTGAAACCAATGGAACTAATACAAATATTGAACTGAAATGATAATAATAACATGAAATATATGTCAGGTCCTTGAGGATATGCTGAGGAGTTGTGTCATTGAGTTTGAGGGAAGTTGGGATAGATACCTCCCACTGGTAGAATTTACATACAACAATAGCTACCAAGCTAGCATCCAAATGGCCTCATATGAAGCATTGTATGGGAGAAAATGTAGAACTCTAGTGTGTTGGACTGAATTAGGCGAAGATAAACTGGTAGGGCCAGACTTGGTGAAACAGACTGAGGAGAAGGTAAAGCTAATTAAAGCCAATCTGAAAGTTGCCTCAGATAGACAGAAATCTTATGCTGACTTAAAGAGAAAAGAGATAGAATATGAAGTTGGAGATAAAGTGTTTCTCAAAGTCTTACCATGGAAAAAGGTATTGAGGCTTGGAAGAAAGGGTAAGTCGAGCCCTAGGTTCATTGGCCCATATGAAGTCATTGAACGTGTGGTACCAGTGACCTACAGGCTAGCTTTACCACCAGAGCTGGATATGATTCACCATGTGTTTCACGTATCCATGCTGAGAAGATACTGCTCAGATCCTTCACATGTCATTTCCATGGAAGAAATTGAAGTACAACCAGATTTGACATATGAAGAAGAACCCATATAGATCCTGGCTCAGAAAGTGAAGGAGTTGAGGAATAAGTAGATTCCACTGGTGAAAGTACTTTGGAGGCACTACAACACCGAGGAGGAAACTTGGGAAAATGAAGAGACAATGAGGCAACAGTTCCCTCAACTGTTTGCATCAGGTAAATTTCGAGAACGAAATTCAAATTAGAGGGGAAGAGTTGTAACACCTTCACTGTAGCAATTCTGTACATTCTACTATTCAAGTGACCGGTGTCAGTCCGGACAACTAAAACGTCTGGGAAAATATTTAAACTAAAGTGAGGAACCATAATTAACTCAAATATTAATAAGAAAAATTTAGAAAAAATTTTAAAAATAAAATACAACTAAGTTAAATGAGCCAATGCCCTAGCGATGGGTAACCTAGTGGGAAGTTGCGGTCCTTGCAACTAGGAGCCCTAAACTCGAGAGAAAATTCATAAAATAATTTTTGGGACTCCAGAGATAAGTCATTGAAATTTCTATGGCATTAGAATGCCAAGAAAAGACTTAAAATTTTTTTTCAATCGGTACAGACAATTTTAGCTCAATAAGCCAAACTGAGGGCATTTTGGTCATTTCGTCTTCAGAGATGATTTTTAGCCGACTTGTCCAGTTAAGTAAATAATTATTATGATCTAAAATATGAATAAATATTGCTAAAAATTTAATTAAAGATGAGTAGAAAAGAAAAGAAAAGAAAAGAAAAATGAAGTAAAAGGCATAATTATGACATAAGCATGATGTAATTAAAAGCCTCTACCAATTACATTTAAACAACCACATAATTAACTAATAAAAAGAGATAATTGAGGCTAAAAAAATCAAAACACAATCTGCCTTCTTCCTCCCTCAAACTAGCCGAATTCTTTCCTTAACCCAAACCTCCATTAAAAGCTTCATCAAGCTTCATACCCCACTTAATCTCACTATAAACCCACTCAAGCTCTTCACTAAAAATTTTTCTTGCATCTTGAAAAACTTCTAACCAGCAAAAAGAAGAAGAAAAAGAGAAGATTTAGAGCTCCTAAAAACTACTACAAGAAGTAAGTGCTCTTAACTTCAAGATTTAGTGTTTAAATTGTGTGGATTAGTTGAATTGAGTTGTAAATATGAAGAAAAATTGAAGAAATCATGGGTAATGGCTGAAAAGGAAATTTGGCCAGCTTGGAAGCAAGGGGAATTTCTATGTTTTATTTAGTTTAAACTTACCTCCTAATGCTATTTAACATGTATATGTGTGAATTTTTAATGGGAGTAGCATGTGTTGCAAGATTAAGAGAATTGGAGAATTAGGCTTAGGGATAATTAGAGTTTTGCTCAATTGATGGTGAATCAATGTTCTAATGGTCAATTAGTGAGCATTTGAGATGAATTGACTTTGATTTAGACTGAAATGTGGCATTGGATTAGGAATTGGTATGCTGCCCTTTGTGATCAATTATGGACTCTATGAGTCTAGTGTGTTCATGGGGTTATATCTTAAGCTATGTTGCCCCAATTGGTGTAAGGCCAATTGGAGGTGATATTGGACATATAATGCAACTTTTTTTGTGAAAAAATCCAGCTCAGAAAACCCACCTAAGTTGACCAAAAAAATTGCTTCAATGCGGGTAACACACAAGCTGTCCCTAGAAAATGACCAAATGAACAGTGTTCATTCATTTGGTCATAATCCAGTGTGGAAAGGTCCAATTGACCTGAATTTTTACCAGTAGAAAGGTGAGACATAGCCCTATAACTTTCATAAGAAAACAAACCCAAATTTTGACCATAACATGACCAAAAATCCACCTGCATTCAATGTACAAAAACTGCAGAATTGATTCTGCCCAGAAATTCTGGAAAAATTACAATCTAGCTAGTTATGGTGTTTAGGCCATAACTTGAGCTACAAAACTCCAAATGGAGTGATTCAAAAAAAGAAATGTAAATAGACACAATAAGGAACAACTTTGATGAAGAACATTTGGCCAAATTCTCACTGTAGAATGGCCTAATGGAATAATGAATTCTAGTACCCAAAACTGAAATTTCTGATTTAGTCACCATTGGTTAGAAGTATGGATTGGCAACTAATGCCAACACTTTTGAGAACCAAAATGTGGTAAATTTATGTGATTAGGACTTATGTAGCTATTATGCATTGAAAAGTCAATAATTTGACCTAAATAGTGAAATGAATGGTAACCTTACATGTAAAGCATGAAAATTCAATCAATAACTTGATAATGTGCCTTAGTACACCTAGTAAGATTGGTTTGGATAGGTTGGTATGCCAATAGGGTTCAGTTAGCAGTACTGCACATGGCATTATGCCATTCTATGATTTTATGGCTTTTAGCCATTTTGATATTATGATGATACTTGGCCTTGCACCTAATGTTTATTACAGCTTATCAACTGTTCTGTTGCACACCGGGAGATACATACGTGACCGATAGTATGATTGCCCGAGGTACTTGGTATCCAGTCCAGTCATCCAGTATAGGTTACTTGGATAACCAAAAATGGAAGTTGATAAATTTAATGAAAGCATTGATATTACAAGTGCCAAATAAATAGACTATAAATAATTACAAAAAATTTGTCTGCATGAGACATCAATATATACACTGCATATTTATATATTTTTTTAGTTCTTTTTATTTTATTATTGGCATCACTAAGCATTATTGCTTAGCCGTCGCTTTTTGCCACGCGTAGGTTCTGGATAGACAGATAGAGAACCCAGCAGACCACAGACTGGGTGAGGTTACAGATCTGTATAGAGTCAGAGTCACCTCTCATCTGCAGTGCATCAGTGCTAGGACCTTTAGATTCCTTTTGAAATTTTGTTTTTGTATTTTGTAATAGGTAGTAGTTTGTGATTTGTAAATAATGAACTCATGTAAATAGTAAATTTATGTAATCATATGTTGATGTACATATTTTGTAAAATTTCGTTAATTAATATAATTTGAGAATATCTTCATGAAATTAAATTTGATTTTGGATTTGAATGAAATTATGGATTCATGTTGAAAACTTGAGATGGTTGTGAATGTTGAGAATTGATGAGACCATGTTAATGGTTATTGGAGTTTGAGAATAATTAAAAATGTATAGGAAGTGTTTTTCACAAGTTCCGAAGAATTGTTTTTTCATTTTTAGCCGGTACTCTGTCGGATTTCTATAAAATTTTCGGAACCTCAAATGAATTTATAATTTCAATAAATGACTTAAATGAGTCAAATTTCACAAATTGCATTTCATCATCATAAAGAAATAAATTAAGACTGGATGAAAATAATTGATATAAAATATGGTGTTCCGGTACACTGTATGGCATATCTTGCTCGATAATACTGTAGACGGGTAAGGGGTGTCACGAATTTTCCATGTAAACGTATTTCAATCAAAGTTTTTCCGAAACCAGTTTCATTCAATTCATAACAAAATAAAATAATAATTAGTTTCATTTTCCAAAACTAAACTCATTCATACCATAACACATTTCAATAATCATTAAAATAAATTCAATAGTTAGTAAACATAATACATAAAGAAACTAAAATCATGTAATCAAATAAAATATGCAAAACATAAACAATTTAAAACTAATTGTGCACAAACCTCTTTTGTTGACTCAATTTACTTAAATTTTTGTTTCTCCTTCGAAGATCCCTTTCCAACTAAAACACATAAATTTAAAGTGCTTCAGCATCCATTCAATCCATTTCTAATCATTAATTCCAATAATTTCTTTGCAGACTTATCCTACTCATTACGCTTTTTTATATTTTTGTGTTTGGTAACACTATTCATGACACTATTTAAGTCAAAATATTGACTTTTTTCTTCTAAATAGGTTTAAGAACTCTAATTGTACCCACATACCACATTTTGAGTGTCAAAGTTGTTGGCATTGATTGCCAATTAAATTTTCAAACTACCTAAGTAAAATCCCAAAAATTCAGTTTTAGGTCATAAGTTTCTACTGTTCTATTGGTCTATCTACAGTGGAATTTTGGCTAAATGTCCTTCATCAAAATTTTTTCTTAATGTCTTAGCTTTAATTTCCTTTTTGAATCACTCCATTTGCATTTTTGTTGCTCAAGTTATGGCCATTTTTCTAAGGCTGGCCGGATTGGTCTAAACCCAGATTCTGGGTACCAAATTTGGTTCTGGCAGTTTTCAGCAACCAATTTTGGTTGACAATTTGACTTGGTTATGGGTAGAATTTGGATTTGTATTCTGCATGAAATTTATAGTACTATGTGATAGCTTTCTAATGGTTCAAAAATCAGGTCATTTGGACCTGCCTAGACCAAGTTATGGCCCAATGAACAAATACTGTTTATTTGGTCATTTCTATATATTGGCAGTGTGCCAATTCTGGGTTTGACCTAATTTTACACCACTTTGTATTCAGCTTTAGGACAAGGTTTCTTTACCAAAATTGTTGCATTATGTCTTAGTTTTCATCTCCAATTGGCCTCACACCAATTGGAGCAACCAATTTCTAGTTATACCTATTTGAATGGTTAAGGGTCATGCTGTCTAGAATTGAACATCACACATTCACAATCCCATTTCAATTTTAACCATTCAAAAACATTCTAAATTACACCAATTGATCATTTTAAACCTCAATTAGGTCAAGGTACATCAATTTGCCAAACTCTCAAATTTTTCCCCCAAAACCTTAACGGTCAAGAACCCTAATTTTCTAATTATCACAATTTATAAAATTGAAGTATACTAATAAACTATTCTTACTCATCTAAGCATAAATACACCTTTACTTAGATTAGAACATTTCAATTCCCCTCAAGTGCCAAGCCAACCGAAATTTCTCCCTCCACCCAATCATGCAAATTTTCAATTTTCTTCATGTAATTCCATCAAAACTAACTAATTTAAATCAGTTTTCACTAAGGAAGAAGATTAAATTACTTACCTCACTTAAGCTTTTCAAATCTTCCAATTCTCCTCCAATTTCTCCACTTTCTTTCTCCCAATCTTCTTCTCAAGGCTTAATAACAATTTTTAACTAAGGGATTTAGGGGGTTTATGATTAAAATTAAGGTTTAGAAAGCTTGAAAATAAGCTTTCATGGTGGAAATGGAAAAGAAGAGAGAGGAACAAGAGAGAGAGGGGTGCTCATGGGAAAGGAAGAAGAAGAACTAAAAATAATTTTATTTTTTCTTTATTTATTTGACTTAGTCAAATACTTAATTAAATTATAATTAATTTTGAGGTCATGCATGGTGTCACTTGTATGATATCATTAATCTTTTATTTTATTTTATTTTATTTTCCTTTCTTATTCCCCACTTCTTCAATTTAATTATATATTTCACAATTTTAATTTCTCACTTTTTATTAGACAGTTGGGTCATGAGTCACCTCTAGGGGTGAACTGACCAAGCCGATCTGATCCAGTTTACCAATAATACTATATTTCTTTTGGAATCCTGACCTAATTATTTGATCTAGTTCTCAACCTTTTCCTGTGATTTTCATATTTCTCTTAGCTTTGTAATTTTTCTTAGGCCTGAGATGTCACAATGCCCCATACGAAATTAGGGTTTTGACTGATCTCACAGTCACTTCCCGGTGTGGTCACTCATCGCTGTGATCCCCGGCTCATTTAACCCATTGTGGTTTGTTTTCTAAATTTTCATTTTTTTTATCATATAGTGGTTATTTATTTTCATATAGGGCTTTTCTAGAAGACTTAAACATCGTCCTAATCCTCTTAATTGTCTGAGCCGACACTGGTCACCGAAACAGTGAGATGCATAGAACTATGCATATAGGGGTGCTACACAAAAGATTCTTGGAGTTTCAGAAGATAGTCCTTTTGGACTAGGGGATCTTGAATGTGGTTGAGAACCTCAAGAAAGAACTTCTAGTCTTTAGTGAGCATCTTCAACTGTTTCTCTTATACTTCCTTAGAATAGAAATCAGAGAGGACTTCATCAAGTTAAAGGACTTGATTATCTTCAGAAGAAACAGATACTGTATCATCAGATTTTAAGGATTCAAGTAAAAGGGCTTCAATTCTTCCCAAAGTTTCTTCTTCAATTCGGAGCTCATGCAGTCTTTTGTTAAGCTTATAGTATTTTGCAATGTGCCTCTCTTTCTCGCACCTGTAACAGGTAACATCTTTTTTAGGAGTGGGTTCTTGTGGCTTTAGGTAAGATTTTTGGTGTTTTCTGGTATGGGTTTTTCTTCTGTAAGGCTTTTTAGAAGGTTTGTCTTTAGAATAATGCTTATTGAGCTTTCGGTGTTTTTTGGTCTAACAGTCTGGGCAAGGTTTGGTGTTTTCTCTGTCTTGTGCATCTCCTATTTCAGCTGCTTTTGAAGTTTAAGATCTTGACATATTTTTAATCCTTCTTTTTGAGTGTAACTAATAAGTTCACTATAAGTTAACTAATGGTAAGGAATTTGGCCATTGAAATGCTCCTTGATTTTATTTCTGACTTTTCTCCAAGGAGCGGAGGGAGGCTGGCCAGAAACTTTTCTTTCTAGAAGGGTTGGTTAAAGTCTTCACGAAGCATCACTCTCGTAAGAAAAGGTTTTTTTGTACCATTTGAAGTCACTAAGCTTTTTGCATCTAAGGTTGGAAAAAAGCTCAGCATTTTTATCCTTCAGATGTGATGGATATCCAACAAAGTGAAGGGTAAGTGCAAGGATAAGCGTAGCAATAACATTTTGGATAGGCCTTTCATGTTCATCAAGAATTGGTTCTTGGTCTTCATCAAGTTCTACTGACTTCAAGATTTCAAGCTTTTGTTGAAGAGTAAGATAGTAATCCCACTACCCTTTAAGATGGCTTGAAAATCCTATAATAAGGAGCGTAGCAATGGCTTGGTTAGAGGTGCCTATCTGCATTCAATAGGCATTGGCTGCCATAGTCATTTATTGGAAGATGTTAAGGATGTTGTACTCAGACATTCCATCTATGTTCCATTCATAGACGGAAGAAGCATTGTAACGACTTTGTGAGAGGGCGCTGGG
Organism: Hevea brasiliensis; assembly: GCF_030052815.1. Classification (NCBI taxonomy): domain Eukaryota; kingdom Viridiplantae; phylum Streptophyta; class Magnoliopsida; order Malpighiales; family Euphorbiaceae; genus Hevea; species Hevea brasiliensis. The sequence continues at coordinate 101,475,360 of NC_079496.1, forward strand.
CTTGTTTTCATTGTTAATAGTTAGAGCAGTAGCTCTTGGATAATAAAGTTGTTGACAATTCTACCAATGAACTTTATTGATCTTTAGAGAAGAATCATCTTGGAAATCATTTTCTTCATCAAAAAATTGTTCCATGACATTGACAGAAGCTTTAGGAGTGTCTGGTATCACTACATTAGACTTTGTTGAAGTTGAGGGGCCAAGTTGATTCAGTCTTTCTTGGATAGCTTGAAGGAACCCTTCTCTGTTTTTCTGTTGGAATTGGGACAGAGAAGGCTTTGACACTTCAAAGGGCTTAAAAGCTAGGGCTTTTAATTTTGAGTCCCCAAGTTTAGTAACCACAGTGGGATGCTGGATTTGCTTTTGGATTTCATTTAGCTGGTTGCGAATAGTATGGAGATGATTATTGGTCCAGTTGTTCTATTGAATGATGTTCTTAAGATCTTTCTCAACGCTTTTCTCGCTTTTAAGTTTGAATGGTGAGGCTATAAGGGTTGTCTTGAGGTGTTTGAGCTTGAGTTCACGAAGTGGGGGATGAACAGATTGTATCCATTTATTCTTCGAAGTTTTCCAAGAAGTGATTTCAAAAAGTGGATTTATGGTTTTTTGGGCAAAAGGATATTCCATATTATTTTCAGAAGCATCGATTTCAAACCAGTCAAAAAAGAAAATATGTGCTTGATGCTCATGAATGAATGCATAAAATTTTTCTTGGATTTCATGCCTTTGATCCAAAAAGTGCTTAAAAAACCAATGTTTTTTCTCATGATTATGAGGAGCATAAAAATCCTTTTGAAGAGATGCTTTGTCAACTTGAAATTCTTTTTGAAGAACATTTAATTCAGCATCTACATTCTCAGTTACAGAGGAGAAAGTTGGAGATGTAAGTCGTGATTATTCTTCAGGAGTAGAGTAGACAAGTCTAGGTATAGTGGTGGAAAAAATCAGCAATTTGCATGGTAGTCTCGAAATGTCAGAAGTTGAATGTCTAGGTAGATCAGGAATTTGGGTAAAATGATCTTGGGTAGTTGGAAAGTTAATAATAAAGGGTGTTCTAGTAATTGGTAAGTTTATTACAGAAGATAAATTTGAGTGTAACACCCTCACTTTAAGTAGTCCATACATTCTACTGTTCCGGTGACTAACGTCTATCCGGACAGCTAGGATTTCTGGAATTATAGTTACACTAGAGTGAGGAGGCATAAATTGACTGAATAAATATTTAGAAAAATCAAGGAAAAATAAAAGAAGCGAAGTGTAACTCGGTTAGACGAGCTGGGGGCCACGGTGATGGGTGACCTTACCCGGAAGCAACTGCAGAGACAATTGTCAATCCCAGATCCATAGGGAAACCTTATAAGATAAATAACACAACTAAATTGAAGGCTTTAGGAGGTTTAAAAGGCACTAAAAATGCCAAGAAAAAAATTTAAGAAAATTTAGTAAATTGATACAGACAAATATAACCTGGTAAGTCCAATGAAGGGCATTTTAGTCATTTCAACCCCAGAGTTGAATTTTGACCTAAATGTTAATTAAAATAAGAGAGAATAAAATATATAAAATAAATTAAAATTTATGAATTATGGTAGGAAAATGAGAAAAAGAAAAGAAAAGAAGGGGAAAAAGGAAAGAAATAAAAATTTAAATGTATTTATTATGTGAGCATGACATAGGGATGAATTGATTAAATTTTTTTTTTAACCCAATTAAATTAAAACAAATATATATATAAGAAAAATTTTATTTAATGCCTTCTTATTTCCTTTGGTCTTCTTCTTCCTTCTCCCTCTCTTAGCCGATCCACCATGGAAACATAGTTCCCACCATTTTCTTGATTTTAAAGCTTAAATTCCTCCCTTTCCATCCACTAAAATCCCTAAAGCCTTTCACAAAAATTTATCCCCACATCAAGAGGAACATTTTGATTATCATAAAGTGAAGAAATTCCAAGGTTTATACAAGCCAAGAAAGAGATCAAAGAGGTTAGTGCACTAAACAACTTTCTCTTCTTCTTTAACTAGTAAAAGCATGCCAAACTAAGTGTAAATCTGATGAAAATTAAAAGAAATCTTGAGAATATGGGAACTTAAATTTTCATCAGCCATGAGGGTTGTGTGAAATTGAATACTTTAATGGTTTTAAATTAGTTAGTGAGGACATGTGATGAGACTGTATATGTTAGAAATTAAAGTGAATGGGAATTTCATGTGTTGTGAAATGTTGAGTTAGGGTTTTGAATTAATTTTGGTACCTTGGTGTTATGACTTGAGATTGATCTTGTTGAGACTTTTTGTTGATCATTTGAAGTGTTATGAATGATAAATTGTAGTTTGGGAGTAAGGAGGAATGAATTTTGAGAGTGCTTCTCTTATGTAGTAATTCAGACCTATGAGTCCAATTTACCAGTTGAGTTATAACTGAAGTTGTGTGGCTCCAATTGGTATGAGGCTAATTGGAGGTGAAACTAGACTCAAAATAACCTATTTTTCATGAAGAAATCATGCCCAAATTCTATCCAAATCTTGACCTAATTACTGTCCCAATCCAACTTACCAAATTCTGAGTCCAGAAAATTGACCAAATGCATGTTCATTTGGCCATAACTCTCTCTAGACAGGTCCAAATGACCTGAATTTTATACCATTGGAAAGATTAGACATAGGACTATAACTTTCATTTAGAACACCAAGGTCACAAATGCCTCTAACCAATTGAAATTACTGACCCAATTTAGGTAACTAAACTGACTAAAATCCATTCTGCCCAGAATTTTCTGGACATAAGCCTACCTGACCAGTTTTGAAAACATGGCCATAACTTATTCTATAAAAACCCAAATCCAATGAAACTAGTGGCAAAATTTCCACAAGACATATATCTAAAACATTGATGATTTGACCAAAACCTAGAAACCAAGGAAACTAGGTCAATTTATTAGGTAAAATCAGTATATGAATTTTGGAAATTACCTAAGTGACCATTTGACCCCAGAACACTCATTTAGTCATATCTCCCACTAAAAAACTCCTATTAGGATGAGCCATACTGATCTGGAACCGTAAGAAATGGTGCTCCAATTTTGTTTTAGACATGGTCCCCAAATTATGAACATAAGAACCCTAAAATAGGAGTCAAATTTTCTGACCTGAACATGAATCCTGGTAGAACAGGGCACATGAGTCTTGGCCAGTAATTTGGCCATAATTAATTTTACAAAACTTTGAAAATTGTAATTAAAATTTTTGAATGACCCTAAGACATAGGACAATAAATTATATGGATAACACTAAGCCTAAAAGTGTCTACAATATGTTCAATTAATTAGGTAAAAATTAAGCCCAAAATCTGCCTATTTAAGGAACTAGAATTAATAAATGAACCAATTATGGTTATTTGACCATAACTTAAGTTCTAAAACTTCAAATGACATGATTCAAAAGGGAAAATAAAGACAAGACATAGAGGGACAACTTCCATGAAGGAAGTGTAGCCAAATAAGGGCCACATCTTAGCCAAATTTGCTAGGTGAATCTAAGATGCTAAACCTGGATCTTGAGGAAGGTTCCTAATATGATTTGGCATATGAGATGAAATAAATTTCAATAACTTGTTAAGCATGAATTTAATAAGAATCAATGAAACTATGAGTATTAAATAACATTATTTTGCCTAGAGTACACTTAGACTCATTTATATAGCTTAGATTATTTGGTATACCAATTAGGGACTACATATTGTAGTACTGCCCACAGGGATAATCATTGACAGACAACATATGTCTAAGATTATTATTCTACTGGCTTTATGCCTGTCCGATGGCCATAGTGCCAATTTTCATTATTACTGGCTTATGCCTGCCCGCTGGCCTTGTGCCTGATATGACCGTTGTATACTAGATAGACATACGGATGTCTAACTAGTATACTCCCGTGTATCCAGTCTTTATAGTCTGTCATAGGTTACTTGGGCACAGTTATGAGAGATAAAATTTTAAATTCAAACAAGTATATGAGAGAACTATTAATATAAAGTATATAAGACCGAATATAATATACATGAATAAAAAGATCCCGATTAACTTAATTGCTTCCAAAGTTTTATAAGCATGTAAAAGACTGTAAATTCATATAATTGTATATTTCTTTATAATGTTATATGCAGGATAATTATTTCAATTATTTTGATATTTTTATTTCAATTTATGTACTACTAAGCAATATACTTAGCGCGTTGGTTCTTACTACACGCAGGTACTGGAGAGCAGCAGCAGCAGTAGGGCCTAGACCGGACTTGGACCAGATCTGCTACAGTGTGGGTTGTCACCTCATCAGTTATTTTTGGTAGGGCTCATGTACATATTAGATTTTGTATTTTGGTATTGTATGTAATTAAATGATGTAAATAATTTTGGATTGTATATGAATTGTAAATATTGTACTTGACTTTATATGAATGAAATACAGTATTTTATTTCCTTGAAAATTGATATGAGCATGAGAAATAATGTGATGAATGGATAAACGTAAAGGATATGAATTGTTTTAACAGATAACATGAAACCACCATGCACTAATAGAACAGAGGGGACTCTGTCTGGGTCTCCATAAAAATGAAATGGAATAGAAAAAAATTTTACACATAAGATAATATAATCAAACTAATATTGTACACGATAAGACAGGATAGAGTGCTCCGACACCTAATGTAGCACGCCTTACTCGGCTACACTGTAGATGGGTTTTACATTGAGATTCTGCCTAATTTAATGGTTTCAGAAGAAGAAGCAGTGTCATGAGATGGCTTTGAGCTTATGGATTTTCTAGTGAAAGATAGTTTTACTTTTTCATTAGGGAATTGGGCAATTTCTCTAAGCTGTGTGTTTGGACTTGGAGGAGACAAAGGTTTTGGTTTCAAAACCCCTTCTAAGATCCAATCATCTGGAAGGGAAACTTCACTCCATTTGATGGATCTTGGGGCAACGGCATTGCCTTTGGTGAGGTCAGTTTGTAAAAGGAGGGTTTCTCCTTTCTGACTATGAATGAGAGCTTTAGAAGCAAAAGCAGTCATCATGGCTTCATAATGTACTTTAAAAATCAAAGCAATTGGAATAGATCCAGGAAGCATTTTGTAGTTGTGAGTCTTTATCTGTAAAATAAGACTATCAAGCAAATTTTTATCATTCAAAGACACTGTTAAATTTGGATAACACTCAAAAGAGATAGGACCAGTATAAAGACTAGACTCAATAGAGCTAAGCAAAGAATATTGAAAGTCATAGAATCATGCATCTTGAAGGACAGCTAAGATAGAGGTGTCAAGACCTTCTTTGGTTAAGGGCTCTATTCCTACCTGGACTAATCCTATGTGGATGTAGTTGTAACCTTTGGCTTTGTGGTTAAGTCCTATGAGGTTTTAAGTCCTAGTGGTTCATCCTACTGTAGGGAATGTGCTAATTAAATTGTCTAAATCATGGATTACAACTACATCCACATAGGATTAGTCCAGGTAGGAATAAAGCCCTTGACCAAAAAAAGTTCTTAACACTTTTATCTTAGTTATCCTTCGAGGTGCATAATTCTATGACTTTCAAGATTCTTTGCTTAGCTCTATTGAGTCTAGTCTTTGTATTGGTCCTATCCCTTTTGAGTGTTATCCAAATTTAACTGTCATTGAATGATAAAAATTTACTTGATTGTCTTGCTTTGTAGATAAAGACTCACAACTACAAAATGCTTCCTAGATCTATTCCAGTTGCTTTGATTTTTAAAGTACATTATAAAGCCATGATGACTGCTTTTGCTTCTAAGGCTCATTCACAATCAGAAAGGAGAAACCCTCCTTCTACAAACTGACTTCACCAAAGCCAATGCTATTGTCCCAAGATCCATCAAATAGAGTGAAGTTTCCCTTTCAGATGATTGGATCTTAGAAGGGGTCTTGAAACCAAAACCTTTATCTCCTCCAAGTCCAAACACACAGCTTAGAGAAATTGCCCAATTCCTTGATGGAAAGTTAAAACTATCTTTCACTAGAAAATCCATAAGCTCAAGGCCATCTCATGACACTGCTTCTTCTTCTAAAACCATTGACTTAGGTAGAATCTCAAATTTACCTTCTGTAATAAACTTACAAATTACCAGAACACCCTCTATTATTAACTTTCCAACTACCCAAGATCGTTTTACTCAAATTCCTGATCTACCTAGACATTCAACTTCTGACATTTTGAGATCAACTACCATGCAAACTGCTGATTTTTCCACTACTATACCTAGACCTGTCTACTCTACTCCTAAAGAACAACCACGACCTACATCTCCAATTGAAGGAGCGGAAGCATAGTGATAAGTTCATTAGAGCATTGAATTTCAAAAATTTTCTTCTAGGGTTACATGCATCATACCACATCTCTTATGTGCCTTGTTAATTTCAATGCTCAATTGCATATAAAAACACTTTTAATATGTATTAGGATCTATGTTTGCCATTTAAGATTGTGAATTAACAAATTAATTTATTTAAACCTAAGTTTAAAAAGAGAAGTTAGAGCACTAACATCTTTGATGCACTATGGATGTAATTAGCACCTTTAGGAAGCACCTAGGACCCCAAGTGTTGTCCCTATAGCTTGTCCACACCAAGATCACCTATGGGCAGCCCCCAATTTGCTTCTCAAGCCCTTGCCAACTAATTATAAATTGGGTTTTTGCCTTTAGAGAGGTAGTATGTTTGTATAGGACACTAGAAATAATTTTTAACAATTTTAATTCAAAGGATTTTAGGCAATTCTCTTTGAATTGATGAGACAAGATGGAGAGAGGAGAGGGAGAAAGAGGTGCCGCCACCTTGAGCAAGAGAGAGTGTTTGTTTCTTCTTTTCTTTTCCCTTTTATAATTAGGTCAAGCAATCACTTAAACCCTTTGCCACATGTCACTACCACATTGCATCTTATTTTTAATTGACTTAATCACATTAAGCCAAGTGCAAAGCTAGACTTAATCTTGACTTTGATCACCTTACATGATAGGAACACAAATGGCAAACTTATATGATGCCATGTGTCACCATCTCATGGTGCTACATGTCACCATGTGAAATGACCAAATAACCCTTATGTTGTAATTTTGAGTTCTCAACTCAAAGTCATTATTTCTCCTCTTCTAATCAATTTATATCAAATATAAATCAATTAATTAATCTCCATTAATTAATTTCTCATAATTAAATTCATATTTAAACACTTTAAATATAAATTTAACTTATACTATACATCCAATAACCTAGATTTGGTTTCAAGTCATGCTAGGGACTTTGCAATCTTATTGCAATACAAACTTATTTAATTAATTAATTAAAATCTTTAATTAATCAATTAAATCATATTTTACTTGGTGATTATCTTGTCTATGTGTTTGAATTGCTAGGCTCATCACTAATTGGCAATGAGATATGATATTAACTCTTAATATTATCAAAACTCTTTCTTACCATGAATAATTTCTCTAAATCATTTTAGGCATCTCATAGACCATGGTTGACACCTAGCATAGCGTGCCATGGCAACCCAATCAGTAACAAGGAATACCTTAAATGAACTTTTAATCATATGTTACCATGCACTAGAATCTCGCTATTACAAAATCCCAATTTGAACTAGAGTCATGGTTTATGTCAAATCCCATTTGCTATGAATATTGTGTTCTCTTTTAATTCCAGTTCTTGATTAATTATATTTTCTTGTCAGAAACTCTTTTCTGACTAAATTTGTCTATCCTGGCTAGGAACTTGAAACATCAAGGACAATTAATGAATATAGGACTTTATCCCTATTTATTTAGGGTAACAGATTCCATCTTGATCAACACCTACCTCCATATATAACTAGTAGGAGCCAACACATGTTCATATACCCATACACAATACAAGAATGAAAGCAATATCAAATTAAACCACCTATATACAAGAAAACTGTGTTATCTCAGGTCTAAAGATTATATGCACTGATATGATATATGATAATGCATTGACAAGAGTAAACTCCATATGCTTGTCATATGTGTCACTGGCTCAGCCTACTTATCATGTATAAGTGTCTATCATATTTGTTATATGGCATGAGACTCATCATTCCATCTTATTTATATCTTATATAAATACCTTGGGAACAAACATGATTACAATCTTTCTAGATAAGTCATATTCTGTGTGAAGTATCCTCGATTGTGAACCAATTTATAATACTTTATGCTAGAAATACTGTCACTCATATTCTCAACAACTTAAGAATAGAATTTCTAACAAAATATCAATGGACCTTTTCTATTACACATAAATACATTATGTAAATGGAAAAGTGAAATTGTCTTTTATTAATAAAATATGTACAAGATACATACTAAATGATATGCTCTAGGGCATACTATTAACACCAACTTTCTTCTCCTCTGTAACTAAGAATGTAGATGCTGAATTAAATGTTCTTCAAAAAGAATTTCAAGTTGACAAAGCATCTCTTCAAAAGGATTTTTATGCTCCTCATAATCATGAGAAAAAACTTTGGTTTTTAAGCACTTTTTGGATTAAAGGCATGAAATCCAAGAAAAGTTTTATACATTCATTCATGAGCATCAAGCACATATTTTCTTTTTAACTGGTTTGAAATCGATGCTTCTGAAAATAATATGGAATATCCTTTTGCCCAAAAAACCTTAAATCCACTTTCTGAAATCACTTCTTGGAAAACTTTGAAGAATGAAAGGATATAATCTGTTCATCCCCCACTTCGTGAACTCAAGCTCAAACACCTCAAGACAACCCTTATTGCCTAGCCATTCAAACTTAAAAGCGAGAAAAGTGCAGAGAAAGATCTTAAGAACATCATTCAACAGAACAACTAGACCAACAATCATCTCCATACTATTGGTAACTAGCTAAATGAAATCCAAAAGTAGATCTAGCATCCCACTGTGGTTACTAAACTTGGGGACTCAAAATTAAAAGCCCCAGCTTTTAAGTCCTTTAAAGTGTCAAAGCCTTCTCTGTCCCAATTCAAGCAGAAAAATAGAGAAGAGTTTATTCAAGCTATCCTAGAAATAATGAATCAGCTTAGCCCCTCAACTTCAACAAAGTCTAATGTAGTAATACCAGACACTCCTAAAGCCTCTGTCAATGTCATGGAACAATTTTCTGATGAAGAAAATGCTTTCCAAGATGATTCTTCTCCAGAGATCAACAAAGTTCATTGGCAGAATTATCAATAACTTTATTATCCAAGAGCTACTACTCCAGATATTAACAGTGAAGACAAGCCCAACGCCCTCTCATAAAGCCATTACAATGCTTCCTCTGTCTATGAATAGAACATAGATGGAATGTCTGAGTACAACATCCTCAACATCTTCCAGCAAATGACTATGGTAGCCAATGCCTATCGAACACGGACAAGCACCTCTGACCAGGCCATTGCTGAGCTTCTTATTGCAGGATTTTCAAGCCAGCTTAAAGGATGGTGGGATTACTATCTCACTCCTCAACAGAAGCTTGAAATCTTAAAGTTAGTAGAACTTGATGAAAACCAAGAACCAATTCTTGATGAACATGAAAGGCCTATCCAAAATGTTGTTGCTACGCTTATCCTTGCACTTACCCTTCACTTTGTTAGCGATCTATAACATCTCAAGGATAAAAATGTTGAGCTTCTTTCTAACCTTAGATGTAAAAAGCTTTGTGACTTCAAATGGTACAAAGACACCTTTTCTTACGAGGGTGATACTTTGAGAAGACTCCAACCAACCCTTCTGGAAAGAAAAGTTTCTGGCCGGCCTCGCTCCGCTCATTGGAGAAAAAGTCAGAAATAAAATCAAGGAGCATTTCAATGACCAAATTCCTTATCATCAGTTAACTTATGGTGAACTTATTAGTTACACTCAAAAGGAAGGATTAAAGATCTGACAAGATCTTAAACTTCAAAAGCAGCTGAAATGGGAGATACACAAGATAAAGAAAAAACTTGGCTCTTTTTGTCAACAATTTGATATCTCTTACCAAAAGCCTTCTTCCTCAAACACCAAACCCTACGTAGACTGCCAGACTAAAAAACACCGAAATCACAAGAAGCATTATTCTAAAGACAAACCTTATGGCTTTGGGTAAGATTTTAGGTATTTTCTGGTTTGGGCTTTTCTTCTGTAAGGCTTTTCAGCCATAAGAACCCACTCCTAAAAGAGATGTTATCTATTACAGGTGCAGGAAAAAGGGACACATTACAAAATACTGTAAGCTGAACAAAAGACTGAATGAGCTCTAAATTGAAAAAGAAACTTTGGGAAGAATTGAAGCCCTTTTACTTGAATACTTAGAATCTAATGAAACAGTGTAACATCCTTATTTTAGCTAGTCCATACAGTCTACTGTTCCGGTGACTAGTGTCCGTCCGGACAGCTAGAACGTTCGGAAAAATATTTAAACTAAAGTGAGGAACAAAAAAATTAACTCAAATAATTAATAAGAAAAAAATTTAGGAAAAATTATAAAATAATTTTTGGGACTTCATTGAGGTTCTTATGGCATTAGAATGCCAAGAAAATACTTAGAAAAATTTTTCAATCGGTACAGACAATTTTGGCCGTTAAGCCAAACGGAGGGCATTTTGGTCATTTTATCTTCAGAGATGATGTTTGGGCCAACTTGTCCAGTTAAATAAATAATTATATAACATAAAATATAAATAAATATTGTTAAAAATTTAATTGAATTAAATAGACAAGAAATGGAGAGAAAATGAAAGAAAATGGATTTATGACATCATCATGATGTCATTAAAACTCATCCAACCAACCCAATCTTGACACATGGCATAAACATATATAAAAGAGGTAAAATGGGCTGGAAAACAAACAAAAAAATCAGAACCTCTTCCTTCTTCTTCTCCTTGACGTCAACACTCCTTCCCTAACCCTCCATGAACAAGCTTTTTCAAGCTTGATTTTCCCTAGCTTTCTTCTACCAAAAACCCTAATTGTCAATACAAAAACTTGCTCTCTCATCTTGGTAAAGCTTTGGGCAGCAAAATTTTGAAGAAAAACTAAAGTTTTGCAAGACCCAATCTTAGTTCCAAAGAGGTTAGTGACCAAACCCTAAATTTTTACTTTGAATACATGTTTAGGGACTTGAATGAGTGTAAATTTCAAAGGAAATTTGTTAAAAACTACTTGTATGCTATCCCATATTTTTCAGCAGCCATGGTTAGGGTTTGATTGAGTTGAGCTTAATGAAGTTAAAAGACCATCATGGCAGCCCACAATATGTACCCACTAAGTGTATTGATGAAATGCAAGTTAAATGCATGATTTGAGATGTTAGGGTTAGGGTTTGGGTATAAAATGGAGACTTTGATCATATAATGGTTAAAGTAAGTTTTAATGGTCAATTAGTGACCATTTGGATATGTGTAAACAAGAAATGAAGTGGTTTGTGTAGTGGGAATTGAGATTAGTGTGGCTGCCCATGGTGACCTGCAGAATTGGACATGACTCCAGCAGGTTTGGGTAGCCATAACTTGAATTGTAAAGGTTCAATTGGTGCAAGGCCAATTGGATATGAAACTAGACACATAATGGCACAACTTTGGTAAAGAAACCATGCCCATAAAACTAAACCAAGTGGACCAAAAGCTTGCCTTAATCCGGGTGACCTGAAGTCTATTTCTGCAGAATGACCAAATGAACAGTAATTGTTCATTTGGCCATAACTCAATGTAGAAAGGTCCAATTGACCTAAAAATTTACCAGCAATATGCTGAGATATAGTCCAACAACTTTCATGAAGGAGCCTAACCCAAATTATGAACAGAACCTATCCAACAAGTGAGTTTCAATCACTGTTTACTGCATTGTAGATATGGTAAGTCTAGAAAAATTTCAATCCAGCTAGTTGTGGTTTTTGGACCATAACTTGAGTTACAAAACTCCAAATGAAGTGATTCAAAAAGGAAATTCAACTAGACAAAATAAGGAACAACTTTTATGTTGATCATTTTGCCAAATTCCCACTACAAAAATGACTAATGGAAAGTAAAAATGAAGCATGAAAACTGAAAATTTTGCTTAATTAACATTAAGCTTAGAAATGGTATTGGCAACCAATACCAACAAATTTTGAATGCAAAATGTGGTATGTTGGGAGTATTAAAACCAATATACCTATTGTCTATGCAAAAGTCAATATTTTGGTTGACTAATGACGTGAATAGTAATATCAAAACTTGAAATTCAAAAAATTGTAAAACTCAAAAGTGTAAAATGCCCTAGTATACCTAACAATATTAGTTTGGATAGCTTAGCATGCCAATAGGGTTCTGTTAGCAGTACTGCATATGGATTCATGCCATTCTGTGTTTCATGGCTTTCCCATGCCATTCTATGAAATAATAGCCTTTGGCTATGTTATTTGAGTTGATATACTTGGGTTTCAACCCTGATCATTATTACAGCTTATTAGCTGTTCTGTTGCACACCGGGAGACACAATGTGACCGATGGTGTGATGGTCCGAGGTACTTAGTACCCAATGCCAGTTTACCCGTTTATCCAGTCTAGTCAACTAGTATGGGTTACTCGGGAAATGATAATAAACCTTACCAAAGTTTAATCAAATAATAATGAAATTAATATCAGAAGTTAAGTCTACCAAAAATGTAAACACACATTCTACCTATTTATTTCATTTTATTTTATTTTATATTATATTATTTTATATTGTCACCACTAAGCAGAATTACTTAGCGCGTCGCTTTTGCCATGCGCAGGTACTGGAGACATAGCTGGGGAGCCCAGCAGACATCAGACGAGGTGAGCCTTCAGAGCTGCATCCGGGGTCTAGAGTCACCTCACATTTGCACTGCATATGGTAGGACATTAGGACTATAGGTGGCCCTTTTGTATTTTGCGTTTTGTATTAATTTGGATTATAACTATAAACTCCTGTAATTATGTATTAATGTAAATATATGAAATTTCATATTATTGAGGTTTTCTGCATTATGTATGATGAAAAATGAAATGTTGAGAATTATTTGTGAATATGCTTCAAATGATGAAGTGAACAGAAAAGTTTTGAAAATAGTATTGTGATTTGAGATTGAGATTTTGAGATTGACTTGAATGTGTATAATGGAGTTTGAATTTGAAAATTATTTTGGAAGTGTTTTTAAACAGGTTCAGAAGAACTGTTTTTCCAATTTACAGCCGGCACTCTGCCGGATTTTCTATAAAATTTGCGGATAAATTCTGATTTATCAAAATTGTAAATAAATGAATTAAAAGGGATAAATTGTAATAGAAATATAAATTGGTGCTCCGGCGCATTGAGTGGCATAACTTGCTCGGCTACACTGTAGACGGGTAAGGTGTGTCATATTTAGTGGTGTCAGTGGCTGAGTATGAGCGTGAATTTGTCAGACTGAGCAGATATGGGAGGGAGATAGTCCCTACAGAGGCAGAGAGGTGCAGACGGTTTGAAGAAGGGCTCAATGATAACATCAAAGTCATGATCATAGCACTAGAGATTACGAATTTTGCTAAACTGGTAGATGCAGCATCAAAAGTGGAAAGGGTCAGAATTAATGAACAAAATAGAAGGGAAAGACAGCAGAAGAGGGGTCCAGGTCAGTCCAGTACATTTTCTGCTCTCAGCAAGAAGAGTAAGGGTCCTCCTGCTTAGAGTTCAGGACCACCACAGTCGTCGGGGGCCTCGGGGCCCTGCACCACGCTCACACCTAGGAGAGGTCAGTGCACACCATCAATGGGCAGCTCTCCAAAGACAGTGTTTAGGGGACCAGCCCCTACATCTTCTGCTTGTTAGTACTGTCAGAAGTGGCATAAGGGGGAATGTTGGCGAGTGACCGGTACATGCTTACGGTGTGGATCTACAGAACATCAGATCAAGAATTGTCCCAAGAGAACTATTACTGTTGCTCCAACACAAACTGACAGACCTGCTCCTGCACCACAAAGGGGTAGGAAGCCTGGTAAACCTGAGGCAGCTGGTCCATCACTGAGGCCTACATCCGAGTCAGCTGAGAGGCCAGACACTAGAATACCGGCCAGGGCCTATGCCATCAAAGCTCAGGAGGAGCAAGATGCCCCGGATGTCATCAGGGGTACGTTTTCCCTCTACAACACTTTTGTACATGCATTGGTGGATCCTGGATCTACTCATTCCTACATTTGCATTAAACTACCCATAGAGAGGGGAGTTCCAGTAGAGGAGAGTGATCAAGACATTCTGGTCACAAATCCACTAGGCCACAGTGTGGTAGTGAATAAGGTGTATAAAGGTTGCCTGTTGAGGATTCAAGGGTATGAATTCTCAGCAGACCTAATTGAATTGCCCTTCCACGAGTTTGACATGATTTTGGGTATGAACTGGTTGTCACGTCATCAGGCAATAGTTGATTGCAAATTGAAGAGGATTTCTCTGAAAACTTTTGAGGGTAATGAGATTACTATTGTGGGTGAAAGGACAGATTTCCTGTCCAATGTTATAATAGCCACGGTTGTAAGAAGATTAATAAGAAAAAGCTGTGAAGCTTACCTAGCACACGTGGTTGATACTAGGCAAGCTAAGCCAAACCTGAGTGATATACCCACAGTGAGAGACTTCCCAGATGTATTTCCTGAAGAGTTACCTGGTTTACCACCAGAAAGGGAAGTCGAGTTTGCTATTGAGGTAATGTCGGGTACAGCACCCATTTCCATTGTTCCTTATAGGATGGCACCCATTGAATTGAGGGAGTTGAAAACTCAGTTACAAGAGTTACTTGATAAGGGGTTCATACGCCCCAGTGTGTCACCATGGGGAGCTTCGGTGCTATTTGTGAAAAAAAAAGGATGGAACTTTGAGATTGTGTATTGATTACCAGCAGTTGAACAAATTAACTGTGAAGAATAAATATCCATTGCCCAGAATTGACGATCTGTTTGATCAGTTGAAGGGAGTTGTTGTATTTTCAAAAATTGATCTCAGATCAGGGTATCATCAGTTGAGGGTAAAGGATGCAGATGTGTCAAAAACTGCATTCAGAACTCGGTATGGACACTATGAATTTTTAGTGATGCCATTTGGTTTGACAAATGCACCAGCAGCATTTATGGACCTTATGAACCGTATCTTCCATCCATACTTAGATCAGTTTGTAGTGGTCCTCATTGATGATATTCTGGTGTATTCCAAGACCAGGGAAGAACATGATGATCATTTGAGGATTGTTCTGCAAACCCTGCGAGAAAAGAAGCTATATGCTAAGCTGTCCAAGTGTGACTTCTGGATGAGTGAAATCTCTTTTCTTGGACACATAGTATCAGCTGAAGGGATTAGAGTGGATCCCAAAAAGATAGAAGTAGTGATGGAATGGAAACCTCCTAGAAATACAACAGAGGTCAGAAGTTTCTTGGGGCTAGCTGGGTATTACAGAAGATTTGTGAAGGGGTTCTCTCTTATAGCTGCTCCAATGACTAAATTGTTACATAAGAATGTGAAATTTGGCTGGAACGACAAGTGCCAAGCCAGTTTTGAGAGGCTGAAGGCTATGTTGACAGAAGCACCAGTGTTAAAACAGCCAGTGTCGGGAAAAGACTTTGTGGTCTACAGTGATGCCTCACATAATGGGCTAGGGTGTGTATTGATGCAAGAGGGGAAAGTGGTCGCCTATGCTTCCAGGCAGTTAAGGCCACATGAATAGAACTACCCTACTCATGACCTGGAGTTAGCAACAATTATCTTCGTACTGAAGATATGGTGGCATTATTTATATGGTGAAAAATGCTACATCTATACAGACCACAAGAGTCTAAAATATTTACCAACCCAGAAGGAGCTCAATCTTAGGCAGAGGTGATGGATTGAGTTCCTGAAGGACTATGATTGTGTGATTGATTATCATCCTAGGAAGGCAAATGTAGTTGCTGATGCTTTGAGCAAGAAGTCCATCACAGCTTTAAGATCACTAAATGCCTGTTTGTCCTTAGCTCAAGATGGAGTTATTTTGGCTGAGTTGCAAGTGAGGCCAACCCTGTTACAGCAAATACAAGATGGGCAGAGGGCAAATGAAAAACTAATGGCCATTGTGGA